>NC_064908.1:11592844-11897730 GCF_929443795.1 Astur gentilis
TAACTTACTCCCTGCTATGATGGGAGTGCATCCTCCAGCTAAATATTTAAATGGCATAAGCTGTGTTTACAGCAACTTCTGTGTAAAACCAAATCTACCAATGTCTGATTATGTGACACAAAAGGGAAGGGGAAACACAAAGACAGGACTACAACCAAAAATAAATAGATTGGGAATATTTTGCTAGCAAGTACAATTTAAATATGTTATAAAACTAGGCTTTCAAAAAACAACGCAAACAATAATGGTTGAAACTACAGGGAAATGCCATTTATTTCTGACAACAAGCTAATAGCATCATTTCAGTCGGAGAATTTCTAACCCCCAAAAAAGCTTTTCATTTTTTCTTTTTAAATTCACTTAGGCCATTAACTTTTTCAGCCAATGGTCTAATTAAGTGATGTTCTAGGTGTGTCCATAGGAGAGTTTTTAAATGTGGCTGCCCACAGAGTGGCTGTTGCTCCCTTTCTGGTGTGTTGCACATCCCTGCCTGTGCCTCAGCTACAGAGAATTTGCATCAGCTTTGGGATTTGGAGAAAAGCTGTGCTCTGTGGGGAGCTACTTCAGTGTTTCCCTCTCACTAAATGGCACATAAAAGTATTTTTAGAGTTAAGGCCAGGCTTCATCATCTGCTTGAACGAGGCTGACACTGCATTCATATGGGTGAAGGCACCCCATTCAGTCCCTGCCAAATACCAATTTGCCAAATATCACTTAAATACACCCTGATTTAATTCTTCTCCTATTTCTGGTTGTGGATTGTCGCCTCTTGGTGGAGTTCATCCTGCTCCACACAAGGAGTGACTGTGAGCAGGCTCGGGGCTGTGTGACTTTTATTAGCACTTCTGTGAGCCCTTGGGCTGAAGTTGGTACGAGCAGTGGAAGGGAGAATGGAAATGGCTGAAGGTCCTGCTGGGTATGAAAGGCTGGAAACTGTGAAAAGTGAGACAAATGACAGGCAAGGTTTCACAGTTAATACTGAACAACAACTTTTTTTTAATGTCAGCTCTGAAGTGACCTTCAGAGAACCCAATATATTCTTGTATTCAGCTCACTGGAGAGCTGTCCTCTTAGAGCTGGAACAGACATGCCGTGTGGCATTGCGAAAACCAATCTCAGAAAGAGAAAAAACCCCTGCCCAGAAATTCATCTCCTCGGACCACTGAACTGATCTCTGTGTGTACGTGGTTTGCTTCATTTCAACTTAAAACACTGACTTGTTTTAACAGCTTGCTATGCATCAATATAGAGGTAAATCAGGGTGTCAGTTTGGATTTTAAAAAGTAATGTTCCTTTTGATATTTTACACAGGGAAGGCAGGCTGTTTCATCAGAGAGAGGACTAGAGGTGATGCTGATGGATAAAAAGAAAAGAATTTCATCCTGCCAGTCTGGGGAAAGCAGATGACACTACAGCTCAGGGGGAACAGGGACTTTTGCACCGACACTACAAGCAAATGAAGTGCACACTGACAATTGGATTAAAAATCTTCTAGGAGGTCTGTGTCTGCTTATTGCAGAGCTCAGCTCTGTCCTGAGAGCAGTAACTTATATGTTATTACAGCTGTGCATATGCTCTAAAGTCCTTACTTGTGGTGAAAATAGTCAGGATCATTTTGCTCTTCAGGGACCTGTTCAGCGCCCGGAGTTTCACCGTGTACTGGGTAGATGGGCTCAGCTCTGTCAGGCTGTAGGAAGTTGTCTCGGGGTTTAGGATGACTTCCTACGGGGAGGAGAAATAATACAGGGAAATCTCAGTGAGAAAATCATAATGACCAGAACTGTTACATATTTTAGTTTGTCACATTATTTTTTGTGGTAATTATTTATGGTATTTTTAACCAACTAAATTATTTAATACAAAACTTCTATCCTCTAACATTTTTATCAAACTAACTTTCTTTAGAAGTTTGAGAAAAGTTGCATGGAAATGAATGTTTACCGTCATAATGTATAAGCTATGTGGTTTAAAAGCAAGTCAGCATAAAAGTTTACATGCCTTGAACATACGCATTGTATAGACGTCTCTGTGAAACTCATAAAAAATTGAGAAGAATCACCCTTTAGGACAAGGAAATGTCATACTCCAGTCTCCAAAAGGCTTTTTTCCTGTAACTTTCAAAGACTGATTTTCAGTATGCTTAGGGAATTTGCCTTCTTGAAAACCAGAACCCTTTCTGGTGTACTAGGCTCGGCATCCAAACTTCTTTGTCATTTTTGCTGGGATTCACCTCATTCATATTAAAGCATCTAGTGCAATCTAGTTATGTAGGAACACAATAAAATTATTGGAGAGCAAGATGCACTTTCAAAGGCAATTCATCTTGCTTTAGACACCTCACTTGCACAGGGGTGGATTCTCCTGAGTTTCGAAAGGAGAATCCTGTTCTTTAGGATGTGTGAGTTTATTTCATGATACAGGTTTGGAATGAGGTAAAATAGTTGCTTGTGCTTTTATCCATATTGTGGAGAGATGACTGTCAAAATTCAGGCTGCAGTTGAGCTTCTGTGTCAAGGTATAACACAGGAAAGTACTTAAGCAGGTTTTAAAGGCATTTGTGTTCAAGCTAGCACCAAAACAGTTACTTAGTATTTTACCATGTTAACTTAAGGCACATGATCATGTTCCATTCCTGGACACTTCAGAGCATCTCTATTGCCCAGTTCTGAGACACCTTCTGGTTTGATTACAAGTGCTATACCTTGACTCTGCCATCAATGGACTCATAGATCAGGAGATAACCAGTGACAGGAGCACGTGGAGGCCTCCAAGTTATCACAGCTGTTTCTGACTGAACCTCAGTGGCACTTAAATCTCTTGGAGCATCCAGGCCTGAAGGAGACAACAGATCAATTACAATCACATCTATATGGAGTTTAGTATAGGCTACCTTATGGGCAGTATATTAAAACAGGACAGAAAAACAAAAATCTCCCCAGAAATTTGAAATTAAAAAATATTTCAACCTAAATTTTGTGATTAAAAAGTAATTTTCCCATTGGAAATTTTATAATACGGGTATTTATTTTTTCTAAGTTAAAATATTGGCTTGTCTTAGGCACTTTAATTTATAAGCAATTGCATTGAAATGTCTTTTCAAACAAAATTGTGCCTTTCATTATTTCACACAAGAAGACAGATTGGTATTTACATATTCCCAGGAAGAAAAACTTTGGTTCCAATGATGCCTCTTTTGAATAGGAAAACTTTTCATACTTGGCCTGGCTACAGCTTCCCATCTCCACTCTAATTGTAACACTGAATTTGTATGACTCAGCTCTTGTATGTCCAGTTGTCTCTAGTTATCACCCTTGACAAGTCAAGTAATAGTCAGGAAAATGAGAAACATCCATGATTTCATTGATGCTAATGGTAAGTCATAAGTATGAAACCAACTGGATACCTTCAGCATTGGTACCCCAACATCAGCCCACAAAGAAGAGTTCCTGATCCTGCTTTGTGTGAGAATCTGTAGAATTGGTGACAGAAAACCACCTGCTGGGTCAGTCACAGCAGCCTTCCACAAGAGAAAATTTGGTGCAAATATTATCAAAATTCAGGTTTCTAGTAAAAAAAGCACAATGTGCTGGCTGACTTTATGGTATTAGAGAAATGTAAACCAGGTGGAACAAGAAGAGATGGCAGTTCTCCCTGCCGTGTGGTGGGACATAGCACCTGTAGTAAACTGGGTGGAAAGGGTCTCGCTCTTCTGCGTGTCCTTCAGTGCGTGGACACTCAGCGTATACTCAGTTGCAGGTCGAAGGCCCTTCAGGTCATACTCCACAGTGTTTCCTGATACCATCTGAGTAACTTCTGGTTCTAGGAAGAAAACACAGAAGAGAACAGGTCCCTGCATTATTCAGACATGTCACGATGTGCTCAACTCCATGCTCCACTCAGTGATATTTTTTTACTAGCTGGGAGCAAGCACAAAATAGTAAAAGCCCGGAGCCCATCTCTGCTTACACCTATGCTGAATCCGAATGAACACCAGAGTCCTTTATCTAAAAGTTTTAGCACTCTCTAGTGTTCATATGAATTATAACACCATCTTTTCTTTTCAAGAATCTCAGTTATCTCTGTTCATGTCTGAATTGGGAATGCTTGACTAAAATGATCATTTTAAAAATGCTTCTAGTGAGGCATCTCCTTCAGATAACAGCCCCCCCCGCCATCCTCCTGGAGTCACACTGCTGCACCCATTTCTGAGCATCTCTCAAAAGCTGTAATGCTGTCAGCTCCCTGACCCATCACTAATTCTTCTCACCATCCTCAGCAGCGTAGGAGACAATGTAATTATCCACAGCAGCAATTGCTGGCTGCCAGGTCGCCAGAGCCTCAGAGTCTGTGATGTTCACCACTACTAGGCCTGACGGGCTGTCCAGAGCTGAAAGAAAGAGAATAACAGATTGAAGGAATCTGACAAACATTCTCAGCTCTGTGCAATGCTTTTTTGTAAATATATGATATAAAATGCACAAACACTGCTGCTTGATGCAGCTTTTATGGTCCCCTTTGGAATAGTGGAGCTCTGCAGAAAAGACATCAGTGCCCATAAAGAGACATCAAATGCCTCCACTGGAAAGGGAGGTCAATGCGTGAAAAGATTAAACACTGGGAACAGACATAACTAAGTACGTTCTCAGATCAGTCTTGATAGCATCAATCTTAACGGCTCTGTCAGAGCTGACATATTTCTCTCAACACCCTCAAATCTGGACTGCTTTTTGGAGCAAACTCAGGAGACAGAGCTGGGAAAAATAACTAATGTGACGGAAACTGATAGCCACTGTGACCTTCCACCAGCTTGCCCTGCATGTTTAAAAATAAACCAAACAGCCAGCCAACCAGTCAACATCCCCACATGTCCTGCCTTGCTTCCTCATGGGAGTCTCTTTTGCACATGGTTTTATGTTCTCCCTGAAATGGGATAGATATCTGTCTCCAGTACAGCTGGAATGGGTTATAAATGTCATTATATTATCCAGCACTCATCATCTTGTTCCTTGCCTCAGTTCTCTGAATGCTTGTCAGTCCCATTCGTCCCCCTCCCCCCCCTAAATGAATCAATTGAGACTGGCTGCAGGGTGGGCTCAGGAGAAGCATAGTGGACCCTCATTTCCTACAGGGATATTTAAAGCTGTATTGAAGAAATACCAGGAGAGAGAATGTTTTTCTACTTAGGACACAGTCTGAACTTGGGAGATGTCGAGTCTGAGTCCACCACAGAAACTGGTCTGAACTGTTCAGCTGAGCTGGCCGTTTGCTTCCTCATCTGTGAAATGGGATTAATTAAACTTCTGGTTTTTTCTGATGTATTAGGACTGTAAATACATGAATTGTCTCTGTCTCACTGCAGGTTGGTTCAGCACTTAGCAAATGGGATGCTGATCAAACTTACAAGTTCTATGCTCATCGGAAATACAAAGATACAAAGAAAGAGTGGCAAAAAACTTCCTATAGTTTGTGCAGACAGCAAAAACAGGATCTCAGTGGGTCTTCAGCTCCAGTTCCCGAGTCTCTCCTACAACACAGACAATGCATTTGAAAACCTGCTATTTCCTCTTTATATATTACCTGTTTTCAGAGTGCCAGAGACAGGTTCACTTTCTTCAAAGCCTTTCACAGAGATTATACTAACATTGTAGTCTACACCTGGGACTAACTTCACCAACTTGGTCCTTGTTTTGCTTCCATCAACTGTAACAACATTTGGAGTACCTAGGATGAAGCCAAATGCCAAGAGGTTAGTGACACAATACGCCAGTAAATGCTTGAAGGATGTGTTTCAAGTTGAAGACATGACCAACAAGGACATACTTGTATAGAAGGACGTGAATTTTCCCCAGCTAGTTACAATCACCAATGTCAAAGGGCAGCCTCAGGAAAAAATATGGCTGCCATGACACCCAAATCTAAGACATTGGTTTGTATTCATTCCTAATGGTATGCCAACAGTAAGAAAAAATTAACATTTCTGTTCAGAAAAATATAATCTTACAAATGAGATGTAAGATGAAAACACGGCACTTTCTACATGGAAGTTCATACACCCGTGAGGACGCAGTCTATATGTGCTTTGTTTCTGCTAAGGGCTGGAAGTTTCTCCTTCACCAATCTCATTTCAAATAAATATATAGTATATATTATTTTAAGAGGTGCTGCATGTGTGGGTGAGGACTTAGTAACCATACTTGTTTCAAATTCTGCATTTATTCCAGGAAAGCCCTTAGACAAGTGCCTAACTTTATGACTGTGAATTGCTCCCTTTCTTCTGTAGGATCACTATAGATTTAAAGTTGCATGTGTTCTTACAAACTATATTGTCTATAGGCCTATATCTTTACTTGTCTTAGTCAATAGCATGTCTTTTATGGTCCTGACATCTGTAGTGTTTGCTCTTTAGCTGTTTCCTTTCAGAGGTGTCCCTAAGTTATGCTAAAAATCTGTTTAAGTATAGGAAGTTTTTTAAGCTGAACACTAAAACAGATAGAATGGATGGAATAAAACAACATCGGGGAGTATTAAGAAAAATCACTGTCTTGGAAAACTATTACCACCATGGATTACAAATATTATTGCCAAGGGTCTTCTTTTCAAATATGCTTAGCTCATAAAATGCCTACAAAATAATGTGACAGTTTGGAAATAAATCCTTGCTTAGGAGGCTCAGTGGGAACAGAGATTTTTGTGAATGTGGCCCTATTAGGGGTACAACCATTCCAACATCTGGCTCTGAGCTCCCTTACAAATCTTGTCCGTGGGATGTGGGACACGATGCTCAGACAGAGGTTGGCTACTGGGACCATGTATGCACACCCACATTCCTGGTCAGCAGTTTGAAGAAAAAAGAGATGACCTGTGTAGGATCATCTGGGAGATGCACTGAGAGATGGATATCAACACAACAAACTCTTTCTGCTCTCCCTTTTACCATCTTCCTCCCCGTCCCTCCTCACAGTTATTCACCTCCTGTGACAGGGACATAGGAGATCCGGTAGCTCTCCACGCGGGTGCGAGGGGGTGTCCAGCTGACTGTAGCGGAGTTTTCCGTAATGTCAGAGAAAGAAATTCCCTTGGGAGATCCAACAACTGTTGGTGGAGAATAGAGAACAAACACACAACACAGAAAGAAAAGATAAATAATTTGTCTATCAGTCCTTAGTGCTGGAACACTGATTTGTCTTATCCCTCTTATTCCAAGAGCTGATGTTATCAATATTCTGTCCTAAACAACACTATCACAGAGAGTACCACACAGTTAATGGTTTTATAACATACTGACAGCAACATTCTATTTGGTCTAAATTTTCCCTTTTCAGTAACTTTACAGCAGCACATAGCTTAAAAAATACCTGAGACATATATCTACATATCATGCACACAGAAGTAACAGAGTTTTCAGTGTTACAGAAAAGTATGGAGGAATATTTACAGGAATACTATTCTATTACCCAGGAGTCATTGTATTTATCATTTTTTCTACCCCCGTTGCACTTGGATGACTTTTAGTCTTTCCATTGAGTCTTGGAGCCCTAACTGTGACACATAGCAATAGCAGCCCTTAGCTATGGAGAAATGTCTCTTCCTGAGCATAAAGTTTCTACTATAGGATGCCTAAGAAAGACCTGGACTCAGTTGCCTGAGTTCTTCAAGGGTCCATCCTCTCAAGCACTGATTGCCTGTAACTTCTCTTGGCTTCAAACTAGAAGTGACAAGATTTTCTTGGAATCTGTCTGAGACCATGGATTTTATTAGGTACATTCAAGCACATCCACCCAGAGGACATACAAATACAACCATCGTGAGGAGGGCACTTGTGGTTCTGCTGCAGCTCTTTGTCATACAATCCAGCCTTTCCCTGTATAAACCTGAGCACTACATTTGCCCATATAAGTTAGATCAGTAAGCTAGGCAAACAAAGCCCAAGTTTTGCCAAAATCACACAATCTTAAGATGCAAACCAACATGTGACCCAAACATTCCAGTTTAAGGCCTAATCAAGCTACTGCAAAACAAGCATGGAAAGGACTTCTAGGAGGACATAGTAAAGAGACCTGCCACTTCAAAGTTTACATTGAGCATCTCACTTCCAATTTTCTTTTTTGACTGTAATCAAAACAACCCTGACACATTAAAAAAATAAACAGCCCACACAGAGTAGGCCATTAGCACAAATGGGAGAGATACCAAACATCAGCCACATTAAGAGCAGTGGAGACAGGCTGAGGGCGGGGGAAGGGGGGCAAGAGAAGGAAAAAAAGTGACCGTGCTTGAAATAGCTTGGAAAGAATGCGTCTGCAGGAAAGAAGTCAGAGGGCTGTTTGTTCCATGTGTCCCCAAAGCTCTAGCAGCAATGCACTAAATCAACTGAAAGGCAAGGAAAGAAAAACAACTGAGCTCTCAAGAGAAATGTAAATTATTTCTCTGGAGCCCACTAGACATGTTGGGTTTGTGGGGTTTGCTCACATGAAAAAGCCAAAGAAAGAAAGAAAAGAATTAAAGATAATGAAGAAAGCAAGGTGGTTGTTAGTAAAGCTACATTGTACACAAAGTTGCCACTGATTTAGTACAGTCTGTAGGAAACAGAGCATAAAGAAAACTTGGGAAAGAGAGAGAAGTGAAAATCACATTACTTTTGTTTCATATTGCAGGTGCTCTTAGTGACTGGTGAAAAGTGCTAGTGATGACTCTAGAGACCAAAGAGGTGGACCAGCACTCGGTTTTCATACACACAGGGAATTTCAGCCTTTCCCAGAAAATAAAGCATCCAATCCATCCCACTTGGACTCTGCTGTGCACACTGCCATGGGCTTCATGCTTGTTTTCTGTACCAGGTGAACTGCTGCATAACAAACAGTAGTAAAAAGAGCCTTGACTATGTAAGAGTTCCCCATCCCCAACTACCCCAACTGCAGCTACTTTTGTGGGAGCAAACCTGGCAAAAAAAGTGTAACAGACCATCAGAGCAAGCATCAGTCCTGAAATGAGTCCCAGAGATGTAAGAGAGTGGTACCTTTGAGCACAGGGAAATGAAAAAGGAGCAAATGAAATCATCTTCTTGAGCTACCTGAAAGCCAAAATTAAGCAGGCATAAAAAATGGCCAGCATGTTTCTGTCTTGTCATTCATAAAAAGCCTTAGTTCATCTGTTAGGCAAATACAGGTAATTAGCATTATCCTCCAGCATTATCCCCCATTAGTTGTATGAGAGACAGAGAACTTCCCTGTGAGGTTGCTAAAGCACCCATGATACCTGAGCAGCTGCTATTTGGGGATTTTTTTTGCTAAAAAATTGTACTTTCGTTACTAACAGACTATAGGAATATGTTCACTGGCTTTCTTTTTCTAAGCAACAGGAAGCATCAAGTTGCTTTTATCATGTATAAAGAGCATGTGAAGTGTTTTGTGATCCTCTCAGGTGGAAAATGCTGTCACAGTGTGGCAAAACACCATTAGAAGAGGAAAGTAGCAGCATGAGACCCACACTTCCGATTAAGGATATTAGGTGGCACACAGCTGTGTTGTGGTCCCCCAGTGAGGGCTGAATTGCACCTTGGCAGACATTCTACAGATTAATTTCTGAAAGACACCAACTATCCCTCTGAAAGCAGCAGTGAACAAACTCCCTTGTACCAACTTCATTAGATACTGCAGGTCAGTATGATGCTGCCTTGCATTACAGTGATTTTACTGTTAATGTTTTCTATCACAGCAGAATTGATGGTGAAACAACAAACAGACAAATACAGAGAGTAGGGAGAGAGGATACCATCATCACCCCAAATAGGATAACCTTTTAACAGCATTATCATCAGTGGTTCTGGGGAAAACCTATTGCTGTTCACTTGTATATACAAGTAAATAATGGAGGAAGAACTACTTATGATGGGTGTGGGAAGATACAACTTCATTGCCAGCTCCCATGCCCAGCAGTTTCACACCACATTCCTAGTATGATGGGAGCACGGAAGATCATCTCAGCCTCCAGGCAAGTTACCAGCTGCAGGACCAACACAAGCTACATGGAGAAAATGGCAAATGCCAGTCCTCCCCTACTCAGCCTTTCCTCATCCAAAGCCCATGGCTGTCACTAGATCAACTGCCTTGCTGACTTCTTAAAAGAGAAAGAAGGAAAGGAAACCACAGAGGAGGATGAGGCAGCAAAAAGTGAACACTGCAAGATCCTTCCTCACAGCAGGTGGATGGTTTGCTGTACAAAGAGAAGAGGTCAGACCCTCAGAGGGAATTGCTTGGCAATGCTCAAACCAGATTCCCTCAGCTGCACCAGTTACACCATTTGTGGGCCTGATCCATGAAGACTGCATTTGTGTATACATGGGTAAGTGCCCAGGGAGGGAAGAAGGGGAAAGCTTGGATAATGGATAATAGATAATGAATAATGGAGTGATAAATACAGAGAAGGATTTCTAGTCTAAATTATTTTCCTGCCTTCATTTCCATGGTAAGGTTTGGTTTGTTGGCTGGTCTGTTTGCTAGCTTTGTTCCAACTGTTATTTTACTGTCTTCTCTACTAAAGCTAAAGACTGCCTAGCTAATTTATTCCTTGCTCACTTGTATCTTGTACACATGCCAGAATAAAGCAAGGCTGAATATAAACCTGAGCTACCCCCTTCAGGGATAGAAATGTTTCTTTGCAACCCAACTGGAAATGCTGTAAATATACATATGTTTGTCTAATAATCAACTCCAAAATAAGAATCTAGTGACATGCCTTGGTGGCCCCAGCTACCCAATGTACTGTAACCTGCAGCCCAAATTATTTTGCTGGATTTTTGTGGCTCCAGCTCTATTATCAATTATCCATGGGCTATTTACATCTGACAAACATCTTTGGGGCTATTTGCTTCAATAGGTGACGTGCTAGATCTTGAAAGAACTGAATAAGAATGTAGTCATGAGGAAAATGATAACTCTTAGTGATTTAGCATAAATATCCTGGAAGTCAGTGAAAATGGAGACATGCCACTAACGAGTGCAGTTGACTTTAAACATCCCTCTCCGTTATGAGTCAACCTGCATGGGAAAGGTGGTATGTGATGGGTGCATGTTCTGCTTCACGTAAATGTCTGCGTGAGTGTATATATATGTCCTTGCTGTTTATTCAAGGGACGCGATGACAGTCAGTGGAGCTGGTCAGAAATGTGCCTTTCCATGCTAACTGGCACCACAGACATTAAGGTGAATCATGAGGTCATGCTCTTTCAGGAAAAGCTGTTCAATACCGAGTTATTGTTGTCCCTTTTCTGTGTGTAGTCTGGAGTACACTGCTAGAGCTGAGCAAATGCCTCTTTTATGAATTTCTGTTGGCTTCCTCACACACCGAACTTACCTGTCCCCTTCTAATACCCCTCCTTCCAGAATTAGATTGATATGAAATTACTATGTTTTCACATCAGCAAGCTAAAAATTTTTAAGAGAGACTTTGGGTCACAGGACATTGTTTCATTTGCTTTAGATTTAAATACATTCCAAAATGAAACCATGTTTTTGGTGGAGAAAAAGTAGAAAATCTTCATTCAAAAGTGCCAAAATGAAACGCTTCAAATTATAAATATTATTTTGTTTAAATTAATCTCAGGAATTCAACCTAAGCCTTGAAAACTTTTTATTTGACTAATAACTGCTTATTTTCACATAAAAATAATATAAGAAAAAATATTCCAGTTACAAATAGCAAAAGTTTCTTTCTTCTCCCTGGCACTGAGAAAATGAGGCTCTGTTCTGGTGGAAATTTTTCAGAAGCATATATAGGTTTAGGCGAACTTCAGACAGCAGACCTTTGCAGCTATGTTTACAATGTTTCTTCATTAGTGTGAGACTATGAAATGCAAGAACTCCAACTTTGTAGAATTGGCATGCTGTGACTGAGGATTAAGGTTCTGGTATTTTTAAAACAAAATGGCATGAATTGGCAATCATACCTGCATGTTTTCTTCTGGATTATTTTACCTGGATAAGTCACTAAGCTAATTTACATCAGAAGTTTTGACACACAAGAATGAGAATATAAAGCAACTTCTGCTGAGGGAGTTCAAACTTTGATTTTGCAAGAAACTCAAGTTTATTTTGAATTATCGAGCACACATTGCTCCTGGTAAGATCCTGGTAAGTCTAAGTTAATTGTGCTTAGTCCTTTGCTGATCAAGCCATAAATAAACTTCTCAATAGCTCTGGTAAATTCATTTTGTCATACCTCTTTTCTAGGGAGGTAAATGGTTGTGGAGTTGTGATACATAATTAGTTCCAGGAAATCACTGAAAAAGACTGCTACAGAAACAACATTTCTTGGCTCTCAAAGGCAGTGCTTTAATTGCTTGACTCTGCTGCCTAATTCCAGATCATGAAATTAATTAAATAAAAACCATATTAAATAGACAGCGATGAAGCTAAGGAATGTGAGATGATTGATTATAAATAACTACACCCCACTGAATCAGTAACTAGGATAAAGGACATACAGGAGACAGTCTGAACAGCTCAAGCTGGCTATGAAAAGGAGAGATGCTGAAAGAAACAGGCATGAACATGTTACGCTTTTCCTACTGCAAAGACAATACCTGTGGTTGCTACCGCATTTACGGGTTGGGAACGCCGTCCACTGCTAACTCCATAGAGCTCAATTTCATATTCAGTACCCTCTTTCAGCCCTGTTATATCCTGGGTGCGCTCATGGCCTGGTACTATTAGTTCCAGTGGATCAGATTTCCTTTTGGTATCCCTGATTTTTAGAACAAAACTGTCGAAAACCCCATCATCTGCAGTCCAGGACAGACGGAAGCCATCTGGAGTAGCATCTGAAACCAGAAGGTTGTCGACCTCGGGTTCTGCTTCTAAAAAAGGATAAGACAGCAGTAGGGAAAAGAAATGATTTTTTTAATCAGTTCATTAGAGACCTGCCTGAGGTCTGGATATAGCAAACTGCAAGAATCCAACCACAGTTCAAAGAAAGGGAAACAATCTGCCAGCTATTGAAAAAAAAAAAAAAAAAAAAAAAGAGTATTAGCATTATACACATACTGAAGAAGATATATGTGAGTGTGTGCAGGCCCATTCAAACTTTCACTCCTTAACAGCAAATCCACTGCATGGACATACACCATTTGCCTCTGACATGCAAAGTTACACATGCTAATAGTAAGTTTCATGTGCATTTCTCCCTTGCTACCTATGTGAAAACTTTATGTACAATAAAAACAAGCTCTTGTTATAGAACTGCAGGCATGCCTGTAGTATTGTCAGGTCTCTCTCTGTTAGGAGGACAACATAGAAGCCACTTGAAAGAGTCCTTTTCTTCATGCAAAACCCTTATTTCATGCACTTCTGGCATGTGATGCTTCTGATCAGATGAATTCTTTACTTTGATATTAAACAAATGTTGAAGCAGCAAAGGGGAATCATGAAAATTCATATGCCTTAAACAACACGCTTAAATCCAAATGCAAGACCTACTGTCTTTAATGAAAGAACCCATTTGAGAGGATCCCAGGAGCTGTAAGTTTACCTGCAAAATATCTTTAGCTCATTATGGTCAGGTATCATTACCTACAGAAATGCTAGTGGAGTGGTTACTATCTTACAGCATCTCCAATGCACTTCTTTCTTCCACAGAAAGACATTGCCATTTATTTCCTTGCGAACCTCTGATCAGGTAACCCCCAGCTTTACTGCTGCATAGTCAACAACATGCAAATGAGACTTGATGGTTATGGGGCTAGAGAATCAGACTGCAATGATTTTTCAAGAAAGCTCAAATGCTGCTGGAAAACGGCAGCTATGATGAGGTTGAAAACATGAGCTAAGGCTTTCTGGAGAGAGATGCCAACTTTATGGGTGGCAATGATAACACTCGATGGTCTGTGGGTGGAACCCACACAGAGAGTGAAAGAAAGGAGGCCGTGGCCAAGAAATCCAGTATGACTCTTCCTGAAGGTCCTGTTGGTTGGCAAGTTGGGGAATGCTGATGTGCCCAGCAGTTGTTAACAAGAGGAGCTCCCACATGCAGCCATTTTACTTTAAAGATTTTGGTTAGAAGTACCTGCATGACCATACCAGAGACTTTCAATCCACATCATGCGCCTCTACAGGGTCCCTCATAGAGACAAAAGGGAAACATCAAGTTAAAAGGAACAGAATTTCATTGGTGAACCTATCATAAATCAGGATGAGTTATGTGTAGCCACGATGCAGAAAAGGATGCAAAAGCCAAGGTCTGCTTTGCAAATGGATTGCATAAAACATCTTCCATGTGAGAGGAAAAGCAAGAAAGAAAGGGTGGAAGAGAACAATTTGTTCACATTAAAATACCTGTAACTGCCACAGTGCTTAGGGGCTTTGTTTGGTGCCCCTTGGCAAAACCATAAAGCATAACCTCATAGCCAATGCCAGTAATAAGGCCTTTAAGCTTCAGTTGCCGCTGGGCTCCCGTAAGGAGGAACTCCTGTGGGTCCAGCAGCTTGCCAGAATCCACCACGACTACTAGAAAGTTGTCAAAGGCATTCTCCGATGCCATCCACGACACTGTGAACCCATAAGGGTTAATATCAGAGACAGTTAGGTTTTCCAGTGGGGGCATGGCCTCTAAAAGAAGGGAAGGTGCAAAAACACACAAAAAAAAGAAGCGAAAAACATTGCAAATTAGAAAGTTTCACAGATTCCACCAAACATAAATCACATTTTTCCCCAAAGTATGGATCTAATAGAAGTGCATAGCCAGGACCACAAGACTAGGATTTTCAATGGAGCCTCCAGAAGCTAGATGCTCAATTCTTAATTTTCATCAAGGGTGTCTTAGCACCTCATCTTACAAGCTCCATTGAAATTCCTTCCAAGCTCACTGTGTAAGCACATTTCTTCTGTTACACATGCACTGTAAGACAGTTATAATCAAAACTGGTTTAGAAATGCTATGTGTAAAGCTTTAATTTCCTTCTACTTTTGTCCACCGTCAGTGCTTTAAGGACAAGCCTCAACTTTGGCATTCACAATTCCTGTATCTTGCTTCTTTACCTTTCTACTTCACATGAATATCTCCAGCTTTTCTTTTCAGTGGAGGAGGGGTCAGAGATGCCAGAAGGACTGCCAGAAGCAGGACACTGATCAGTCAGGTCATAGCCAGTGCAAGTACTAAATACTTGCAAGATTGTTTTTTTGAGGGGGATAGGAGAGAAGCCAGAGTTTGCACTGGCTAAGGGCTGGGGCTAATGACTGCAGAACAGAGCAATAATCTGTCCAAATTGCTTCATAGGCAGCTCTAGTGTGGTATGTTGACAACTTAAAGAAATTCCAGTGAGGGATCTTTTTTTCACATCAGCATGACATCTGTCAAAGTTTAGAGGCTGTGGATCAACTCCTCAAAATTCTCACCAAGTCTCTGAAAAAAAAAAGGCCAAACTTTCACAAGATAGTTTCTCAGTGTATTTTGCTCACTCAAAATCTGACAAGTCAAATAGAAAGATAACTGGCTCTGCTAAGCCCTGGCCTTGATCCTGGATCCCAGCCATTGCTGGTATTTCTCTAAGTTATTTGACCAACCTTGCCGTGTTGGCTCAGGAGCTAACTCATCTGATCTTCCAATCACTCAAATTCCACTCACTTAAGAAAACACCAGTTAGTTAAACACAGAACTTTTTCTGGGAAAGGGTTTTGCGTTTGGTTTTGACATTTCACAACTGCTGAAATTGATGTTGTTAGAATTTGGCATAAAAATTCCCTCCTAAAGATTTATAATTTGGAAGTCCTTATGTTTTGATGTTTACACGTATGGGTGCCAGAGATTCAGCTCTAATTGACTCAATTTGGAGACATTTTTGTAGTTTACTTGCTTCTAATCAAGCAACCCCAAAGATTCACATTTGGTTTGGTCTCTGGGAGGGTGGGTAAACAAATTAAGAGCCAAAAATACTGAAATTGTTTTCCTGGGATAGTTGTTGAGTGACACCAACACTCTAAACCCAGCAGGTTTATGTGAACTGCTGGCATATCCTTCTGCTGTGTAGAGTGCGCCACATGTTTACCTAGCTGTGGGAAGCTTCCTCTCAAAATACCAATGTCCATGGTTTATTTTCAAAAAGGAAGCATTTGTGCTCTGATGGAGCAAAAGAGCAGGGGTTTTGAAAGGAGAGTTGCTCAATTCTGACTGTGTGACTGAATGTCATCAGGGAGCAGACCAGAGTTGGTGCAAAATGCAATGATTTGCCTTAAGGAAAATGATCATGGACATTGCCTTTCACAGAAACTGACAGCCCAGATGCTGTGAGGGATGCTGCTACTGCAACTGGTGTGCCCACTGCATGTTAATGAAGAGAGGAAAAGAAGGAAAAGGCCTCAGTTTCTCCATTAATCCTATTTAGGGTATCCACATGTCTATGGGACAAGCCCTAGTAGCACACACTGGCCACATAATACCTAGAAGGTGAACTCTGTGGCATTTATTTGATCATCTAGGAGGCACATGATATACAATCAATTTCAGTCAAAGTCTGGCCAAAATATTCAGACATAAGGGATGTGTTGAAGGAACATCACAGGACAGGAGGCGTTCTAAAATCCAGTCCCCTCTGGATCCTTCAGATGCAACTACTGAGTATTAGGTAAATTTCCCCCTCAAACTTCAGGAATTAAAAAAGATTATTAGACATGGGAGAAAGACTCCAGAGGGCTTTTAACTCACTTTAAACTAGTACTCCTCCTAGAAATTTTTTTTAAGGTCAACATGACTGGTCTGACCCATCCTTGCACTAAATTTGCAAACAAAACCATTGTTGCTGGACAAGATATTCAGTGCTGTAGAGAGGTTTTGTTTTTTTTTTTTTTTATCCATACGGGAATATGTATTTTTATAAGCCAATAAATAGACTCCAAACCTTTAAGCAGGTACCTGTCATGACAAAAGCAGTGAGGGGCTCTGTGTGAACACCTGCATTGGTGGTCCCCTTAATGTTAATGTCATAGCCAGTGTAATCTAGCAGGCCTGAGATGTGAGCGCTGCGAGCACCTCCCGACACCGTAAGCTCCTGGGGTTCATGTGCTGCATAGGAATCTCTAATGTGTATATCAAACTTGGCAAAAGGCCCATCTCTTGTGGTCCATGAGAGGTTGAAGCTGTCAGGGGTAACGTTTGTGAGTGTGAGCGTGCCCAGCTGTGGCTCAGCCTCTGAAGGAGAAAGGAACACAGGTGAAGAGACAGCATTACTCCACAGGGCTGGGAGAATTAGCAGTGGAGGTTTTATAGATGCTTAAAGATAAGGCTGAATGTTTTAGCCTTGTTTTGCAGTGGTTGAAGGAAGAAAAAAAAAAAAAAAAGGAGCATTGCAAAAGCTATTTTGTGAGGTTTTGGAAAGAAACCACTGAAATTAGTGCTGACTTTTAATTTATTTTTTCATTCAATTTTCTTAAATAAACTCAATTTTCCTAATGAAATGTGGGCCTGATTTACAGAAGCACCAACAGCATACAGTCCCGTGGTAAAACCATAGAAACTGCAGAAACTGCCACTGGGAATTTGATGGGAATACAAACCCACGGCAACTCCAAAGTAGATAAAGTAGGATTCAGGCAGGAATTAGGTGAGCCCAGAACAGACGTCCTTGAAATTCCCATTCAGCTTCTGTTTAGTGTTTCTGTTGCCTGGAGTTGTAGATACTTTTCTGTTTGGACCCTGAAGTTTATGAGGGGGTTCAATCCTAACAGTGATTATTTCAACACTAATCTCATGCCAAAACCTCCCTGGACTCCACAGATAAGGTGTTCCTTATCCTCTGATTAGGCACAATCAGAGAATATCTAATAGACTGAATCAAAAAAATGCACAACACTGCTGTTGCTCTCCTTTCTGACTGTTCGGTGGTCAGGGCACTTACTTAAGAAGCAAAGACTTTCCTTTTCTGCTAAAGGAAATTAAAAACCACATCTCTCCCCTGCCAGGGGAGAAACTTGGCCTTCAGGCTATAGGAGGGGGAGAGCTCCTTACCCATCCTGTTTTAAAGCTATTCCATTTAGCACAAAATCATTAAAGATTCATTAGAGCACAGAGAGAGCACAAACATGACCCAGCAGTCAGGTGGCCAGAGAATCCTGTGTCTGCTGTCAGGGCTGATTTTCCATTTTTTCTCTTGCCAATTGAGTATAAACCAAGAACACCTTGGGAAATGCAGCCAGTGAGATACAGGAAAATAACTATGTAAGTGATTCATGCTGGGAGAAAAGTAAGAAAGATGTATCCCACTGGCAAAGAGAATAGTGAAAGAATGAAATCCTTCTCTTAACTAAAACATGAACTGCTTCAAGATGTTCCAACTTTTACTCCCGTCCCTCATTGCGAGACTTTTAAATAATAGTCCACCTTCTTCTCTGGAATTGTCTAGGAACAGGTGAAGCCAAGTGGCCCCAATTAAGGACACATGCTGTTGTCATGCTGTCAACCAGTGACCATCAATGCCTTCATGACTGACAGTGAGATGTCACCATGTAAGCATGGTACTTCTGAAGACAGGGGAGGAGATGAGAAAATATCTGCAGAGCAAACAGGCTTGGGTGAAGAACCCAGTGAAACCGAACATGGAGCCATCAGCCCCGCATGCAGGTCAGAGAGGACAAACCGATCCTTTCCAATCTCATTCTAAAATGGCCACATTCCTTCACATGCCACTTGCATCCAGTCAGGCACGTTCACATTATGACATCCAGACTCCAAAGAACACTACATGCAAAATAGGTTGAAATTATCTCTTCAGGCAAGTCTTAGTGATCTCCCGCCATCCTGGAATCACCATGACCATAGGAAAAGCTCTGACATCCAGTAGAGACTCAAAGGTAGCAATGCAAGTGACAGAGTGGTGGACTGACCATCAAGAAAGGGTGAACTTGCTTTTTGAGCCCCGCTCTTTGCTGGGAACACATAAAAATACTGGGTAGAGAAGAACATCAGAACCAGCACAAGGGGCCAGACCAATCCATGCAGTTTTGGTTGGTCATTTAGCATGCTGCATCAAACTTCTACAGGAGATCCAAATGTCTTGGAAGACATTTGGTTTTAAGAATGAAGAACCAAAATGGCATGCAGGTGCCTCTCCAGGCTCATAAAGACATGAAGGCTTCCCACCCACAACAAAGCAAGTGAGGATGGGATGAACAAGAACTTTATTCCAGATCAAGTGCAAAGATACTCTGTGGAAAATATTAACCACCTGGAGCAAGTCAATTATATATACACAGAACTTGCAGATAAGTGTATATATAAGGAAACCAATCACGGTTTACTACTGGCTCCCTTAATGCTGGGGGCACTTTTTCAGCCTCTTCCATTGTCTCAGATCTCTTTTCCCAAGCGCTCTCAAGCCCAGTGCATTTCAGCCTCCCCTCATAGTGATCTCCCTATAATTTACCAAAGGAACAATGAGTTGGAGCCATGTTTTAGAGCAGTTCGGTGGAGAGCAAAAGAAAGAATAGAAAAAAGCAAACCTGGAAGGTGAAACAGTGAAATACCTGTGGTTGCCAGTGCTGTCAAGGTCTGACCACCTTGCCCATCAATTACACCATGGAGCTGGACGGTGTAATTAGTGGAAGCTTTGAGGTTGGTGACTACATAGTGCTGGGAGGCCCCTGGCACTGTATGCACCAGAGAGTCCAAAGGGAAGTCAGAGTTTCTGACTTCTAGAATAAAATGGTCAAAGGCATTGTCCTGTGCTTCCCACGTAAGTGACATGCTGTTTGAGGTAGCATTTGATACAGTGAGTTTGCTAAGGAGAGGTTCCTGTACTATGGGAAGAAAAACAAATGGAAATGTATTGCAATTATTAAGACCCAAAGCAACAAAATAAAGTTTGAATTCACATGAGCCACAGGTCACAAAGATCATCTAGCATTGTGTTTCTCAATGTTTTTCATACCAGCACCCTTGCAGTCACTCTGCCCTTGTTATCCATGATTCAGTGAGGATATTCACAATCTGCTGGTGCTAGAAACTGCAACTCTGTATTATCTGATCACTGATATTTGCTATTCTGCTTAGTGTCATTGACCATGTTAATCTATTGCCATGACAAATTTTCCTCTAAGATCATGTCAGCAGGCAAAATTTGGTAGAGATATTAAATGATCACAATGTGAGCTATTATCTGCCTACTATGAGAATGCACCTTCCGCTTCTGTAGTCTAGTCGTCTCCTTCCACTTTCATACTGTAATTGGCTAGAGCACATTGAACATTTGACTTCCCTGTCTTTTCTGGAAAAAACATCAACTGTAAAACCTCGAGATGTGCAATGTGCCAACAACCAAATGCCTACCTATTCCATTTACCAACATCAAGTCAAATGGACTCTTTCAATCTCTCATGCAAGGTAAACTAAATTCTGAAGTTGAATTCAAGCAATGCATCTGCCTTGTAGGAGTCTGCTGTCAGACTGAAATGTGCCTGAAATCTATTTAGAGAATCAGGATAAAAACTGTATCTAAAAATCAGCTTATCTGAGAGAAATAGTATCTTCTTCATACTGTGTGACAGATGCAAACACATGTTGCAAGGCTAACATAATGAATCATCACCCACTTCGTTCTTGGGAAATTTGTTTTGCTTCTCGTCTGTGTCAGAGGTTGCCCCAACCTTAAAGTTTGAACAAGAGCAAACTTCTTGTGTGAATGAAATCACATCACAATGTGATTGACTGACTTTGCTGGATGGGGTGGTGGATTAACATTCACAGTTCAAAATGTCTCCGGCAGGTCTTCCTTAGAAAGTGTTAAAGAATGAGGTAGCAGATTTGGTACACTGGTGGGCTAGCTGAGGGCAAGGAAAGGGGCACAACCTGTAAGGAAGAGTTAGAAGAAAGGAGAGTTAGCATTGAGGTAGGTTTTATGTACCTGTTGTAGCTGCAGCACTTATTGCCTGTGTGCGGAAACCATGAGAGATCCCATAGAGGTAGACAATAAAATCAGTGCTGGGGGAAAGCCCTGAGATATGAGCAGTTCTTGAATTGCCTGAGATGTTGAACTCCATGGGCTCCAGCAACCTGTTAGAATCAATAATTTCAATAGTAAAGATGTCGAAGTCCCCGTTGGTGGTTGTCCAAGAAAGGTTGAAGCTTTCAGGAGTAATGTCGGAAACGGTTAGCTCACCAACTTCTGGGTGCAATCCTGAGGAGGGAAACAACATTGGTCAGAAGGGGACAGCCCTGTACCTCCTCCTGTTCAGAAATGCCGTGCTTCTGGCAGTGCTTCAAGCTGCCACTGGAGAAAAGGGTTTGCATAAAAGCTTGCTACAAGCAGACAGGTACTAAAGGGAAGAAATCAAATGAAAGCATCGAAAGAAAGAAAGAAAGAAAGAAAGAAAGAAAGAAAGAAAGAGAAAAGCTTTTAAAGCTATGGTTATTTCCCTTTACCTCCAGGAGCAGCCATGCATCTTTGAGGTCTGAGCATGAAAGCAGATGCAAAAGAACTTTTCCGAATGCCCCCATGGGGCATTCGGAAAAGTTAGCTTCCAGTTTTAGGAAAAGCTAAAACTAGAGCTATTGCTTTATCCAAAGGAAAAGGTTGTGTTTTCTTTGCTCTTCTACTTTCCCTTTCAGCTTAAGCCTATGAAAGCTGGCATGTAATTTTGGAGCTAGAGCCAAAATGCAAAAGTGATAGCTGCCTTGGGGTTTCTTCCTCTCTGTAGACATCCCTGATGCGTTACAGGAAGGCTCAGAAAAATCTGACAATTGGAAGTCCCCAGAAGGGAAAATTTTGAAAAGCTGAGTGCTGAGCATGACCCAGAAAGGGAAGGGAAAACATCAGCAGGGCATCTCCTCCTGTTTTCATTAAGTTAACAAAAAGAGAGAACACTGCATATTTAGGCAGGACACCCGTGATGTCTGTTTTCTTGTTTGTCCCTGTCTAGCTTCCTTTGTCTAGCCACATTTCTCTATTTTCAATGAGCAATCTGCTACCAGCTCACACTCGGGACTGTCAAAGCACAGGACTTCTAGCTGCAGTGGGACACAGCCCAAGGCAAGTACCTTGTGCCAGACACGCTTCTACCTAAGCCAGGCTGCTTAAAGCATTATTGAAACAAGTTAGCTCTATTGCGTTTCATGTTTTAATTCCATTGAGTTCTTATGTGTACTTTTATCCCCTTCTGTGCTGGGTAATACGTGCTTGGGGAAATCAAATATGAGCAAGGTCTGGCTATCTCACAATCACAGGAGGTTGCAAAGGTCTGTAAGGAAGCCCAGAGGCAGGAGATACTGTCTACAAGAAATTATCTGAAGGAAGAGCCACTGGTGCCCCTTTATTGTCAATTAATTCATGCCCTGTTCATTACTAATGATCATAACACCTGATTACCAATGATCATGACACCTGGAAGAGTCAGTGAGCCATACAAAGCTCATGATAAGCTCTCATTTAAAACTGCCATCTTCCACAAGATTGGCCAGAAAATTTTTTTTTGTGGCTGTTGATGAGTTTCATGCAGCTTTCTGATAATGCAGGCCTTACTTTCCTTCTTTCAGGTCAGTTTTATGTCAGGGTAGTTCTGCTGAATTGGGTTTTCTTGCATTAAATCTTTTTTAGACTAATCAAACTGTTTAACGAATTTATGTGGCTTAATATATGGTACTACTCTTGCTAGGAAATAATTTGTGTTCTTTTCTATATAAGAACATATAGAAGGTGTCTGTCCTTGCCCTTGAGTCAGATGCACACAATACACCCCTGAGTTTTATTTACACAGAAGCTAGTGCTTAATTTCAGAGGTAGCTTCTGAAGGCTAAAAACTAAACATACTCTCAGGCTTTGATTATCTGGGCTATGAAGAACAATTTTTTAATAATTTTACAAGGCAACGTGAGCTTTCCTGAGCATGTGCAACAGCCAGTTGGGTTTTGCTGTTAGTGTTAACCAGCAGAAAAGTGAGTAAAGGGAACAAAACAAGCCATTCTGAGGTGAGGGGAAAAAAGCATTCCTAAAAGAGAAGGGCTCCATGGGGGCACTGAGACTCTTATTGGAAAGTCTGATCATGAGACATTTCCATGCCAGAGATGTTCAGCCAAGCTTTAATGAGTTCAGTGCACCCCATGCAAAGCCAACCAAGTGAGCAAGCTTTGCCGAGCAGTTGCAATAGCTCTGGCTCACATCCCTGTCTGCAAAGAAAGGGAGCCATGAGACTGAATGAGTGACTTGAAAAGGTACCTGTCATGGTGTCAACAGAAAGGGGTTTGGTCCTGTAGCCTTGAATCACACCACGAAGTGTGATGTTATAAGGTGTGTTGGCCTTGAGACCTGTAACATTCACAAAGCGCAGTCCGCCTGGGACTGTGATATTCCGGGTTTCTTCGGGATTGTCAGACTCCTGCACCTGAATGATAAAGTGCTCATAGGCCCCGTCGGCTGCTGTCCAGGTGAGCTGGAAACCATCCCAGCCAGTCTGTGATACTGATAATTTTCCAAGCTCAGGTTCCTCCTCTGAATAAGGACAGAGAGTCAATCAGTTACTCAGATTACAGACTAGTGGTGATGACGTACTATTTAATGATGTTCCATGTTAATGAATTCACTTGTAATCAGCGACACGGAGATGCACTCACACACACACATATACATTCTCAGCTGCCCCAGATAACTTGTAAAGGCTCTTCAGAGACATGGCAAGACAGAACAGGAAGAAAAGGACTGTCATAATAAATAATAACCACATTAATGCCAAAAGACTGCTTACAGAAAGCAGCATATAGACTATCTTATAGCTGCGAGTGTTTTGCCAACATTAATTACAAGTCCCTATGAGACAAGCAAGTATTACTGTAACCACTTTAATGCACTATTAACAACTCAATGTTTGCTATTATGAAGTGACTGTGAGTACTGCAACAATACTGTGAATACTGCTGTAAGGGTAGGAAGACACTGACTTTAGAGTAGCTGGGAATCAGATGTTTATGCTTTTAATTGTGTCCACATGAAGGATGCTATTTATTCTTCTAAACAATTTCTAATCCAAAACAATAAAGAAGGAGAAAATTCCTCCATGTCTGCATGTCTTCAGTTCAATGGATTTGTCTTCCTGATATTACATTATTCCATCTACAAAACCTTCCTGGGGGCAGAGAAACTTTCTCTGAGTTACTTTTTCAGAGTTACTGATATTAAGCTAAAATTGAAATCTGCATTCATAGAAATTAACTTTCTCATAAGCCATCACAGGGGTGGTCAAGGACTTGGCAACCATCAGAGCTAACTCCCTGATGCTGTTAAGTCTGAAAGTTTAGGTAATTTTCTCAGCAAGAATAGAACTCCTCTGTTACAGAGGAAATACAACTAATTCCTTAAAATCAGCAGTCATTTGGGAAAATAACAGAGTAATACCTGGGTTTTTTCTACATGGAAAATCTTGCTATATGATCTATCATTGGCCTGTCAACTGCAGTGACTTTTTAGCACTTTTCTTATTTATTTGCATTGTTGACACATCAGCATTATAATAAAAACAGAGTCTACCTGAATAATCCCAATCTGCTGAGACTGGGAATTTATATGAGAGATGATGCATGAAGGGGAATGGATCTGATTTGTCAGTTGTAAACTTCAACTTTAAGCTTTATGCATATTTTAAGGCAGTAGATAAAGTGGTCCTGGGATAAATGAAAATTAGGCTCAGCAACATTACTCATATAAATTTTCCCCCTGTAAAAGCAGAGTGCTTATTGTATGACTGCTGCATAGCCTTATATAGGTAGCTGCGGTTGCGTTTTCAGAGGTTGAGCACTCATAGATCACAGACAATTATCTTCAGTGGGATTCACTAATGTACAGTAAATTGCTACTAAGGAACACAAAAGTTTTTACAAGCTGTCCCCATCCTGTTAGAAAGGAAGAGACTGTTTATGAAATAACACAATGATGTTCAACAAAAAAAACAAACAAACAAACAAACAAAAAAAACCCAAAAAAACATTAATCCAGAGCTGTTTTGCTTTATCAGGAACAGAAATGAGACTCATTGAAGCAAAATATGAATCCTGTCAAAACAGTACTGTTTAGCTGAAAAAAAGGAGCAGGACAGAAAAGGAACTGGTTGTATCAGAAATAATGATCTTTTGGTGGCAACAGAAACAAACAAAACAAACACATTTCCTTAAAATGAAAATGAAACTAAACCAAATGTTACAATAAGGTAAAATCTTTTAAGCAAAAGCTTGATTATAATATGTAACGCAGTAATCATCACAGCTTAAAAGCAATTCAGATTTCTCTGAAGAGTGCTCGGTTTCATTCGCCTCCAAGATGCAGAGTCCATTTTCCTCCCATTTGTTTCTCATGCATGTCTGAGATGGTAGCGCACACAACCCCATCATGCTTTCTAGGGACCAAGGGATTCTCATACAAAATCATGCACCAATCGGACTGTTGGAGACCTCCAAAAGCCTCATCCATAAAGCATCCAACATACATGACAAAACAATGACTATGTCATGGCAAATGATATCAAGGGATGATGTTTCTTACTTAAAAAAAAAAAAGAGAGAACAAACCATTGAGAGATAAGACTGCTCTAGCCTTGTAGTAGGTGTGAAATAATCTGTATGTTTCTATGTAAATATTTTATCTCGTGTTGTGAATTTGGTTTTGGGTGATGGATAGGTACAATTATTAGTCTCCAGCTAGGTTCTCGAGATATGAATTTACACACTGGTACTTTGGTTATTATTGAACTGAGCCCTGTGGCTATAGGCCTGTTTCCTCATGAAATTCATGTAATAGGGATAAGAGGTGGAAGTTTTCAGAAAGGTATGCTCCCAATGTGTTACAATCTTTTTTTTCCTCTGACATCACCACTTCCATGCCAATGCTGCAGACTGCAACCTCCTTGCAATCTTTCTTGTGTTTGAACCACAATCCAGATAAAAACCTGTAGCATCTTGCTATTTTCATGTGCCTTGTAAATAGCAGATGCATCAATGTCTCTCTTTGCATGCAATTTGAAAAGAGAGAATTGATGCTACATCACCTTGAAAGCTGCACGGGGCATTGTCCATGCTGTACCACTCAAGGGTCTCATTCCATAGCAATAAGAGTTTTATCCCGTGCAAAAGGAAGAAAGAGAATAAACAACCAAGAAGAAATGCATCACTCACAAAGCCTAGCATTTCTGCAGTGGAACAGCAGTACGAAAATGAAGTTCTGTATTTCAAAGCAGAAAAGGAACATATGGCTAATGAATCCATAGAAAATACCTGTAGTAGCTAGGGCTTCCAGGGACCAAGAGAGCTGACCTTGAGTGCTTCCATGGAGGTTAATCTGGTATTGTGTGCCAGCTGAGAGATTGGTAATCTCTGTTTCTCGATGGTTTCCCGGCAAAAAGATTTCCTGTGTTCTGTTTAAACTGGACAGGTCTTTCAGAGTGATAAAGAACTGATCAAATACCTCATCCTGTGCTGCCCAAGATAGGGTGAAACTACTGAAAGTCCTGTGTGTTATATTAAGGTCATGAAGAGCACCAGTGGCTTCTGAGATGGGAAGGTCAGTGGGCACCAAAAGCAGAGCATGAGAATCAGTGCCAGGGTTTGTTAAATAACTTAGCTCTGTAGGTGCAGGACTGGTAGGATTAAATGACGTTTCATTGATTGATTGTCCGGGTGTTGTGACTAGATGTGCTAAACAGAGGTAAATTACAAGTTAAAATTTCCTGATAATAAACCCCCAAATATACCAACAGACAGCTAACATCTGCTACAAAACAGTTTGTGTGCTTTGCATTAAAGAGGTCTAAGAACAGAGAAAACAGATGGGTACTTCTTTTTTGGAGACTGAATCCAGGCCACAAGCAAAGGTAGCATCATCAAGTATAACATGGTTCTTACGCCACCATGCTTACTCGCAGATCCAGAGCAACAACCATTAAACACAGAGATGAGCTGAAATGCTTCCAGCAGAGAAACGGGCACATCCTCAGTAGATGTAAATCAGTACACTTTGATTCCCTCCAAAGAACTTTGCTAATTTACTCTGGTGAGGATTTGAACCCTAAGTCTCTCAAACATGCCTTTTACCTTTGCTACAGCACATCAGTTATTGCTTCTGATACAAACCATAAGCGGAATGCATGCCAAATATCACAAACATATCCAAATCCAGACTGAGAAATCAGCCACAGCAGAAGCATGCTAAATCTCATCCTATCCAATCAAAAATAGGCTTGGAGGAGTTATCCATCTGGATACATGCAGAATTTTCAAAAAAGGGGGAGACACACAGAGACATCCTTACCTAAAAACTAGGACAGAAAGAACTTGAGCAATCTTTCTTTAAAGAGATCCAAAGGAACAGAAGGGAAAAGGACTTGGCCTTCAACATGCTGAATGATCTGTGAATATATCCTGTAGCACAGTCAGATTCTGAAAATCTGAGAACTGTGGAGATCACGGAGAATGTGTTTCTGATCACAGCTGCAAGGCAACAGGCAGGTGATTTTTCTGACATGCAGAATTATCTCCTCATTAGTGGAAACCCACATCATTTCACACCTCAATGACTTCCTTGCTTTCATGCTCCACTTGCATTCAATTAAGGGAGAGCAAGTCATCTACCACCATCAATCAGATCAGCACAAATACGTATTCAGGATTCAGTGTCTGTCTCCAAATTCACACATGTATCAGAAAAAGCAAGTTTTCAGAGGAGAAAGATCAATTTAAAATATTTTCAAATAAATGCAGAAATGTTATCTTGGAAGTACACTCTCAGGACAAACACAAATGTAATAACATTGTTTTCTGCTCACCTCCAGGAAGGAGAGAAACCTGTGAGGCAAACAGTGATTTATATTTACATATATCATTGATATTCTTGACTTAGGTAAGGGCCCCCCTTAAATAACCAGGCCCTACATATGCTGCAGCCTGAAGACAGCCATGTTGCCATCGCACCAGCACACCTGCAATGGTAACAACTAGCATAATTCCCTCTTTCTTAGTAAACCAACTGTCAGAACCATTATCTGACTGCACCAGACTTGCAGAGCTCATGTAACAAAGCAGGAAGGCATGCAGTATGGAATCTTTAGCCTTCTGCAACTCTCGACTGCCTGTGCACAATTATATGCTAACCAGCTCTTTCCTATTCTGGGAACGGGCAAAAAACTATGGCATCAAGCAAGTACGCTGATATTTGTTCAGCCTTAAGGTTGCCTGTTTAGCATGCATAGTGATAGCTGAGCTTTACTGTGGAGTATTTCTGCAGAAGACAAGCACAGATAGAGTGAACAGACCAGCGGGGAGGAAAGGGCAGCAGTACATTACACAGGTACAGCTCCATGCTGTGGATGGTCCCACTGGGAAACTGCCATGCACTCTGAATTGGAAACCAAGGAAAAAACATCCAAAAATACAAAGGAAAAAGAAAAAAGCGGGGCTGGCATTATGGTCCTTATATACCGAAGATCCGTGAGAAAACCCTGTGCAATAGTAGTCAAAACTGGCTTCTCATTTTCTCTCATTTTACTTGACCAGCCCTACTGACATTTCTCCCAGATTCCTGCCAGTAATAATAAAACCACACAAGGACTTGGTTACTCTAATCTGAATGGGAAATACAGCAGCAGTTCAACTGTGTTATACAAAAACTGAGGGACCAACCACCTAAGTGGCATTTTAATTCAGAATTTTGCTGTCACAAGTGGATTAATTTTATTGTGCCAGTTTTGACAACTACATGGAAGGCTGTCGTGCACAGATTGTCTCGTGGGGCACATGTAATTATATGTAGTTACATTACCTCTGATTTTTTTTCAGACCTAATTCTGAATATTACCTTGGGTTTAATGACTTGACTCCACAAATGACTTTGTGGATGAGAAAGAGTGGTCTACTCTCTACACACAGATATAAACACACATATACCCCACATTAAGTTCATGTGTCATAGAGGAATATGTGGCTTTGTGAACAAACAGCAGATAGAAAAATGAAAATTATATGAATACATGGAAAATACTCTAATACCACAGACAGCATCAGTGCTCATTGTTTAACAGAATACTATAACAGAAAAAGGAAAATTTGGAAAACAATCGAACTGTAGGACAACAAGACCAATGGAGTTCAGACACTTGACTTAGCAATGAGGGGAATAGATGGGGAGAAGAGAAAGAGAGCTCTAGGAGCCCTAGGTGGGTGGATGACAGCCAGATAGAATGATTCACGGTGGCAAGATGAATGAATAGTAGATGCCAAAGAGCTGAAAGATATGTAGAAGGGAAACTGGATGGACAGCAAACACACGCTCTTTCTCAGACTGGAACACTTCTCAACATCATTCTCTTAGTAAAATCTTCAGGCTGAATATGGCCTAAATATGTCTATACGGCTGTTGCTAGCCTTTTCAGGAATTCCATTGTAATGCTTCATTGGCGATTTTACTAAAAAGAATGTTAATGTCCTGCCAGGACATTTCCCCAGTTCCTTGGGATGGAGCAAACAATATTCTGTATTATTTCTTGCTTCTGTCTCTTGGATTTTATATAAGATTTGCCAAGAGGGCTATCAGCCAGTTTCACTGTGGAGTGTCTCATCAGCTTGAGCACACTGTAAGACATGATGGCCTATCAAGGTATTTGCAATCTTTTCAGACCCCTTTGGCTAAATGGCTTTCCCCTCTCCCAAACCAGCTGATTCAACTGGGCTTACAGTGCCTGTGCACCTCTGAATTTCATAAAGCAAGCATTGCAATATATCACAAGGCAGAAATACTACAGTAGTTACCACTAAAAATCCTCATGGTGAAGTCAGGTTCCAGGTACTCCCAGCAAAGGAATCAGCTGAAGAAATGGACAATCTGTACTGGCAAATTTAGTTTCCCAGTGGTCAGCACTGCTTTTTTCCAACGAACTAGTTCACCTAATCATTCTTCCTAATGTTCCTTTGAGTTTGTATAAAAAAGGGTGGTGCAATCTAAGATGGGAGAAGCCGGGAGAGGAAGAGGGACTGACACACAACACAGACAAGGGTCTTTGGTGAACAGCATAAATCTTCTTAAAAACATTCAACAGAATGGAAAAGTTACTTCTCCAAGCCATGCTCCTATGTGCAAGTCAATTCCAGAAGCAAGACAGTATCACATCCACAATTCATCAACAGTTGCTGCACAATCTAGGTCCTTCAGCAGAGGAATTTGAAGTTGGCGCTTGGTTTCTCTAATGTCCACTCATTTATCTCCAGAGGCCTCTCGTGCCTGGTGTATTACCATCTGTCCTCCTCCAGGACCCACATTGTGCTATGCAGGCAGGGTTCCAGAACCAGAGCAAGAAAGAACAAAGCTGCAGTCTGACTGCTCAACTTCCTCAGAGCTGGTTTACGTGCTCACCCTAGAGACTAGTTGTTAGTCTGATGCAACATTCTCAAGACATGCTGCCAGAAAGGTCCCTCCAACTAGTAAAATGGCTCATTTTCTTTTATTTCTGAAGTGGTTCTAAACCACAACCTTTGTGCGATGCTGGGTGGGACCTCTAACAAATCAGTAGCACCCTAGTTTGCGATACCTTCGTTAATAACAGAAAGGAGGTACCTGTTGTAGCCACAGCTTCCAGAGGAGAAGAGCGCTGTTCTCCAGCCAATCCATACACCTTGATTTTATAGGAAGTGTTAGCTCGGAGGCCGTCAATCACAGCACCTAGGGATTCTCTGGGCAGGAAGATTTCTGCAGGGGGCCCAGCTGCCAATGACACTTCCTTGTACTCCACCACAAAACTACTGTAGATGCCTGTATTCGCATACCATGAGACACTAAAGCTGTGGTCTGTTACCCTTGAGACTACAAGGTCCCTCAGTGCATCTTCCTGCATCCCTGAGGCCTCTGGAGCAAGAAAGCTCCCAGAGCCAGAAAGCTCCTCTGGGTCAGGAGTCATTGCCTGCATTAGGGTTAGACTATATAGAGCTACAAAGAAACAAACAAGCAAATGGCAGTGTGAAATATTTGGTCTTTCCTTTTCAGCAAAACAAAATAACATTTAGCAAACTGTTCACTTTATAAACTTGACCACCTCTTGAATGCAGAATCACGGACATCAGTTAAAAAAAAAAAACTTTGTCACTTGAGCTGCAGTTCATCCATATGAAGAGACAGACGCAACAGAAGGCTGCCATCCTATGCTATGGAAGATTTTGTGACATCTCTACCTGCCGGCAGAGAAGCCTGACTGAACCATCAAGAGGCTGGGAAGAATATAAGATGAAAAACTGGCAATCTGGAGAAGCAAAGGAAACTCTGAAAATAAAAACTCTCAGCCCTTCTGCAGTCCCTGGCTCCCTTGTTCATCAGGGATGGCACATGCCCCTGTAAACAGCAGGACTGCCTTCTCCACCCACCAAGAAGAGCTAGTCCAGTCCTAGCTGTGCTACTGGCATTTTCCAGTTCAGTCATTCCTCTGTCTCCCTGCTTGCTCCAAGTACTCTCCCCAGCAGTGCAATGGACCTGAGGTCCCCCATAGCTCTGCAAGAGAGGGTAGAACAACAAGTTTGTCTGGCTTAGCCTGAGGACTTCAGGACCTCCCAAGTACTGGGAACGCGGATAAAAAGGACTGACTTCAGGGTGGATGCAAAAGTAAACTGAAGAAGAGACCTCTTGTCTTATACCCCACAGGCTTACAGAGCATTTCTGCTTCCCCATGCTTATGTGTTTGGATTTGTCCATCCCTACACAGGAGGAAGGTCACAGAGACAGGTTATGTCAACTACTGCTGTTGCTTCTAAGGAGCCCACTGCAGAGAACTCTTTGTTTACTGGCTGCTCTGAGTAAAGACTTAAAACAAATACACTGGCCAGATGAATGTATTTATAAAAAAAAACCCAAAACCAAACCAGGAAAAAGAAGCCACCTTGTGAGACTTTGGAAGCTGGTGCTGGAAAGACCAGACTGTGAAATTCCACAGCATGTTGTTTCTGCCTTTTCACTGTCTATGCATACTTCTTTTGAGACCACTCAGTCTTCAGACAGATGGGGAAACAGATAACTTTGGAAAAATCAAAGCCTGCTCACTCCTGCCACATAAACCTTCAGCTTCATTTTGTATGTGTGTGCCTCAAGGCTTCCTCATTTTTCCCTATATTGGTCACAGACCTGACTTATGCATCAAACAAATAATTTTGTACTGATGGTTTTCTGTAGTTTACACCATACTATATAACTCTCTGCTGTCCTGGATTACTTGATTCTATAAAGCATTCAGAGGTTCTGCTAGCATGAACACTACCAAGGAATATGAAACCAGTTTTGATCAGTTAAGCTCTATAGTTATTAATTTGTAAAATCCAGAACTTCTTGCATGTGTTTACCTCATAGATGGTCTTTTGGGGAGAAAAGGATAAACACCTTTCTATCTGCTAAGGACAATAACTGTAGCCCAGCTGATTCTGATTTCAATGTCTCTGCTTACTTATAGCAGTTAAGACTTCACCTCACAGGATTCAGCCTGAAGGCATGCGAAGATTCAGGATTTCTTTGTGTTCTATACCGAGATGTAATTAGCTTTGAGTCAAAATGTCTCACAAAGAATAAAATCTTGTTCAATAAGTAGTCCACAGATACTGGTTAATTGGAGTGGTTTGTACAAAAATGAGATGGCAGAAATGGACCCCTTCTTTGTAGACAAACATAACAGTCACGGTATCCAATGGAAACGGTGACTGTGACCAAATTTGTGGTGGTAGCCTTTCTCGCTTTTGGATGAGAAAACTGGAAAAGGGCAACATCAGAGCCCTGTTGACCCTGCTGAAACATGATGGGTGGCAGCATGCTGTGAAGAGAATTCATTAGGCAGAAACAAGCAATGTTAAACACATTCTTGTTGCTCTTCCTCTTAGTTTTTGGCTGTAGAAAACAAAACAAGATGTAATGCACAAAAAAGCAACCTCATTTAAAACAAAAGATGAGGTCTGCATTTCCTGCAGGACAAATAGCTGCGTTCTTTGTGAGTCTTCTCAAAGGATAAGCAAGAAATCATTGAGAACATGGAGCTAAACACAGTAGGTAGGGAAATATACAGCTATCCCTCAGTTAAGTCTATCATGCTAGACAGAGCTAAGTCTGCTCTGCAGGCAGTTGATGTTTTAAGGCAGTTCCCCAGACATGGCTTACAAAACCAGGGAAGTTGTACTTGGGCTAGTCATTGCCCAATGACCTGGTGCACGGCACTTATCAAAAGCTGTTACTCACCAGTCGAACCCTTGACAGTTGTGGGTTTGCTCTTGTGTCGGCCTTTCTCTGCCACCAGACTAATGGTGTATTCTGTCCCTGCATCCAATCCTCGCAGGATAAAAGAGGTGCTGTCCACGGGGATCTCCACTTCATTCTTCCTTCCAGAGGTGCTAACGTAAATGAGGCGATAACGATCAAACTTGGCCACTGGTCTTCTCCAGCGAAGGGATAAGGTGGTTTCAGTGGGGTCACTGACTTCCAAGTCCTTGGGGTTATCGAGATCTACAGGTTAAAAAAGCAAAGTTGAGGTGTCTCTGAACTGCCTTGGGACAGTTCTTCAGGCATTTGTAGACAGAGTAACATCTATACTGGGTCTCTAGCAACAGATCAGAGTCTCATCCACCTTTTGGAGCTTTTGAAGCCCCATTGCTTGATATAGATAGAGGATGATGAAGTTCTCTTTTACAGATGAAGCACACTAGAACAAATTTCCCCCACTTACACTCACTTCAGCAGGCACTGCATGGAGGAGAGGCAGAATTTAAGCCTTCAGAGAATCTACCTAGGAAAAGGCGGATATTGTGAGAAAAATCCTGGATTTGAAAGGCAGTCAGGACTATTGCAACCACTGAGGTTGCTCTCTTTGTCAGATAAACCTTTTGGCCATAACTACCATTCCTGCCAGAAACCCTTACAATTAGAGGATGGGCAGAGTGATCAGTGTAAGCATAATTACCATTAAGGATCTCACCTGGAGATGAAATTCCCAGAACACTAAGAGATCCTCATACAGGAAAAGGAAGCCAGATTCAGAGGTCAAGATCTTTGGGGAAATGTTTTTAGTTTCACTTGAGGGTAAACGTCCCATTGGTACCAACATGAAATCAAGAACTTTCTGAAGTATTTCTTACAGCATTACTTGGAAATGACAGAAACATCAGAGTGGCTCCACCTGACTTGCTGCTTCCTCCAGAGCACAAAGGGGGATCAAGCTACTCACCAGTGCCAGCATTAATGGTAGCAGGAGCACTTTCCCTGTCCTGTCTCACTGCTGTCACTCCAATGCCATATTCAGTTCCAGGCCTCAGACCTAAGAGATGAGGAGTAGAACTATGAGTTCCTGTCCATGGAATGTGTCTGCAGGCATTTATTTAAATAAGGAAGCCTGAATATATGCAAGGTAAGATATATGCTTTCTTGTGTACGCAGAGAATCAAGGTTTCAGTTGACCCTCCAGCTGACCTGATGTTAATAAATCTTTTTACATGTACATGCCAAAGGATAAAGATTACAGCTGACTGAGATTGCATTTTGGACACTGCAAATGCATAATCAGAGATAGCTTCTACTTTCAAGAGAATGCAATATAGTTACTTCTGCCAAAGAAAAGCAGGAAGACATCCATGTGACATGGAGAAAGTACCGTTATCTAGCCTTGCGGGCTTGTAAGGCAACTTGCAGGTACACAGAAAAGTTGCAGACTGGCATCAGTAAATACCATCCCTAGCACATGCAAAAGCCTTTTGAACTCAGGCATGTGAAACCATCTCCACAAAGACATGTAGCTACCTAGAACTCAGGGAACGGACTAACAGGATTCAGAGATGCACATGAAAGTGAAATGGCTACATACCTTCTGTTAGCTAGTTATCCATCTGCAGGCGTGTAAATATATATCACATCTATTTTAATTGAATTGCTTGTACTCAAAATGCATAACCTCTGCTTGTACCTCTTATGTATAGTGACCAGAAGGGCATTTTTGCACTATGTTACTGTGGTCTAGGGTGATGGCAGTGGCATGACATTAACAACAATCTCTCCATTCCCCTACCTGTGAGCGTAGCTCTGGTTGTTGCCTGGTTGCCCTTTGGCACTGTGATCTCAGCATGGTCTCCACCAGAGATGGGAGCAAACTTAATTCGATAGTTATCAATATTTGCATGGCTGTTCTTCCACTCCAAAGTAATGCTATTGTCTGTCTGTGACACCCGCTTCAGGTTTCTTGGCGCATCCAAGTCTGTAATCAATCAAACAAACAAACAAAAAAAAAATAGGAATCATTCTCTTCTGACAGCAGTTTCTTATAACAGTACTTTTTAGAAGGTGAAATGATCCATAAAGCTGAAGTTAAGTTTACTTTCACATGACACCACTATGTTCTTAACTACATCAAGCAGATTTCTTTTAGCATGAAATGGAGAGTTTGCTAGCTTTGGGGTAAACATCAGTGGAAGAAATTCAACTTTCATCTCCTGAGACAAAAATAAAATTTTCAATTTTAGTAGTTATTTTTTATTACAAAATAGGCTTCTGGAAAAACTTACTTTGATGAAAATACTAGTTTTCCTTTATAAGTACCTCAGCTTTCAAAAGGAAAAAGGCTGCTAAGAAAAAAAGAATTGATCATCTCTAGAATTCCTGTTCAGTAAATATCTTGCATTCATGGCTGCAAATAACTCGTAAGTCTCAAAACAAAAAGTATTATGTAGAAATTCAATGGGCTTTCACTGTTCACACCTATAGCAGACTCAAATCCTGCTCTGAATGAACAACTACATTTTAGGATGAAAAGGGAGGTAATTCTCTGTAAATGGTAATTCTACCATTTACTCAGCTCCCTTAATGCATTAAACCTTCATAACATGCTAAAGGACCGACACTTTCATACAGTATTCCCAGGATCACTAAGGAGCAAAGTAATTTGTAAAAGCATGACAGAAAACATTTGCAGAACTGAACAAGGAAAAAAAGCAGTTCTCTGCTAATCTGTTATGCATTTAGACAAACAGAAATAAGGTCTTAGATGAAACAGGAACCATGGAAGATATTCAGGTCAGCAGACAGACAAGTAATCCAGATGAATTTTTTTCCTGAAGTAGAGATTTAGGGTATCATGAGCAAAAGCTTCTGAGAGACTTAATAATATAATTCCCATTTTCAAAATACATTTAGGTACTTGGGGGGGGGTGTGGGGGGGTGTGTGTGTCTAAATATTTTGTTGAGCCAGTAAGGTATATAAGGCACAGAAAACATTCTCCACTTTCATGTATCTCTGTAACAGTGCTGATTCTGTGTTGATGCAGTAACTGTCAACTCAAGAAACATGAGGCAAATAGTACAGGAAGATTGACGGTGATTGCATTACCCTCCCAGAAGTTTGGATTGGTAGCCAAGCCTCTTACCTGTGACAAAGACTTCTTTCATGGGGTCGCTTTCCATGTCACCTCGACGAGAGATGAGCGTCACTTCATACTCTGTGTGAGGCCTCAGGTTTCCAATACAATATTGGTTTTCATCTTCAGAGAGGTCAATGGTTGTCCTGTCCCCTGGAATATCCTTAGGGCCATAAGTGAGCTCTATGCCTTCAATTTCAGCCAGGGGTTTGGACCACGTGATAAGAGCTGTGGTGTCTGTGACATCTTTTGCCTCAATCTGGCTAGGGGCATCAAGCTCTGTTACAAAAAAAGACAATGTTTTTTAAAGAAATCTTGCCAGAAAACTCATACACATTCCTGTGCTTTTAACTGCTCATTCAGAGCAACATTAAAATGAGTGGCTTCTACCAACTGAAGCTTATCTTCATTCACTTTCTTCCTTTACTTTCTATAGCTGTAGAAGAAAGTCCCAAATGGAGTCAATTCATCAGAAGCAAATTCATCAAAATTTATTAACATCAGAAGCTGCCAAAAGAAAGACAAGCAGGAACCCTAAGAGGTTCTCCATCTGCACAATAGAAACTCTCCTTTAAATAATTTCTTCATGCAAACATCACCAGGGTGAAAGAAATTCTATTTCCTGTTGTACATTTTTGCTACCTTCTAGCTAAACATAAATTTCCTTTTCTTTTTCAAACAGGTAATTCAGAAAGGAATTAATTTCTCCTCATGTATTCTTCATTAGCAGCTCCACTGCCCTCCTACCAATTCACAGTATAGAGCTTGGCTTTCTCTTTGTTTAAAAACTCCCTAGGCTACACCAAACAGCAGTTGTTTTATTGGTGGCACTACACCAAATACAGGTTGTGCTTACTTGTGGTTATCACTCTGGATAGTCCTGGTCCTCTGGTATTGTTTTTCACTATATGAAGGGATACATTATACTGTTGCCCTGGTGCCAAACCTGGCTGCATATAAGATGTCTCTGGCCTTTTCAAGCTGCTGGTTATATCTCCATTATCATCCTTTTTCTGTAACACATGGAACAATCAGTTAGTAGAAACAAAAAATCCAGGATCTTTCACTTATATATGGCCTCTATACAAGAAACACTGCTTCCTTACCATATTACGGAAGACTAGCTCCCAGCCATCAAATGAAAAGTTCAGAGGATCCCACTCTACCTGGACGGATGTTTCTCTAACAGATTTGAATTTCAGACCTTCTGGAGCAGGCAGATCTGTGACACAAAAAAAAGGATATCATTACATAAGCAACAAGTTCCCATAAAGAGGGCACTGGGGTTGGGACATCTTTCCACCACTATAAATATCTACCATGTAGGTATCTGCATCTGGGATGTTTAACGCTTCCTCACAGCCAGTTATTCTGTCTTTGGAGAGACATTCTTCTGACCTGTTTTAGATGTCACCTTAGAGTAAAATGAATTTTGCCCTAGAAATCTGGTTTTTTCCCCTCTTGAAAGAAGCCTAGTATGGACATTTGAAGTTATGACATGAATCCTGCCCCAGGTCTCTCAAAATGAGCACAACAGAAGTCAAAGAACATCTTTTGAAGCTGGGATGTTTAGATGTAACTGTGGTGTGCACAATATAAAAAGGAAGATGAACAACAAATGAACAGACAGGCAGATAGAAGGTAAGCTGTGGTAAAACACACTGAAGATGCAAAACAAATACAACCTCTATTTTAGTCAAAACAGTCTGAATCCCAGTGATTTCATATTGCTTTTTTACATGCTGCTACATTTTTATATTTTTTCAGGAAGCATTACCAGATTTTGAAAATGTACCTTATTATGAAGAAGGCAAGGGTCTTAATTTACAAAGACCCCATGATATTCACTGGGAGGCACTGCAGAGAGCAGAAGAGCTAGTGAACTGTACTTTTAACAGAGTCACTGGTAGTGGAAAAGAATAGAAAATGAAAGTGTAGAAGGCTGTCTTTGTCCAGAACAGAAGATTAGTTGAAAGAGAAAATACATAAGAAATAATACCCCCCAAAAGGGATGCAAATAAATACATACTACGGAACAGACAAAAGAATGAATACAGGGAATATTAAACTCACATGTTGCTACTCTGGCACTGACTGGAATACTCTTCTTGTTTTTAAGGATTGCAAAGACACGGATAAAGTATTCTACACCTGGCTCCAGTTCATGAATAGTGGCGGCTGTCTGGTTTCCTGGCACAGTGAACTGCATATCTAAGCCACCACTGCTGGTAGGGACGTAGGTGATGAGGTACTCATTGACGAGATTCTCATGCTTCCATTCCAGATTTACAGTTTTATCTGTTACGTTTGTCACAGTCAGCTCAGTTGGAGGAGACACTAGGAAAGGAAAAAAAAACAAAACACACTTATAAGAAGTTTTCAAGGCTCAGAAAATAATGACTTGCCCAGTTTCACATTTTCCCAGAAGCAGTTTATAAGAATCATCTAAGAAACAGGGAATGGGGAAGCCATGTCACACAATTAGCCACTTGAAGAAAGGAATGTTCAGCTGATGAAGACTACAGACATTTCCAAAGGTCACGGGCCAACTTCTACTCTCACACTTGCACACAACCTATGTTCCAGCCCCTCCTCTCGTGGCTACCGCACAAGACTACTATAGCTGGGTCCCTAGGGGTTCAGATGTTTAATTCAACTGCCAGCAACACATGATTTTATAGCTGGAAGTCCTGGGGTTTGCACAGATTTTCCAAAGTAAAATAAAACATGATTATTTTTGTGAATACTTTCAATAGATTACTCCACATTTGCACATGCACGAGCACAAAATGTGGCTTAGCAGTTTTCCAGAAGGAGGAGATGAAAAATGGGAATTTCTTTTCAAGGGTATTCATTGTCCTTTATAATGTTCCCAACCCCAAAGTACTCTTTGATTACTCTACAAAGATTTTAGTTCCAAAATTTCTCCCCTGGGATCTACTAAAGAAAACTACCTCATTTATAGCGTAATGCCTGTCATTATCTAGCTGCCAAAATTTTCTATCAATTTCCATAGAGTCAGTGGTACTGGGAAACTAAGCATGTGGCTTTATAGCTGTTTCCACTCCAGCTGATTCCATGATTCTACTCTAAGCTTTTGTGAGATCTAACATATACACACACATATACATACACACATATATATATATGTATATATAAAATCAAGTTTTACTTTAGTTAGAAAAAATCTATTCGGCCAACTGAGAGATAGTCAAGGCCCCTGTAATAATCCTGAAAGCTTGCACTGCTATATTTGCAACATCTGGCATTTCCATTGTGACAGTTGTCTCATACAGATCACTCAGATAGGACAATGTTATTTTCTGTGTGTGCCTTGCCTCCACAACACCCTCTGCCTACACCAGGGTTCCAGCTCAGAGATCTACCTTCAAAGCAAAGCCTCTGAGCGGGTGGGGTCTGTCATTGTATATTGTCAGTGCTGTGTGTTTCATTTTCAGCTCCTGCAATAGTGATGGCATTGTAAATGCAACCCCCTTTCTTATTGATCCAGCCTGAGACTGGAAACCAGAACCTGTCTGTAAGAAACATTTGATACCCAGGCTCTTCATTCATGGACATTCATTATCTACATTATCTCATTTCTGCAAAGCCTCATTCTTTAGTCAAAATTTGGCCCATATTCTTTAGACCAATCCTGCTGAATACCCAGTAAGAAGATTCAGCATACATCTCCCTCTTCTCCATAGCTAGAACAGTTTTTTTCAGATACTATAAGAAACTGAAAGATCATGGTGACAAATCCCAGCCAGTGCTACCTACAGCTCCAGTGACATTGTGGTGGGAGCAAAATTGGAGATAACAAATGGATTGCATCACCATTATCAGCCTGTTGGGTTGCTGACTACCAAAAGTGACCAGCAACTGCTACACTGTATAGCCCTGAAAAGTAAGGGAGACCAAGAGCTTGCTACTGGTGGTGTTACTGCTCTGATTCAGCTGTTTGAACTATTATAAAGAAGAGTGACAACAGGGCTCAGCTAAGGGAAAGGTTCACAGAGCCTCCAGGCCTGCTGGATGGACACAGGGAATTACCCAGGGGAAGCAGTTCAAAAGGGACATCGCAACCTACCGTCGGAGCAGTCATCCCCCATGTAACCATCCTCACAGACACACCGTCCATCGATGCAGCGGCCCACATTGTTGCAGTCATTGGGGCAGGACTGTTCACGGCAGTCCTCCCCTGTGAAGCCCTCATGGCACACACAGCGCCCATCAACGCAGCGCCCGCGCTGGTGGCAGTCGTTGGGGCAGGACAGCTCGCCACAGTCCTCCCCCGTGAAGCCGTTGTCACACTCACAGCGCCCCTGCACGCAGCGCCCACGGTTGTGGCAGTCTTCGGGGCACCGCAGCTCCGCACAGTCCTCCCCTGTGTACCCCTCGTCACACACACACTGCCCATTGACACAAAGCCCATGGTTGTTGCAATCGTTGGGGCACCGCAGCTCGCCGCAGTCGTCCCCGATGAATCCCTCGTGGCACACGCACTGCCCGTTGACACAACGCCCGCGGTTGTTGCAGTCACTGGGGCACCGCAGCTCCCCGCAGTCCTCCCCAATGAATCCTTCGTGGCACACACACTGCCCGTTGACGCAGCGCCCGCGGTTGTGACAGTCATTGGGGCACCGCAGCTCCCCGCAGTCCTCGCCCAGGTACCCCTCCTGGCAGACGCAGCGCCCGCCCACGCAGCGTCCACGGCTGTGGCAGTCCTTCGGGCACCTCTTCTCACTGCAGTCATCCCCCACGAAGCCCTCGTAGCAGACGCACAGCCCGTTCTCACAGCGCCCGTTGCCGTTGCAGTTGTTTGGGCAGGTCAGCTCCCCGCAGTCCTCCCCGGTGAAGCCCTCCTCACAGAAGCAGGTCCCGTTGACGCAGCGCCCGCGGTCGAAGCAGTCATTGGGACAGATGAGCTCGCTGCAGTCCTCGCCGGTGTAGCCCTCGTCGCAGACGCACTCGTTGTCCACACAGCGCCCGCGGTTGTGGCAGTTGCTGGGGCAGAGGGGCTCGCTGCAGTCCTCGCCGGTGAAGCCCTCGTGGCACACGCACCGGCCGCTCATGCATCTCCCATGCACGCTGCACCCCTGGGAGCAGAGCTCTTCGCTGCAGTCTGTGCCTGTGTACCCCTCAAAGCACACGCAAACCCCGTCCATGCACTTGCCTTGGTCGTTACAGTCAGAAGGGCAGGTGGCCTGGCTGCAGTCCTCACCAGTGAAGCCGTCATTGCAGATGCATTTGCCCTGGACGCAGAGGCCCCGGTTGAAGCAGTTACGGGGGCAGTCCGGTTCAGAGCAGTTGGGGCCTTTCCAGCCAGGCTCACAAACGCAGCCGCAGATCTCGATGCTGTAGTTGCCGTGTCCACTGCAATAGGGTGTTGTGTCCAGGCGACCTGTATCAATGATCCAGAACACTCATTAGTCCCCTTGGCTCTGGGATGCATTAGGCCAGTGTGCCACACACGACTTAAAAGGGGTCCGATTTTCCTAGCTCCCTACAGGACATAATTTCCAGAATCACCAAAGCTTTTAAATGAGAATACCTCCTTCTTTCTCCAGTGAGATTTAGTTTACCAGGAACACTTTAATTTGCACTAATATCAGGGAAGAGCCCCTGCCAACTACTTGGTAAATGAGCATGCTGGATTCCTCTGCCCTTCTCAAAATCCCTCTTCCACTGACTGAGCAGCTTTACTGACTGCTTCATTAGGGCATGCACCATGAAGCATTATTCACCAATTCATTGCAGAACAGAAAAAGCCAGGCAGCATGCTATATCATCAACTGTGAGACCGGCTCTGTGCTTGGAGGGACAGATCACTACTGAGAAGACCTGTGTTTTCTCTCTTGTATGACCAGTCCTTTACCTCAGTTTAAAAAACAGCTGGAAGGATACCTTTTTTCCCCCTTCCCTAACTATTTGTACTTGTCTATTGCCTTATGTCCTGCTGTATTTTTATTGGTTTCTATTAAAGAAAACCTGGAAACGAAAACAGTTACATTGGCAGCTTCCTCAAGGGGACAAAATGTGGAGCCAAGAGCTTGGACTGTATGAGTTTTAATCTTAACTCCAACACAGATTGTCACCATGCCCAGGTGCCATATATGCTCAATGCCACAGCTATATGGCGTCCGAGGCAGACTTCCGACCCACAGATTCATAAAACTGCAAAACTGTGAATGAATGTATCTTGCAAGCTGGCCAAATACATTCCCAGTTTTGATTACATTTCAAATTCAACAGGTTGACTTTTGCTCATTCTTGAAACAGATTTGAGTATCTACTTTAAACAAGATCTACAGCCAGCACAAGAATTTCCCCAAGAGCAGTTCCCCAGTTCATCTTACCTTCGACTGCCTGGGGATTAGGACAGCATCCAGCCCCGCTGGCACACTGCTCCCGTAGGGAGGATACCAGCCCCTCCAGTTCCTCTAGTCTGCTCAGCAGATCCTTAATGTCTGGGGCAGCTGCACAGCCACAGGCCCGGCGGGGAATGTTAATACGGTGCGTGAAGACAATCTGGTTCTCCTCATTCACTGTGTGCTCCTCGTAATTCTTGATGGGCTCAATTTCTGCCTTCAGATCTGCATCACCGCTTGCTGTATCCAGGTCCACCGAGCAAAGGGAGCCAACAGGCAACTTAATGTTGTAGACATGGTTAAAAACCACAGGCTGATTATCCTCTGGCAAGGTCACGTTTAGCCCAGTCTCCCGCTTGTGCCGGATAATTCGCTTGATGAGTCCACCATTGACATGCTGGTACAGCAAAGCTAAGATCGCACAGGCCAAAACCTGGGTGGGGAGTCCCATTGCTGTGCTCAGGTCTTCTTCAGAGCTGATGGAGTCTTATATAAATTTGGCCTTTGTAGTCTGGGGCAGAAATTGGAGAGCCAGTTCAAACCAAGTTGGATGTCCTTTCCTTTCCTGGCACACTTATTACCTGAAAGATGAAGGAGCGGTGTAAGGGACGAACCGCAGGTACACCACCCAAAAAAAGGCCTATGGCACTGAATGCGTGCTGGCTTCCTTAAAGAACATGGCTGGGGTGCCACTGAATGTATGATCTCACTTCACCCAAGCTGCTGAGCTTGCTCTCATATATAATAACATTGCATTACCTTGTTTTCCAGGATCTCAGTATGCTTGTGAACAAAATGTCACAAGACACAGATCTTGAAGGAAGCTACTATAATTTCTGATTTAGAGCAAGTATAGTGGAGTATGGAAGGTTTAACTGCCTGAAGCAGAAGACCAGGGCAAAGAAGCCTGCTGATTCTCATCTCAGCTGAAAATACTACTTTCAGACAGAGACAGGTAAAATAAATATATGTTGTGTTATGATTCAACTAATGTTAAAAGGCTCTATTTCCTTCACCCATCAGTCCACTGCTTGAAGGTTACTGAAGGCTGGATCATTTAAGAAACTCAAGGCATTGTCAAAAGGTGTATCAACACTACTAAGCTCATGGCAGCCCTTTTCCATATGCTTTAAATTATTCCAATTGCTTGGGAATCTGAACTCCAGGGTTTGGAGCCCAATAGTAAGTTTCACTATACTGATGATTTGTCTACAGCATGAAGATAAATGGAGCTCTCTGGAGAACACTGCAGGCTGAAGGTTCTGGTATCAGTGCTTATATCATAGCTAGCAATATTTTAGCATAGAAGTAGTGAGGCACAACAGAAGATGAGACTCCAACAAGGGAGACACACAGTAAGAAACAGCAATAGAAATACACGTGTGCGCACACATGCACACAAAAAAAGGGAGAGGAAGAGAAGGAAAAGAAATCCTTTGATGATTGAGGTCCTTCAAGAGAAAAAGCTTTACATCAATACAGGTGTAAAACCATCTTTTTAGCAACCAATACACCTTTTCACTAGGCAACATTTCCCATTGCCTGATCTTTCATCAGCTATAATACAATAGCTTAGCCATGATTACAAGCACCTGGCTGGGCTGTACTAGCTCTTCCTGAAACTAATTCTTTTCAATTAGCTTCAATATTTCCTCTTCCTCCTCAGTCTGTACCAGTTCCTTTCAAATGATATCAACCAGGGGAGCTGAAAGACATCTGCTGACTTCCATGCAGAATCAACCCTTCAGCATGTAGACTGAGAACCAAAAGCAGCTAATGGACTCACTAAACAAGCGCACCAAATAAATGTCATCTTAGCATTTGTTTTTCTTTCTACTCCCAGAAAAGCTTGGTTAAATGGTTAGGTCAGTGACTGTGCTTTCACTAGTTGTAAACTAATGAAATGCCAGTAGTGGAGGAAACAGCAATTTATTCTCTAAACACTACTATTTTGATGATAATTCATTTGTCAGATGAGAGGCTAGGTTATTCCACCCTCCTGCTTCCCCAAAGTGTAGAGATCATTTTTCCCCATGCTACCCCAGCTGCTTTTGTGAAAGAATGACAATAATACATCAGACACTTTACTGAAGTTAGGGTTTTTGTAGACAATGTTGAGCTCACAAAGAGTGAACTTCACCCCTTTTTATTGGGGAATAAATCAGAAGTAAACAAGCAGCAGTGGAGGCTTTTTTTCTTGTAATGAAAAAGCATTCAGCTTTAAGCCATTTCTAACACTTACCCCATTTGTTCAAATATGTCTGCAACCCCTGTCTGCACCAGAAGAGATCACAAGGTAGCTAATAAAGAATAACAGAGACAGACATGGTCCAGATCTCATTTGTGTCTCAGGCCAATCCCTAAATTGGGTTGCCAATTCATGAAACATGTTCAGGACAGTATGTGAAGTGGGATTTTACTCTCAAGCACTCCCACTTGCGGTTTGCAAATTGCTTTCCATGCAGTGAGATTCCATGTGCTATATACTTTTTGCCCTGAGACAAGGTCATATAGCTTAAATTGGTACCTAATCCTCAAGTAGTTATTTAAGGGACAGGCTACTTGACAGATGCATCACCAATGGAAAATGGAACAAACTGGAAGCAGCTCTGTATCCAATTCTCACTGAATTTTAGTAAAAGTCGAGCATCAATTTCCTTATGGCTTTTGTAAATCCCAACCTACAAGAATACGGGCCTTGCCCGAACCAAGAAAATTGATTGTAGTTTTTGTGATGACTGATGTGAGTTTACATATTATTTTATGATGGTACAAACTGTGATTTTTTTTTAATATGCCTGGAAAATGAAAAACCTGCTTCTGACAAGAGCCACTGTCACGTTCGCTATTGATGAAAGCCACATGAACACCATTAGTTTTACTGGATACTCATTGCATTAGAGTCAGCCAAACCTCTCAGCCTACAGATGATACTGGGAGACTTAATGCATCTTGGCTGACATCCTTTTGAAGTTTATGAAGAAGCATTGTGGTGATCTAGAAGAAGCATTCCCCAGTGTCTGATCTGTGACCTCTGTGTTTTGACACCTATTGTGATATCTAAGCTAATTCAGTTCAGGTGTTTCTCATCTGATCTGTCAAGGACCCAGGATGATTAGCTGAGCTCCACTCCTAGAACTGAGATCTACAAAACAAGACACCTTTATACAATTATTTATACATTAGCCATATTTTTGGCTGGAAGAACAAAGATGACATCCTTCTCTCCAACTCCCATTCCTCAAACATATCTAAACAACAGCTCAGACCACAATGGACCACCCAGGAGCAGGCTGCTCTAGAGAGAAATGGAAGCCACAGCAACTGTCAGGCTCTGTTGTTCCTTCATTTTTCCCCATTTTCTTCCCTGCAGAATGGTTCATGTAGATTGTATTTTAAACCTGTCTCTTGGAGATATCCTGCCTGTATTTTCTTTGCAGACATCGGCTGCTGGATTATTTACAGGCACCTAAAAGTGTTGCACCAAGAGTTTGCAAAAGATGACCCTTCCCATCAGGAGTTTAGCCTTGCTGTAATGCATATAAAAGGAGCTGGGAGATGTTTGTAGCATATCTCTCAGATATGTTGAGAGGCTTGTATGACCAAGAATGTGTCCATTTTTTACAAGCAGTTTGTCTAATATGGAATATTACTCATCCTAATGAACTGTGCTGCTCATGCTTTCATGCTGTCCTAACTACAATAAAACTGCTTCAAAAATCTTGGCAATGATTACGTGGTTGGTCTGCAAAATATTCTGCTTGTCATGCAGAACCATAAAGTCTAGAGCCCGTGTTGTCCCAGTCTGATCACTGGCATCTTCCCACAGCCATCACCCTCATTGGGCAAGAGTTACCTTTTACTTCTCTCCTGTTCCCTTAGGCACGACCACAATATAAATAATAACAAAAGGTGCTGTGGCCTCTCACACATGTCTTAAATTTCCTTGATCTGGAGTGACTTCCTGAAGGATTGAATTTTGCAGTCCTGTCACTGAAGGAGTTGCATACTGGCACCAGATAAAAAATAGATCCATGAGTATATCTCTTGGAGTCATCTGAGACCTTCTGTGAACATCTTTGCTTCCAAGAACACTTAGGTACATCTGAGTACAGCTTGTGCAGGTACAGGCTGAGCCATGAAACCTTGGATCACTAACACTGGATGCACCAGCTATCATCATAAGAGTACTTTTTTTTTTTCTTAAATTGTGCAAGATTTTTAGACCACATAAACTTAAGGAGTGGTATATCTGAAATTATTGGTCTAGGTGCCCAGGATAGAGATCAGTCTCTCTCCGATAAATGTGCTGTCAGCCACCATGGCATTAGTGGTGTTGAAATTTTGGAATCTCTGCAAGGAGAGTTGGGTTCAAATTCAAGTCAGAAGAGTAAGAAGATAATACACATATTTTTCACACCATCCACAGGCTAAACTTGCTGTCTCCTCTCTACTCCTCGATCTTGGCTGCTGAGAGCATGTTAATATTCACTTTAGGGTTTCTTTGGCCTATTAAAAAAATAGAGACTATGAATTGAGAAGCTAATCATGGCATCTATGCAGTACCAGCTGATGCAGAAAGAAATTCAGGAAAAAAAATTTCCTTGTTTTGTATAAACTCTAACTGTAGAAGTTAGATGTTATCCAAAGAGGAAAAAAAGTCTGTTTCTAGAAAAACACTCCTTAAAAACTTGATCACCAACTAGTAATGCTCTTAATAATGTGTGGTGGAAGTAAGATGGACTGTGAATAGCACAAAGGAAAGGAATAATTTTCAGTTCCACTGGAGCCCTTTCATCTGAGGATCTGAAAGCACATCATAGTCTGGTTGTTGACAGCTGAAAAAATTTTAGGGTTATTTTTTTGTTTAGACATTCTACACACACACACGCGCGCACACACACACACACACACACCCCGCCACCAGAACTTTTTCAGGACCTTTCAATTTAATTAGAAATTTGTTTCTTAATAGGAAATTTTCAATCAATCTTGAAAAAAAAACAGGAATCCTGACTCCTGGGGAATACTAAGCAAAGGTAATGTATGAATATTTTCCTTCCCCAAAGAGATATTTGCTGGAAACCAGCAGGTGTGAGAAACTAAATTAATGTTTGCACAGTTTGAAGTTCTAGTGTACCACTCTAGTCTCTCTTGCAAATTCAGGAGTGGCAGAGTTGTGAGATGATTTGTGGGTATGTGGAGCGATAAATATGCAAATAAGAACCCTGTGCAATTTTAATCAAAACAGATTGCAGCAATGAAGAAATGGAAGTGTTAAAAAGTATCTCAGCTGTCCTTCTTAAAGGAGGCAGAAGGCTGATTAGATTTACTCAGACACCCTCCACATGTCATGACTTGGAAATTAGACATAAAAAAGGCAGGGAAAAAAAAGAGAGAAAAAAGGAAACAATTCCTCTCTAAACAGATACAGCCAACATTACAGCAGGAGGGGATCAAATATTGTCAGCATATATTGGATTCAAGAACATCTTGTTAAAATCTGCATAAAAGTAGCAATGGACTACATTCTGACAGAGGGGAAGACTCAGTTGGAGAAGAGCCATAGCCCTCTACAGAAAACACAAAACAGTGCAATTTTTAGGTTTGTTAATTGCTAACCCCAAAATAGTTTTCTGTGATCTGTTAACTGAAGAAACTTCATGTTTCAAGAATTTCCAAGAAGGCGCAATCTGGCCATCTGTTGCCTCAAGACTGGGGTATCCAGCAGTGCACGTGGTAGGCACTGGCATCATCATATCATGGTGTTCTCCTCTTTATCTATTGCCATACAGACAAAAGAGCCACATTAGGAATTTGATCTGACCTGGAATACTCTCTCTTTGCAGACACTGGGAATTTGTGTATTTTCTACAAGGAATACAAGCAGTGCTATTACAGAGGATTAATAAATTGAAACTGTCTGCCAGAGTGCATTTTTACAAGGCAAGGCTTCAAAAGATGCAACCTTTTAAAGAAAAAGTGCTAATGTAGCTTTGCCAAGAGCATGTGACTCTTGAGGCTCCAGGCATCTTCTCAAACACAAATGGATTAAGTCTGAAGTAAATTGAAATGTTCTCAAAGAAAGAGACTGGGGGTGGGGGCTGAAAGTTTTGACACGGCAGGCCAAAACATGAACAGTTCTGAAATTCATCATCGTTCACTGCTGTTTCCATACATTCGTAACTACAGAAAATAATTTTCTTTCCATTCCCAATTCCAACAAGGCAAAGGAATCAGCAGGATACTTAGTGTAGGTCAAACTACATTAAATCACAGTGGAGAGCAGAAATCCATAACAGTCCTAAACCATCAGTACTGAATCTTTCCAGCAGAAATGATCAAAGCCAAATTGTTGCCTCCCCCCCCCCCCCCCTTTATTTACATTACATTCATTCTAAGGAGAAAAATTTTAAGGCATCCAAATCTAGAGTAGTTCACAAAATCCATTGTGTTCCCCAAGGCTCACAGAGAACGTGTGTGCAAATAAATGTTGCAACTGTTTCAACACCAATTAGACACCACAGGTATGAATAGATCCCTAGGATGCGAAGCTCCAAAGGGAGAGAAGCATAATTCAGAAATTTTCTTCAAAGTCTTAGATTGACTGCATGAAGAGAAGAGGATCATAACTACTGAAGAAGAAGAAAGAAGCTGATTCCCCCGTTCTTAAAAGTTCTAACAGATAAAATGCAGTGTGATAAGCTGCAATCCACCCAGTTTCCAAGTTTCACTGTGAAGACTTAACTCTAATCTATCTTCAAACAACTTCATTTATACCTCCATGGCCAGTTCATGAAGAAAAAACATCCTGCATATACTCTACAGTTTTCTATATAAGAAATACTGCATCTGGAAAACCTGTAAACAACTATGGACCTGGACTCAGTGATCCCCCACCCCCTTTTATAAATAGCAAAATGCAAAGGCAGTGATTTGAAAACCTTTGCCACCCCATCCTGCTCCAGATTTGCAGATCGAAACTATTCCTGGAAGTTAAAAGGAAAGAAAAGCATTAGTCAAAAAGATCTTGCTGTCTGTGGATGTCCAACAATAGTGAAAAAGAGGAAGAAATCACCCTTTGGAACAATTGCATGGAGAAAGAGGCAGAGAGGAAACAACAGGGAAGGAAATTTTAAACCACTTTTTTTTAACTAGGGTAGTATGTAGTATAAAGATACAAGGTGGTATAGGTACTAAAATCCACTTTCTGTTACAGAAGTGATTCAGTGATGTCCATAGCCCCACAACAAGGGCCCCATGGCGTCCATGTCTGCTGTAGGTGTGACAGAAAGCCTTTTCTCTAAAAGATTTTGTAGTTATAGTGGACAAACGAAGCGTCATTCCTCCACTTTAAATATGGAAAACTGAGACACAGAGAGAGTGGCACTGAGACATCCGAGCTCCTGTGTATGTTACCCACTGCAAGAGTGAGGGAGCTGATCCAGCTTTGCTGAGTCCCATCACAGCCGTTCAAACACAAGCACCTCCCAGAAGGCATTTATAGCACCTGATAGCACCAGACCCTAATACCGTACTTTCCTGTCCACAAGTTTGCCTTTATGACTTAAATCCTTTTTCTTTAAGGGCAAACTGGCAGTTTGTGTTTGATGTGGGTAAGCATCCACAACACGGAGCTCTGGATACACCCTGAAGCCACCTGTGTTTGTTTCATCTAGTGCTGGCACCGCACATTTAAGAGCAGCCCCCTTCATGGGGCTGAGAACTCTTACAGATAAGGGCACTTTGAATGCAGAGGTGGGAACTGATTTGCACAGTTAATTCATGATTGATTTCTGAGCTGTCATAGATTAGACTTTTCATGTGCAGAATGCATCTATCATATGTTCTGAGGGCCTTGCCCATGCCACTGGAATTACTAATAAAAACAAAACAAATTGTAGATTACCATAAATGAACCCTACAGTAGTTCCAGGTGATCACTAGAATTGTGATCAGATTTATACCTCAGGCTGTTTCAACGAACAGCAATTGAAACAAATACACAGATATTTTTTGCCCCATCCAGCCCCTGAGGTCCTACATTAAACATCACTCAGCTAAGCATGAACTCTTCACTCCAGTTAATTTTTCATCTTTGGCTTCAGCTCTAAGATGACATTTCTACTTTGGGGAAGCTGTATAGTTTCTGGTTCACAGATCCTACCATACATAATCTTTAAATAAAACCATTTGGATTCATTTTAGCCTCCATCCATTCTACCTTGGCTGAAAAGCAGCATATAGACAGGGCTTTGCCAAGAATATTTTGGAAGGAATTTTAATTAATTGCTTTGTGTATGTCCTGGTCTCAGCTGGAATAGAGTTAATTTTCTTCTTAGTAGCTGGTACAGTGTGTATTGGATTTAGTGTGAGAATATGTTGATAACACACCGATGTTTTAGTTGTTAAGTAGCACTTATCCTAAGTTAAGGATTTTTCAGTTTCCCATGTTCTGCCAGCGAGCAGGTGCACAAGAAGGTGGGAGGGAGCACGGCCAGGACAGCTGACTCGAACTAGCCAAAGGGATATCCCATACCATAGGATGCCATGCTCAGTATATAACTGGGGGGAGTCAGCTGGGAGGGGCCAATTGCTGCTCCGGGACTGGCTGGGCTTCGGTCAGAGGGTTGTGAGCAATTGCATTGTGCATCACTTGTCTTTCTTGGGTTTTATCTCTCTCTCTTTTTGTTATCTTACTTTATTATTATTATAATTATTGTTGTTGTTACTGCTACTACTATATTTTATCATCATCATTATTATTATTATTTCATTTTATTTTACTTTAGTTATTAAACTGTTCTTATCTCAGCCCACAAGTTTTGCTTCTTTTTTTTTGATTCTCCTCCCCATCCCACTGGGAGGGGGGAGGAGTGAGCAAGCGGCTGTGTAGTGTTCAGTTGCTGGCTGGGCTTAAACCACAACAGTGTACAATTTAGAATTTAGCAAAGGCTCATATTTCAAAGCCATCAGCATGACAGTGCCACAAAAGGGGAAGGAAAAATAACCCACTGAAGCCAACATCCATAAAAATGTGAAAGAGCTATGGTAAATTCTGAATGATAAGCATAAAAGGAGCCCCATGAGAGACTAAACCTTCTGTCATACAGTGACTATTTTGAGTTAAATTAGCATGATTATTCCATTATAAACTACTTTGTTTCAAAAGTTTTGTACTCTTAGCCATGGAAAATCTCTCTAGGTCTATCCTTGTTCAGGATCTCAGAGAGAGAACAGACCTTCCCAAACTAAACAATGAGTTTGGCTGTTTTTCAAAGCAGAGCAAAAGTTCAGAGATCAGAGGTGGTCTTCTTCCAGTATCAGTAACACCTTTGATCAGTAAAGTATTAAATATAATGAGCAAGTCTCGTGAATTAAATTAACAATTAAGTCAGGTGGCAAAGATACAGCTGCGAGAAAATGACTGCTGAAAACATGCAATAATTAAACAGAAGTGAAAAACAGATTATGTGATAAGGTGCCTGCAATAACAGGATATTGAACTCAACAACCAAGAGGTGCCTTCCAGTTTCATGGTCCTAAAGACTTTTTTGATTTATGTTTCTTAGGAATTACCTGGCTGATGATGAGAAAAGCAAAGAAATTCTTCCTGAACATACTACTGCTGCTATTGCTATTCCATTGAGAGCAAAGGAGCAAGAACTCAGAGGAGAACCAGGCGTGTGGAAATGGTACTGTGCTGGGACTTGTGAGATCTGAGATCATTCCTAATTTTTGGCATGAGTTTAGCCAAGTCAGTTATCATCCTGATTTCTAATAAGTCTTGGGAGATTTGCGCCCTAAACAAAGTGCAAATAACTAAACTAAATTGCTTAATTCTTTTTATGTTTCTAATTATTCCTCTAGAGACTTTCTTCTGTTTACCCAATATGAAAAGACTTTCTGTGCTCTCAATTTTTCTGCCTAAGTTCTATGATCTTCATGCTACAAGTTATCTCTTAATGCTTTTATATACTACCTATATTAGATGAAGCCCCCAGTATGGTAAACAATAGTAGCCAAGTGGCTACAGTTCTTAATAAGGTTTAATCACAGTCATCTTCTAAATAGGCCACAGACAGGAGACAAGATTGATGGTGAAAAAGGCAAACTAGATGCCTTTAGAAATTATACAATCTGGCTAGAACAGAGCTGCTCTGAAACAACTACCATGGTTTTTAGGGCTGCTGTGTGTAGGATACTCTTGTTAAGGACATGCCTATGCACTTATTTATAGAATAAACTCAATGCTTCCTTTGGAGCCATTCCAGAGACTAGACACCATTGGAGGAAATTAAATAACTAACCTGTGTTTAACACTATTAAAAGAAGATTAGTCTTATGGAAATGCTTTGTGTTACTACAAGAAGATTTCCATTTCAAGTATGTTGGGGTGGGGTGGGGTGCAGCAATGGCCCCTGCTGTAGTTTGCACAGCCAGCAGTGCAGGGCAGCAAACAATGTGGCAGAACATGCCCACCTCCTGCTCTGCTTACTGCCCAGGCACAACTCCTGCAGGATGTGTGAGGGGCCACTAACCCTGACCGTTGCCTCCTGCAGAAAATTTCAAAGTTGTAGGTTCGGGCTGTCATGCTAAAAAGCAGCCTGCTGTCCCTTAAAGAAATGTAAAGGCACAGCATGTATTGTAGCATGATGCTCTCATAATGGCTTGATCCCTCACTTAATCAAAATGATCACGAATATCAATTGGAAAACCTCAAGAACAAGGGTCTGCAACATCTGTTGTCCCTCCAACAGGTATAACAAGTGCTACGTGGAATTCACATTTACAGGATCAGACCCTAAGGAAATGGCATCTACTGAATCCTAGAATTTCCCAGCTTCTCTTGGCTTGTGTAAGAGCCTTGTAACTATTTAAACGCAATGGTTTATATGAGAAGCATCCAACGTGGCATTATGTAATAGTTATATATAGCCAACCAGACACAGGAAGAGACCCATACTAAACACAGGAATCCAAAGCTCTTAACTCATTATTGGTACCACCAGAATTAATAAAATTATCTGAGTTCAAAATGAATGAAGATAATTGCTGAGTGACTTAGATGCATAATGCAGAATTAATCAGACCATGCTCATAACTTGATGTTTAATCTCTCATGTAATACACTGTTAAACGTGCATAATTAGAAACAAATAAACGGCACATCACAGTTCAAGCCGCAGATGTGCTGCCTTCCATCACGCTCATGGGCTCCTGACTATGGATAATGTGGCTTATACCAAATATGCCTCCAGCTTGTGACTTTGCAGGATCTTGCCTTTTTAGTTAATTTTACTTCAACAACTGCAAAAGCCTTTTCTGACGTTTCTTGGAGACCCTAAAGTCTCTGCTGCAATACCTTGTCCAGCAAAAGCATGCCATGGTGGGAGGCTGCACTGGTCTCTGTGTCCTCCTCTTCATTCACAGGGGCAATACAAGCTATGTCTTTACAGCCAGACTGGGGTTTCAAGGCACCTGGCTAGAAATCCACATACTTCCTGAGAAGTGCCTATAAAAAGGATATCCTAAGGATATCGATGCTGTCCAATATTAGGTGCTAGAGACCCTGAGAGCATCGAAGCAATACAATAGTGTCACTTCTTATGTATTAGGGAGGAATGTGTGCCACCTTCTGGCAAAGGGTTCATTTGGGGAGCACTGCGTGTGACCCCACAAGTGTTCCCAGAGTCAGCTCCTGGCTGCCAAGGCTCTGAGCACCCAACAAAACCAAGGCAGACAATGGGAGCTGTGAGCGAAAACCAGACTTGCTCCACGACTGCAAACCTGTGCCAGAGCTTGCTGGTTCCAGGAGGGCAACGGCCCAAAGGCACGGTCCAGCCAGCAGCTTTTGAGTGCACGGCCGGCTATTTGTGACCAGGAAGATCTGCTTCTTGTGCTGAATTTCCATACATGTTTAATCCCAGTGACTGAGGAAGACATTGGCAAAGCATATGCCCTGCCGAATGGAGGCGAATAAAGCACTTTGCTGCAAAAAGAGCCTAACATTTATTTTGGGTGTGCGATGGAGTCTGAATTCATGTGATAGAGTAATCCTGTCGATGAGGTCATGTGTTCCTCTGAAGGGGCTTCTTTGTAACCCGGGTTAGTTAGCAACGCTTTTTCTGTTATCAAGCATCTGATTAAACTCACAAAAGAAGGGTCTTTAAAAAACAGTCTCAGGCAGAATTGAGAAGTGAATAAATAAATTGGTGTTTTTTTCTTTTCATTTTATCTGACAGGAAAAGGAGAGAGGAATAAGATGGGAAAGGGGAACAAGAAAGGGATTCATTGTTCTCAGATGACAGAACAAAGGTCTTAATCTATTTTCAAATTTTCTACAGAGCCCAACCATGTGGCAGATACTAGTTATACACATCCATGTGGCAAATTTCACCTTAAAGGGTCACAGTGGACTATCCAAATAGCACAAGCTTCCTAGAAGCCATCCTATGCCTCTCATCGCTGGAGTGACACAGCACCCACCTTCTTCAGTATGGAAATCCTTTACCAAAACACTGGGCTTCTGTTCCATTATGGTAGAGGTAAACTAAAATGTGCCCCCAATTTTTATTTGACGTGAAGAAAGACTTAGCCCTTGGATGAGAAAATTTTTTTTTCCTGCAGCTCAGACAACTTTTGTAATGCTTTGTGTAGTGGCAGGAACACCAGCTCAGCTCTGACAGCAAGGAAAGAGTGAGTTCCAAATCTTTACAAATTTCCCTTGCAGGACACACACCCAAGGTCAGCTTAGATTGTGAAGAACAGAAAAGCTCAAGTTGTCTTGCTCTGATTTATCTGTAAGCACTCGAAGATGCTTATAAATGGTAAGGTATCTCCTGTTAAATACTTGTACTTATTAGAATTACATTATTTCAGATCAGTTATTTTGTGGCATCACTGATCCTCTATATTATAAAAAAATTAACTCAGTTCCTCTTATTCTGGATTATTTAATTCAGTATTTCCCTGTCCTCTCCATTGGATATCTCAGCAACCAGACAGATGTGTGAAAGTTGGCTTTATAAAAGGAGCACTATTAAAGAACTGTGACCAAGTTATGACAAAGTAACAGGTACAACTGGTTGAAAGTTTTTACACATATTTTGCCATTGAAAGATGCCATTTTTCATTCGATTCTGAAAACTCAGCAAGAAGAAAACTAAAATATAGTCAGCAGCATTTCTGGAGTTTCCTTTCTCAAGAAAAAATTCCATCCTACCCTGAAAAACCTTTCTTTGAAACCAGTAATTTTTCTGCTATGGCTTGCTTTGAACGAAATGGCCTTTTTGAAAGAATAACCACCTCAATCATTTCTTAAACCTCCTTTTTCTAATAAAACAGAGCAGCCTGAATTTCAGTTACTAAATGAAAAGTATTATGAAAGTGAAACTACAGTGCTCATGCTCTCTTTCATCCCAGGACAGGAGGAGAAAGAGAATTAATCTTGTGTTCATTTACACCTCTAGAAGTGTAGAGATGAGCCCACGTGGAAGTAAGACATGTCAGTGCATTTTAAAACACCATTAGACACCAAACAGATTTTTCAGGTAGCAAAATACTTCAAAAATAGTGGTCCAAGAGCAAAGAGCTTTTTATTGATGACTGACTCATTGTCCAATTACCTTCCTGTTTCTTACCATCTTTGACGGCACTGATTCTTCAGTTTCCAAGGCAAGTTCTGTTTATTATACAAAAAGGTACCATAACTACAGATAAATAACATTCCCCGTGCACCCCCAAGCATGTTTGGCTGGAAACCATCTTGGCTCAAGATGTGAAACAAACAGCTTGAAAGACTGGGAAAAAGAGAAGAAAGAAGAGCTGGGGAGGGGGCAGGGAGGGGGAGCAGAGGAGACAGATACTAAGATTTCTCAGTTTTCTAATTTGATTGTACTGTTCTGGTGTATTAGCCAACTCCACTTTCTCTTTTCCTACAAAGCATGTTAGACCAGCTGGTGAATTTGACCTGTGGCACTCCAGTGATTCACAGCAGCTAAAAATATGTCTCTGTATTTTTTTTTTTTTTTTAAATACAGTTTTTGTCTGAGGCAAAATAAGGATAAGATCATGTAAAAACAATGCTGTCGAATGAGTTCAAGGGAATAATGCAAACTGCAGTAGGTTGACTGAAGTAATGTCTCACATGGTTTATGCTGCTGCTTCTTTCTGCCTTAGAGGTGCAAAGCCCAGGAAATTAAAATGCTGCATCTATAAAATGCACAGGCTTTTTTTACAAATTAGGTTTATTCCCTTTATGATGTGAAGAGGTGAAACTCTGAATGCTGAGCTGAAAAGGCCAAACAAATGTTCATTTGGAGTAATATTTTTTTTAAAATACATCTCAGCCGACGTTTACAACAGTGGCTTGTATGTTGGTGTGATTTGGGTCCTGCTACTCAGGCAGCCTAATAAAAGGAGCAACTATCTTCTGGATTTGTCCTGCAGGGACATGTGGAAGATGATGGCAGGCAAGGGAGAACGCAGCTCACTTCTGTTCTACCGCAGAGTCTTGGTTTGTGGTGCTGTGAGGATGGATCTTTCTGGAGAGAAGAGACTCTCCTTTATGAAAACTGGGAACACAAACTGCCAGATGGACTTACTAGGGAGTCTGCTGCTGACTGATGGGAAAATCAAAATGGAAATAAAGTTTGAGATGAACCAATATATAGGGCACCCAAAGAATATGTTCATCCGGGAGTTATAGTTCAATGGAATGGTGAGATGTAGGCTGTTAACTTATAGGATCATTGAAAAGTGAGAAATGAATGGGTGTCCCACTGAATGGATTCCCCAGGCCCTGAAAAACTACGTCTCAACAGTAGTCGAGGCAAAAGCTTCCCAACCAAGGGTCTACCATCTCTGAGTCTTCTGAACTGTAACAAGAGAAATAAAGCTAAACAAAGCTGGCTTGTTAGGGCTGGACATGTGGAGTTCCCACAGAACCATGTGCTCTCGGCAGAGACTCCAGAAGTGCTCACAATCTAGGGATTAATAGTGTGGTCTTGTGGTTAGAACTGAGGACTAAAACTCAGGCATCCTGCACTGAAATTATTTTATAAATCATCTGGTGCGTCTCAGTTTATCCACTGGTAAAACCTTCTGGGGGAATGTATGCCTCAGTGAATTAACTATTCCAAGGACCTCACAGGAAAGGTACTGTCAAATCCCCATTTCCATAATTAAACAACTTGCTGAAGAATGCTATAAAATTGCCAGAATATATGTAAGTTAAAAGCAAAGAACTGGAGTGTTATCCCCTGCAATGAAAGGGAGAGACAGTCACAAATAGGGAAATGTCTTTTGCACTGAAGAAGAAAGGCTGACCAGAGATGTGTAGCAAATATGCAGACAGCTACATGACCGCTTGAAATTCTAGGGTAATAACAGAAAATTGAAGACTTATTCTGAAGCCAAAACATAGGATGTGCTGAGCCAATTACCAGAATAAGAAGATGAATCCATAGAAATAAATTATAAGGTTAACAAAACCCACAGAGATACACACCAGAAAATTTGAGAAAAATCTGCAACTGAAACAAAATACATGGGCCCAGCGAAGATTCTTATATCTACAGAATGCCCTTTCATCTATAACAGTCTCCAGACATTTTATGAAATCAGAGCAATCATTCATACACACATGTACACACAATATTCCTCCATGATGAGCTGTATCCACCGTTGTGTAGCAACGTCTTCTGCTGTTAAACAACTGAAGTGATTCATGCTTTCAGACAGGAAGTAAAGAAGAATACTACATCCAGCTCAAACCACAGAAGGATTTTTATAAGCCACAAGAAACAAACTAGTTATTTTATGGGGCAGATTATTCAAATGTGTTACATATAAACTAAAAAAGAGAAACAGAATTAGACGAGGTAACTATGGGAGAACTAGCACTAACCCCATCTAGTCTAGCTCTCAGTGACTGAGATGAGACACAAGTTAACAGGGAATTCAATGTGTCCTTGGAGCTTGGTTTTTTGTTAAAAGCTCGGACACTTGAGCATCGGTTTCTGGAAATGGGAACTCAGAAAAGAGAAACAAAACAAGCAGGTCAGTGGGGTGCTTTTGAGCTGCATTCAGACTCATGGCAGGGTGCACAGCAATCAGCCAAGTAGAGCAATTTGCTACAAACTTGAGAGAGAGAAAGAAAAAGAAAGAAAAAAAAAGGAAGGAAAAAGACAGGACTATGCGTCTGCTAAATACTTTTTTCTCCCATCTGCAAAGTAATCTCTGTTCTTACTGGAGCTTTCAAAGCTGGAAGAAAAAAGCCACTAGCAGATACAGCCCAGACAAAAACTGTGGATTAGAAACAGCAGGAAACATCAGTGATGTGAACAGCAACAAAGACAATGGATTCAGAAAAACTGTCACTGTTCTAAAAACAGAAGCAGAACTACAGAAATGGGTCATCTCAGAAGGCCTCCATGGAAAGCAGAAGGGATGTATTCGCACCTTCCTTTTGCTTAGTTTCCCACTGAAATCCCCATTTGCACTTACAGCACAGAAGTGAGTTCTACCCATTAGTCTCCGAAGACACATGTAGAAGTCTGGACTGTTAAATGTGGAATTGAATTAGATCCATAGCAGAGCTGCCACAGACACTGAGGCCTAGATTAGTGCCTTTTCCAATATAAAACCCCCTTTTCACAGCAAAAGTAACTTTTGCGCATAATCTCACAGCAGAAATCATTCTTGCCTCCTAAGTATGTATGTACTGTACCTTTTAATAAATCCTTTCCTAATAGCAAAAGCATTTGCTTGGTCTCTTGGCTTTTTCCTCCTCATAGCAAAGACACAGAGCTGGAAAAGATCTATGGTTTTCTAAACTTGTCTTTGGAAAGTTTCTTTGCCAAGTTACACTTTGTCAGGAGCTCATTATTTTCTGGGTAGACACTGGAGACTTCACTTTGAATTATTTTGAGGGCTTTGCTGATGCAGTTTCAAACTATGAGGTTTGTGTGCGTTTCTGCATGAATCACAGCAACTTACGTTCATTCCACATACAAAGCCCTGCTCTATTTCCAGACCCTTCTCCACAGTGTTTCTTCCAAAACCACCTATAGGTTTTCCAGAGCTTATTTCACAAAGTTCTAGATGGTTTTGTGATGAGAAGGGAACAGCAGAAATTCAGGACTTCTGAATTTTCTTCCTACTCCTTTCAGGCTGAGCAAGAGTTTCTAAGAACAAAGCAGCAGCCAATTCTGGAAATAGGAGCTTGGACAGTCTCATTTGTCTCTAAATTTCACAACTCAGGTATCAAACATCAGCTTTTCCACAGAGGTAGGAAATTAACTATCAATACTCTTGATAAATATAATGTGAATAGGTGAATAAATAGGTGATCTGCTATAAAAAGCAGATGCCAAATTAATAAATTTACCAAAAATATCAGTGAAAACTATGCAGTAAAAAATAGGATCTTTGCATTTATAAGAATCATAAACCATTGACCTATTCAACAAATACTCACATAGTGTACAAGTGAATAGGCTAAGCACACTGAGACAACATTGCTTTGTACAGCATCTCCGATGAAGCTGTTTTTTAAATTTCTCCTGGAGGTCAAAAGGAAGAGGTTAGCTAAAATTCCACTCCATATACCCAGCATCACACTTTTCCATATTAAAAGTGATCTTAGCTGAAGAAATGTCACATACAGAGGCAAGCGATGTGGAATTCTTTTATTTTAATGACTTTGCTGTAACTAAGAACACAAAAAATCTACATGTATATTGGTGTGGAATAACAAAAAGTGTTTAAGTAGTATGAATTGCTACAGACGATATTGGTCAGCAGGCAGCAGGATACTTTCAGAATTCGTTGTGGTTATTTGCAGGCAGTTTGTAATTTTACTTTGATTTAACCATATACTTATTCAAGCACTGCAAATGACATCTCTAAAAATGTCTCAGAACTCAATCTTAAAAGCCCGTACTGTTCTTGGCAACCAGAAATATTATTACTTGCCTCCTGTCATTAGCAGACTTTGGTCATCATCTTAAAAGAAGCTGGGGAAACATATGGGTAACCCTTCCCCAGACAATTCTTTGCTTTTAAACCAATTATTAGTTTACTTGGGCGGCTTTTCCTTCCCGCCAGAGCTCCTCTGTCCTTGGTACTAGCATCCGAAATGTGCAGGAATGTGCACATTTTTCTAACTCACAAGACCACAGACAGAGTTCCTTGAAATCTAACTTCCAGTAATAGCCCCCAGGCTAGATATCTGCTTGGCCTAGTTCTGTCAGATGTGGTAGCATCAAGAATTTGCATCTTTGGCAACCTAGGGGAGGGTAGCAAGCTCTTAGAACAAAATATATAACGAAGAGTGAAGATGGAGTGAAATCAACCACAGCTTGGCAAGACAAAATAGAATATAAATTAGAGTCACAAAATATGAAACAAATTGAGTGCAAGGCATTTGGAAAAAGAGAGGAGACTGTTTCTAAAAAGTCCATTCTAAGGATGTTTCTCAGTGCTCTGATGTAAAGCAGAAGCACATATGTAATGTAATGGAAAATACAGCCATATACACAGCCCTGAGCAAGTGATTAGTCACAATGGCGACTGAACTTGGACAAAAATCTATGCTGCTGCTTCAAAAGTCAACAAATTGGGCACTGTTACACTAATGGGAGACTTGAGAGACCTCTACCAACAACGTCTGACCTCGTTCTCTTAACCCAGAGTGACTTAAGACCTGTCTGTGCTAAAGTCTTAGCTGACAGCAATTTGAGCCGTGGAATAAAAGAAGGGATGTGGAGCTCAATTATCCAGCAACAGATCTCCAGTGAAATCAATGCAATTGTGTCACATGAGAATTTGGCTGGCAGCCTCTGAAGTCTGCATAGGAGAAAACCATCCCTTCAGAAATGCAAGCTGAAGCAAAGCGGACAACGAATAATACAGACAATGAAGTGCCACTCTATGCATGAAAAATGCTTGGTGGATTCTAATTTCCTCTCTGTCAGACTAGTTTTATCCCCATGTTACTCCATAAGCAGTACTCCTGACCTGTATGAGCACAAACCAAATCAGATCAGGCCAAGGCACCACCTGCAAAAAGAAATTTCTCTCCTATGTAATAAAGACAATGTCAAAGAGGTATACTATATGTATATCCAACACCCCATATTAAAGTGAAATAATAATTTTTTTATTTCTGCTCATGTTATCAGAAAAAGCTCTCTCGCTAGGTGAAACCACTGAAGTTAGATGCTGTAGACCCCATTCTTATTTAGACTAAGGCCCCCTTTTTTCAGTGTAGTAGGATATTAGGATACAGGATTATAGGATATATAAGGCATATTTCTATTTATAGGAATTGCACATTTCTTACATCAAGTGTGAGTTTTAAGTATATACACAGAAATAAACAGAGTTTAAGTGTTCCTGCACATGTTCTGAGCAACATAAATAGTACAAAAGACAGTCAGGCCACAACCTGGAAAGCACTGTTTTAACTCAGGTTCTGTTCCCTTTTCTTACAGATGAGACTTCACCCATTTGAATGGTGCCAGTGGGACCATTAGTAATGTGGAAATGTAATCACACCCAAACCTAGAGGCATCCCAACCAAATCAAAGCAAATGAACTCTGTGTCCAAAATTACCTTCCTCAGCACTGACATGGCATTGTGATACCAGGAGCATGGGGCTTCTGAGAACACAGATGGGGCAATGACACTGAGTTCCCAGAAATGCAAGAGCCTAGGCACCATGTCCAGTGATAGGGAGGGCATGGACAGGCACACATGGCTGGATGGTAGTAAACCATATTTCCTTGCTTCTGCCAGAGACCCTGTCAAATCCCTTACTACGAAGGCAAAAAAAACAGGGTATGAAATAATGGCCTGAGAATGACAGATAAAGTACAAATAGTGTTAATGCATTTGAGAATGACGCTCTCTAGGTCCTGCATTCTTTCCATCAAACCTGGAACTGCAGCACCTGTAGTGCTGGATCACTGTGATTGACTTGCTAACCTGTAAAGTGTATAAGTCTACATCATAATTAACACTTGGCAGTGGAAATATAAATTCCCTGGCTTGTAGATGGTATATCCTCCTATAAACACTTCACTTGGCCACCAAACTGGAAAAATAGATAGGACATTCATAAGGAGTTCTCACCATGGGAAATGCCAGCATTTTTTCCTGGAAACTATCTACATTGCCAAAATACTTCAATAAGAAAAATGATCTGAGACCTTTCCCTTAATATGCATCCTGTTCTCATTTGACTTGTAGTCTACAGTGTGCAGCATTCATTCTGAGTCAGACTTGAATTACTGTAGTACAAGCATTGCAGAAGGGAAGTACAAGCCACAAGTAAAGGAAAAATATGCATTACACTGTGTCTCACTAAGAGGAATGGATTGCCTACACATCACAAGCTACCTTTATATCTTTCTTGGCATAGACCTTTGTCACACAGCACAGAGAAACTATTTAGGAGGATTCAGCATATCCAAAAGAGGTTGGCTTTCCAAAAGAACCAGTAAAAACAAAGAACCAGTGCAAAGTGGACACTGAGCTCCTTTTGAAAGCCTAACAAACTGGCTTCTGACAAAATGAGATAATGCTGGGCCAAGAAAGAAGATGACCACTAAAGTCTTGTACTGAAGTGTACAACACATACTGAAAGTGAACCTTTCCTGTCCAAATAAAGGCTTTTCATCAAACCAAAGAGGCAGAAAACCACAGTCACAAGAGTGTTCAACTCACAGTTGGCTGTCTCACCTGCTAACCCTGCATCCTGCCTTTGAGACAAGCCCAAAACTGATTGACAAAATATGTCTGTTTCCAGTTCTTTTAATTTCTTGGGAATGAAAAGTGAACTCCTTTCTTGGAAATAAATTTTTTTTTAATCCCTTTCCAGCAGGAGTTCCTTAATGGTGGAAATAACTGTTTAGCCAGTTCTGATGGGCACACAGGGAAACAATCTCACAGTTTAATTTTAATGTATACTCAGAAGAAGATATTTACATCCCCTTTTAGCTTTGTGCTGCCAGAATGGTGTAAAAGAGTGTAAATTTAAAGAAGAATCAAGACAGTTTAGATTAATATTACGGTTAATATCCTAATCCCATAAGAAAATTAGCATTTGTAATTTTAGGTTTATGAGCTTATGTCCGGTGCATCTTGGGATAAGGCACGGACAAATGCTCAAGTACTTAGTTGAAGAAAATCATTACAGTGGAATTTCCTCAGGCACCCAATTTCAGACTCCTTTGAGTATCTTGGCCCATGTCTATACACATACAGTCAATGCTACAGCCTGGCATGGGGAAGAGGCACGCTGCTACAGTAGACCTTTGTTGTGCCTATGATTCAAACAATTGTTTTTAAAATCTGTATTAAAGATTTCTGTTCTACCACCCTGTACTTTCTACTCAATTACTAAAAAGAATATGTTTTCTAAGCATGAAACAATATCATTTTTGTCAACAGTTTGGAAACGGAGCACTTATATGAATTGAAGAAAGCTTCCATTCTCTTCCCTGTGCAGTTCTGGTTATGGGGAAAGAGCTTTCTGTGTGAGTAATCTTTCTAAGTAGGAAGCAGAGCTCCCCTATTGCTAGGGAAGAATGGACCTCCAGTAGGCTAATATGTGATGGATGACTGAATGCAAACTTGGCAACGTTGTTCCCGCTACCCAAAGAATACAAAATGCCACAGGCTATTCGTACACAGGGACTCTCTAGTTGGAAGTTCTGAAAACTTGGCAACATCCCACCTTAATTTAATTGAAACTACAGTGGCAAGACAATCAAGGATGTGAATTTGGAGAAAGTTCTTGCAACAAGATCAACTCAGGATGAATTTATCTTTGGTGATTGACTCATGCATAAGCCAAACAAAACATAAATGGAGAGTTATTCTCATTGATTCCACAACCTGAGCAGCAAAATCTCACATTTGTTTGTGAGGGATACTTTATGGGATATAATGTGTATTAACTAGTATACTTTAAAGTCTACATCCAGATATACTCACTGAAGCTATAGGGGTTTGTTGTTGTTGCTGTCAGCAACAGGATATGCAGTATATAGGAGAGAGAGAAAGAAATTATGCATACAGAAGTCCAGTAAAACATTACATTAAGGCCATGTCTAGTTATAAGGGTATGTATATCATTCCAGTAAATGTTAAAAACAGACACTAAGTTATTCAAACTTTGTCCTTTTAGCAGAAGGATCCCTATTATATTCCTTCTTTCAATGCCTGAGCACTTTCTGCTGGATCAAGAGACATCCCTTGTCAGGCACAATCCCATTCTGACTCCTCCTCCCCAGTCTGCCCATTCCGCACAGTTTAGTTACATCATACATTGAAAGATTTCACTAGCTGGAAGAATGCCCAGCTTTTAACTTTTCCCACATGTGGAAGGCATTTAACTTCAGCTCAGATTGGACAGAGGGTCGAACGCACGAGTGGACAGTAAGCACTGAGTTAGGGGAAGTTTCACACTTGTATAAACCCCAGAGCTTGGTGGAAACTGAGACAGCTCAAGACTGTCTCTCAGGGTTGTTCATTTTCCTTCTTTCCGGTAGTCCCATTCCTCAAAGAACTGCCTTCTTCCTTCTTTTTTCTTTCACTACACAAAGAACTTTTTTGAACAGTTAATAATGGCAATTGTAAATTCTCTGTGGCAGAGAGCATCGCTTGTTATGTCTATTCACTCTTTCCAATACAATGAGACCCTAAAATGCTGTAGCAGTAGTAACAACATCATCAACTTCTAATAAATTCCTACACAAAACCAATAGAAGCCATGGACAGCAAGTACACTTTGGTATCAAGCAGTTTAATGAATTAAATTAGATCTTATAAACTCAGAAGTGATCTGTACGCATCCCTTATTTTTCAGCTCTTGAGCTCAAGTTATGATGTTTCCTCTCCAGAACTTACTAGTTACTAGTCCTACAAATTTCTTGCACTAGTTTTGCTTATTTCTGAGCTTGGGTGATGATAAAATATTTACTCATTAACTTAATACACTCTGATTGCTATCTTCCTTAGTTTCCTACTTCACTAACAATGATTTTTCTGCAATATTACATCAGCGACTTCCTTAAAACTACTACAGGTGGCTATTACATTCTAGATTAGTTTCAGACTTCTGTAGTTTATAACCACTGGTTTTGATAACAGAGATCAGTCTTTGAGATAGGTGTGCTAAATTGACACCAGAAATTAAGTCTGAGAAAGTGCATGTTGGTAAATCAGAGCACCATTTTAAAGCCCAGTATCTCAAACTGTCACAGTTCAAAACAAATGCCTTTTAATTATTGGAAAGCTGAGATTTCTAACTTTCTAGTGATGTAAATCATCCGTTTCTAAGCCTAGAGCTTTATGAAACGCTGGATCTTAAAACTGTCAATGGCCCTTCAGCTTAGCAGACTGTGATGGCATGCATCCAAAGATGAATATATCAAGTCACAGGCTTCAAATTAAAATAATTTTTAACCACTCTGAATTTCTCAAGTTTCAATATATGTTACACAGGTAGGACAGGTAAATGTGTAGCTGATAATGAAGCAGACACCACTCTCTGCATTTACTCTTACTTCCAAATGTAATATTCAACCTAGACAGATACCAGGGTTCACTAATGGAAACAGCCAACTGAAAGAACACTGCTTCTCCCTTACAGATTTGCCGATACAGGACATCCATTTACACCAGACAACTATTATATAATCCAGTACACTTCATTGCCATTTAGCACCAGTCAAACCTCTGAACACATCTTGCAAAGCTAGATGAACAGATGTACTGTTGTGTTGCAGGAGGAAAATGGCAGAGAATTGCACAAGCAGGTCTAGTATTTCAAATGGTTTTGCCAGAGGGGATGAAAGGGTTAAAGCTCTGGCTCCAAAGCAACATCACTGTTTCAAATGCACACTTGCTTCTCAGTTCTGCTTCACTCTTGAGAAGGATGAAAAAGTCCTGAGAAGCACAGACTCTGCCATCTAATATCATTTTTTTTTATCAAAAAGTGAAACAATACTCAAGAACAAACTTTTGACAGCCTCTTTACAGCAAGTCAGAACATCTTCATACATGAATAGTCTTTGGCTTTTTTTGGATATTTTATAAAAAGCAGTAACATGAAAAATAAGCCACCTGATCTGAACTTCAAATACCTTTAGAAATTATGTTCTAGCAACGGGGTATTTAAGTTCAAGTGAATACTGAGGAGAAATCATCCAGTCTAAAAGAGTTGAGATAAAAAAAAAAAAAAAAAAAAAGATTTCCATTAACAAAAGATCTCCAGCTAACACAGTTACTCATAATTTTGTGGAGCACTTTTTAGCCTGAGTTTAGGGATATTCCCAGTAAATTTGGCATCATTAAGCATCGTTTCAGTGGGAGAATTGGATCTGGTTGGTTCTCTTTTCTTATGCTGATCACCACAGTGTACCTGGATGAGATTTCTTCAGCAGAATATCAGCTTCCTCTCCAAATGAGACATGACATTTTAATCCGCAGGCTGTACACTTCTCAGCAGATCCTTTGGCTCTTCTACAGCTTTGGAAACACTGATAAAGTAACTGTAGTTGTAGGATTAAAGACTGGAACTTGCAAAGAATTTTCTCTGGGCAGAAAGGAGCCAGAGGATAAAATTAATGAGAAAAAAATATGGGAAATGAATAGCAATTCCTGAGGATAGTGACTGTGATAGGGTCAGTGACAGTGAGGGCAAGCAGTCCACTGTACAGCATCCCTCTCACTCTGCCCCTTTCCAGCTGCTCCTCACCCTGCTCCATGCAGAGGCGCATCCTTTCCTGAGCAATGGTGCAGAGGTGTAGCAGCTGCAAAGGGGATGCACTGGGAACACCCTGGTAACAGTTTCAAGTACTTTCAAAATTCACTGCCAGGGAAGGTGAATTGCAGAGAAACGGATTCTCTTCTTTTGACTAAACAATTTGATTTGATCAAACATTTGCTCCTGAGTTCCTAATAGCAGTAAAAAAAACCCCAAAAGGCATCATAACCTTTTTCTGCAAGTCTTCCTAGAATTCAAAGGACTGCCGCTAGCCCCCACTGTCCAATTCATTCTCAGACTACAGCACACTTAAGATGTCACGGTTTTAAAAGGCAAATGAACAACCCCAGCATAATAAAACAAAAACGACATATAACATTAATCAGGAAGGGTGTAAGATTAATTCCTGTTATTTAATATGATTTTTTTTTAAATAAACTAGGAGAGGAAAACCAAACACAACAGCTTGACAATAAGGCTTTTACCTAGTCCATAGAATTGCATGCACCTCATTGGTTTCTATTTTTTTCATTAAAGAAAATCTGATAAATATCTTTATTATGCTTTTTAATTTTATAATGTCTCCACCGTGCAAGAGGATTTCACCATCATTTCAATCTGAACATAACTTTCTCCTGCATAGTTTGACACAGACTTTTCAGAAGTTTAGAGTAACTGCCAAAAACTATCTCCTAGTAGTCAAAGAGCAAATCAAGCAGGGAAAGCTCTGCAAAGGTGATGTAACACAAACTTTTGAGTAAGTGGCCTTAACTCCTAAGTGAAGCTAATCGATCACCTTCTCCCAGTCAGCTTCTGTATTTTAAGCCAGTTTGAGCCTAAGTGGCAAGTGCAGACACAGTCATGCAGAAAATCTCAGTGCACAAAGGAGCAAGTAGTTAAGGCACACTGTAAAGCAAGTGTCTCCATTTCTCCATGATGATGGAGAATTTCACCCTCCCACTCCCCAGAACCCACCCATTTAAGTACTGGTAATAAGATACCAGCTGAATCTTCCTTTGTCTTTTGCTCCCCACTGCAGACTAATGTTACCACACTTTTAAAAGAAACTGGAGCCCAGTGGGGGCGGGGAGGAAGGTGACAAAGGCGTCGGTGCGAATAAGTGTGCAGACAGCAAATTAAAAAGGAAAAGGGCCTGACTCTTTTCAAGTCATACACAATAGCATAGGAAGAGGAGTTACCTGGGACGTTTAAGAACTGCAAGTGGATTTAGGCTGGTACTCGAGGTGAGGATGGGGGAAACATATTACTTCAGTAGCCAAAAGGAAATCCCAGATCTGATTTTCTACCCTTCCTGTCAATTAGGTTTCTGACTATATTTCTGTAGATGTCCAGCATTCAACTAGCTCATCCTTCCTTCATTCATTGGATCAGATTGATGTCATTGAGACATTTCTTACATTATTACAACACCGGACAATAAAGACAAACTAAAGACAGGCATGCTCCAATTCAAAAACACTCCCTATTAAGATCCCTGACTATTCAGACTGATAATCATAACTATGAGGGTCATGACAGAACACTGTGTCATTGCAAACTTGTGTGGGAGAAGAGCTCCTGATTTTTTAGTTCAGGAAGGAAGCAGACTTACCTTACAGACTCTGACAGAGATTAGATCCCGCTGTGAGCAGTCTCCATGAAATAAATATGATGTAAAAGTCAGCTATCGGCTTCTGACTTTGTTGCCGTCCTGTCAAAACTCAAGAGAACTTGCGTTGTCTAATTTTGCGTGTGAATGGGTGAAAGACAGAAACGTTTGACAGTAAGGCAAACTGGTCAGATCAGCCAGATTCTGCTGGGTTTATATAGCTGAGCTGCAAATCCTGATCCTTGGCTCATTCCACTGTAATAGGACGCCTGAAGGCATTTTTTTTTTTCAGTTTTGCTTTAAAGGAACAGCCTCTCTCTTTGGCTTAGCTTCTGAAAGACACACACGCACACTCACATACACACACTGTCATACACAGGCACACACACAAAAAAGAATTTGCATGCAATTTATGGCTAAAGAAGGAAACCCCTGAACCATTAAAAAAGAAAGTCATCTCAGGGCAAATGACTCAGAAAGCAGAATATTTTCCTTACAGCATCAGCAGAGTACATTATCAGGAGTTTTAATCCCCTTATCCCCATTATTTTAGCATTGCGAAAGAGTAGCAAATTTAAATAAAATCAGAGGAATCACAAGCAGGATTTCAATTCCAGAAACTCCTACGGAACATAGTGGGTGTAATGTGCAGCTAGCATAAATCGACCCCACTCCACTGGAATCGACTGAAATACTCAGATTCACACAAGCTGAGAATCTGGCAAATCGCCACTTTTTCAAGATTGTGATCTCCTTTGCGTCCATTTGCACTCCTGCTCTCAAGACCCATTGGGAGAAGAATGGAGAAATCAAGAGAAAAGTCCAGTAAGCAGAGTCCTAGCCCAATTCATCATATTAAAATAAAATAAAATGAAATAAAATAAAAGCCCAAAGAGAATGACACAGGAGGGATTCTCTTTCTTCTCAGATCTGATAAAAAGAGATTGCATGGCTGTGTGTGTAAAGATAATCCAGCCACTTTTGTGAGGTTTATGGTTTCTCAGTCATTGCATTCTCTCTGCTTCCCACCCCAGAGCTATCACACACAGAGTGCTCGTCTGGGACCTTTTCAGGGGTGTTTGTTATCTCCGACTACCCTTGAACCTCAAGCTTGTGGCGAAGAGTAAAGATCACTGTTAAAGGATTCTCATTAACACTCATGTCCCTCCTACCTGATACTAAAAATCTGCTTCTCCTTTGCCTACATCCCAGCCCAATGTTGTTTTTCTTTTGGCTTTAGGGTTGGGCTTTTTTCTGGGGGGAGGGGAGGCCGCTGGCACAGGGGGAGAGAGGAAGATTAATCTTTAACTTTCAGGTCTATCTCCTAGTATAAAGGATGAAATCACTCTTCTCTTTGATGATTTAGAAAGCAAGACTTACCCAAACACCTCTGAAGACAATGAAAACACAAAGCACTACTCACTAATTTCAACAGGCTATGGGACAGCCCAGTAGGAAAGTAGTGGGATGCTACTCAGGAACAAGGATACTCATAAGGATAAAAACTGATTGCCTGAGCCTCTCTGATCATGTTTCTTTCTGAATGTATCTCCTCCCAGCTGACCTTTCTCAGGCTCCATGGACTCACGCATCACTTTCAGGATTTTTTCTTTTTTGCTGCTTCACAACCACAGCACTACCAGGAAGATTTGGCCCATCCTACATATTTAGGAAAGGATGGGAGAATTCCTGACCCTGAAATTCTGAATCACCATTTTAGAATCATTATTTTTGGAGACCATAAATAGTAGAGTTCTTTTGCTCACTGAACTACTTAAATTTTCTTTGCTGTGGCTTTCATACATAACATTGACCCCATGTGTGTATTCTCTTGTGTCTAATAATATCGCTGAGCTCAGGCCAAGCTCCCTTCCTCAGCACATGGCACAAATTTTAGTCCTTTCCAAATAGATGCTGATGAAAAATCAAGGAAAAAAAAAAACCAAACCCCAACCTAAAAAAAACCTTTTAGAAGTTTTTACAAATTATTTTTCCAGCAAACACATGCTGCTTCTCCAACCAATTACAGAAGTGTTCAAAAACCACTGCGATCAAAAATTTTAGTAAATCAGTGATGTATCTGTATCAACCGTTTATGAGCACACATTTCCAATTTCTGCGTTAATTTTTTGACGTGCTGTGTTTCACAGCAGTCATTCCCTAAGAGAAGAAAAGAGGCTTTATTGGAGGGAGGGTCAGAAATGTTGACTAATCCCTGGTGAAGGCATCGGATCCTCTTTGACTGCTGATTTCATAAAAGTAAATCTTGCTCTGGACATCTCTACTGGTCTCAAAGGCAATAGGGTTACTGTACACAGCACTAGTAAGTCTCCCATTTTTGTGTGTAATTCTTCTCAGAATATTCTCATGATGGTCCTGGTACCTGCCCACGTTACCTCTCTCCCAACTACATAGTCCTGTGAAATTCAAATCAAATGTGTACTCAAGGCCAAAAACTGAATGTGAGATGTAACACAATTTTTCCAATAAAATCTGATGGGGACTCAGAAAAAGATGGTTCCCCATACAATGAACCATTCACTGTCTCTTACTTCAGTAGTCCTTTCACATACATTCACAAAACACTGTATTTCATTGTCCACACCCAGAAGCCTAAACAAGATAGTTAAAGCCTGTGTGTAAACTGTGGAAAGAAACTTGCAGGATTTGTTTTTGGAGCATTTGCTAATACTAGCTTTTCTGCCAACAGTTGTTGAATCAAAATTTAAACTAAATTTTTCTCCAATAATTCTCCACCCACTTACCTGACTTCAAAAAAATATGCCATATGACATGAGTTCCAGGTAAGAGTTCAGGCCTGTTTTTGTTTTATCTTTTTGGGCTCACCCATCCTCAATCATACTCTGTTGCAAACATTGAATGATATACTGAGTCAGAAGCAAATGATAACATGACAGAACAGGGAAAATGTATTTTAATCAGAAAGACAGCTTTAGGTTGTGATCTCTAACAAGCAGGACTAAAACTGAATTCTGTGCCCTGTGGTATCTTCTTTTATTGGATAAATATTGATAGCAATTGAAATTTTTTTAAATGAAAGGAACAGGGAGAAATCAAATTAACACTGAACTGCTGTGGTTTTATGCACTTACAAGCTCATATTACAGATTAATTTCAAACATGTACAGAAGATCATAACAGATAGACAAATCTGGGAATATTGTGATATTTATGAAAGCATAAAAAAGACAAACTAATTTTTTGGAAAATATTAGTGAATTGCAAAAAATATGCTCATTATTACCTTGGGACAGAATTGTTACAACATAGGTCATTAGACAGTTCCAATTTAATACCTGTGTCAGTTCACACAGTGCTAGGAACAATCTACTTTGTAGCAGCATATTTGAGATAGTGAAGGCTGCTCTGAATATGAAGACATGAACAGGGGGGAATTAACAGTACTGTTAGTGTAGCCTGAGAGGTCTTTTGCCACGCACATAGTGCAGCCCATTTCAGTAACATGCAGTTGGGAATGCAGTGAGCCACTGGAATATAACTTACAAAACATAAATGGCCAGATGATATTGCTTTGGGGCAGGGAAACAGATACTTGATTTGAACAATTTGGGGAGCCAGGAGAAGTATTCAGTGCCTGTGGCTGGAAGGAAGTGTATTTCTCACAGAAAACTAATCTTAGAGTAGAACGATGATCAAAAGCAGCACCCAAGAGCACCTCATGGAGATAGCCAAGCCAGCCAGCTTGAAAAACAGTACCAATTTAGTCACAATGAAATGCATCCTGCTGAAGACAGCTTATCTTATTTAATGTTAAGACAAAGATGAAAAAATGAAGATTTATAGAGAGACTATAATATCACAGGGTCAATCCTTCAGGGGACGTGATTGTAAAGGTGCTCCATTCTTCTAACTGATCCTTTTAGGTCAAGTAATTTCCAGTGACATTCTGATACTTCTTCACTGAATAGCCTTTCCCTACATTTTCTGTCTTTTGAGACTGTATGCACAAGATTTCACTGGCACAGAAACAAGTCTGTAGTACTTTTGTCTTTACATCTGCATTTCTTTGATTCCTTTATGACTGTAGCCAAATACAGGTCAGTTAATTCTAGTTCACATTGAGTGCTATTCTTGCAATCTTGCTAAAACTTTGACTCTTGGGCTACCATCTTATCTGCAGCTTTTCAGTTGATTTCCCACTAATTTGCAGCAAATCATTGTCCCAGTGCATTCACTGCTTCATACTTGACAATCATTTGCAAACAGACTTCGATTTCTCTAAGAGCATTTGTTATATAGAATCACTCATTTCCCCAGAAAATATCTAAACTATTGCTTTAAATATCTGCTATTTGCAGCAATTCATGTTGCCTCTGCACTAATATTCTCCCTTCCCTGATGCGATTACTCACAAAAAGAATAAGGGCTTTAAAGCACTGCAGACTTTTGGCTACTTGTCCAGTGCTTATATTTAGGTGAGAACACTAATTTATATGGTTATACATTGACCATCCTTTCCCAAATGTTATGAACACTGGTATGACCATGTTCAACCATGCTGAAGACAACATTGCTTTGAGGCTGGATTGATCGTGATAATTGCAACATATGTTAAAATGCAGGGAAAGTGTCCACTGTTTTGGCATCAGAGAATGCAGAAGCTCATTCTTAACCCAAGGGAAGTCTGACCTAAATAAACAAAAGCAGAAACTGAAGGTACAAGTTTGCAATTACTGCACAGATGAGCACTACCGAGAACTTCAGTGGAACCAACTGCACATGTAAAGACAGTAAAGTTGAGGCCCCGTGATGACCATTAAAACATTAAATATCACACCAAATACTAAATTACAAAAGCATACTTGGCAATTTTGGAATTTTTAAGAGATGATCCCCAAAAAGGAAAAGGAAATTTCCTCTATTATTTGAATTTATTACCATTATTATCATCAGGACATTTCCCAAGGGTTGCATTCATTCCCTAAATGAAGAAATAGGAAGCAGCTGTTTGAGGTCAGACCCACTGGGCTTGGGTACTGCCTGTACTCAGGAAGACAGTTGTGACAGATATGCATGTAGCCTTTCTTTAACTGTTCTTTTAAGAGCTAAGTATGTCTTGGCACTATTTGCATGACTTGGAAAGATGACAGGCTTAATCACAAACAAGAGGTAACTGAGCAAAAGTTGGTATTTAATAAAGTTATTTCAAACTCTCTTATCACATCAGTGAAAAGAAGCTATGTGCCTGTTAAGGTATACATGAGAGTGGAGCCAGATGACTTGGGTGCTAATGCAAGGTCTGCCATGCTCTGAAAAGATGACCTTGATCAACTCTTTCCCTGATCAATAAAATAAATGTCCTTTGCAAGGTAGACATCAACACACTGATAATATACACTAGACAAGAATTTGTTGTTAGTGATAACACAAATATTTACAAAGATAATCTATGCAAAATTCACTCAAGAAAAATCAAAGCTTCATCAAAAAAAAGTAAATAAACAATAATAACTATGCCAGTACATAAATATTTTCCATCCAAACTGCTGGTGTCAACTCTGTGACACAGAGTGACTTCTAAAGTTCATAAGTATCTTTGGCTTTTATTATATTAGAAGTTTATGAGACAAAATGTGGCTTTCACTATGTATCAAGGTAGGAAGAGTAACAAGGAAGGCCATACCAAATTCCTGAGGACGGAGTGAGAATGTAAAGCTTGCTATTGTTACCGAAATCCAGAATAAAATTCCTTAACACCAATGTGATGTTACAAAGCAGGCTCTTCGTTTATTGCAGCGCTGGATGCACAGGGGATAGTTCCACGTAGCGTGCATGCCACAGCTTCAGCACAAACAGATTATATGGAGTAATAATTACATATTAATCAGATTAATATATATGCATAAAAATTATTATTAGTGATTATCATAGTACCGTCTACATCCAATCATGTGCAATGATGAATTCATTTGAGTCAAAGGGCAGCTTCCACGACCACCGACCCACTTGAGATTCTGTTGGCTGTCATTTAAGTCCTTGTTCTTGTCCTTGTTCTTTGACCTTAAAGCTTTGTGCAATTTCAGTCACATGTGATCAATTTCAACATTGTTCTCATCTAGTGTATAGGAATATCTAGTCATAAGAGCAAAGAACTGCAAAACTTATGAGTAAACACTAGTTAATCACTTAACTACACTTTTGTAATTACCTCTATTAGCTAGTCCCCCAACTACACTTTTGTCTATTGTTTGAATCATAATGTTAGTTCTTAAACACAAGATTCAATAGAAAATATATGTTTTCTATGGTTATACCTATCATGATTCATTGTACTAACACAATTACCTATAGTTACAATTTTAACTTGTAAGTACAAAACTGATTTTTGTATTGTAACACTATGTGGGATGGTGTAAAGCTTTTATCAGCATGTTGGCATTACTCATAAGTGGTTAATCCATAGGTGACACAGGGAAAGTAACAACTGCTGTAAAGGTTTTATACCATGCGACATCAATTTGTATCCTCTAAGTGCTTGGGTTCATAAAAATACTTAAACACAGGCTTCTATCCATCCCTAAATACTTACATGCACTTTACTGTAATCACATTTTTAAGATTATTGATGTCAGAATTACAGCTAATCACATTAAACACATCCTTAAATGGTTTGCAGGAATAGTTTCCCTACTGAAGCTTAAGTAACAAAACCAGCAAGCAAAAGTCCGTAGTGCTTATCCGTTCTATATGAAACATGTTCAAATATAACAATAGCCATTATCAGTATACGCCCTACAGTGATGAGGATTCCCAATGCTAATAAAGACTGAAGGGTGGATAGTTATACAACACAAACAGACATGAGCACACCTAAGTACCATTTTGTTAGAAAACATGATGCAATTTCACCCAACTATCATCTCAAGGGGGTTGGCCTGGGAGGAAGGTAGCCTACATTACCCACAGGATTGCTCTACATAAGCACTCCCTTAGATAGAGACGGGGGCATCTAATGAGCATCATAGTTGAAGAATGTAGCTCTCCACAGAGAGTGATAGCAACGTTCCCTTGGTCTCTACCTTGGTATATCAAGTATGGTTTGTTTAATAAGAATCTGTCTTAATTTTTGGTAGGAATTTGATGGCACTTGCTACCCAAATGTCCTCATTTATGCCACATTAAGACCTCCCATATACCTCCTCCACACCCCAGCAAAAAAACCATGGACACTCCATAATCTTTGATGCCCTCCTGGATGAAGTGTTGGCCCTGAAGGGCCCTGCCGTAAAAGGTGCCTGAAAGAAGCGCTTCTCCGAGTGAGATGTTGCTCCCAGAAAACATGTTCTGTCACTAAGAGACATGCCAACTGGTCACCAGAAATGGACCACTTGCCTAGCGTAAGCATGACACTACTCCTCTGCAGGAATGTACACCTGTCACATAGACATACCTTTGTTTGCTGCTACTAAATATAAAGTCTACTTTCTTAGGAAAAAGGAGAATAACAATTTAACAAGAAGATCCTTTGGTACCTAACTACTTCCTTAAATGATTCTAATTAGTGTGAGCCATGCTGTGCTGTAACTAAAAGATAGAGAAATGGTTTAATGAGTTTAAGCAATATTTTGTCCTGACTGCACATTTCATCCAAAAATATCAAAGCACTTACAGAGAAAAAGAATGAGATGGGGCCTTAAAGGTAATATAGTCTTTCTCTAGGGCACAATAAGTTATACCAAAACCAATACAGTTTTGTAAAACAGGCTTGGCAAAGAGTATAGCACTTTGGGGCGGGGGGATTACACCAAAATTAAACATTATGTCAGCAGCAGAATAAGATATCAAAGACAGGGTTCAAGGCTTTCTAATACCCAGCCAGAAGCCTACATGACAAATTTTACATTTTTCAGCTATCCATACCCAAATACACAACACCCCGATTCCATTATAATTCCTGCTTTTGGATGAAGGCTTCTATTCTGAGGACAACAGTGAAAAATTCTTTCCTAGGGGAAGGGGAAGGAAAAGAGAAAAGAGAAAAGAGAAAAGAGAAAAGAGATTACAGCTCAGTTTAGTCACTCAAGCTTCAGGCAATGCTGTCAATTAGTCCACGAGCTGTACCTGGCCTGTTACCCATAACAAATGTACACATGCAACCCCACCCCAACATAACAAAAGAGAAGCTTTACAAGGATTTGCATCCATGGAGTTGAAGGTAGTGGGTTTGATAATCACTGTCCAGTGATTAATTTTTGCTAAGGAGAGATGAGACCCCCTGGCTGTCAAGGTAACCATGTCCAACCTTTAAAGTAGAAACCTGGTTGCAATGGCTGTCTTAATCCTAAAGCAAAACCCTGACACAGGAAGACACTGTAGAAAAATGTGGCAGAAGAACCTTCAGTTATATACCCTCTGGAAATTAAGTAAAAGCTGCTGTTTAGCCACATTTATAAACATCGTATCATGCATACCATCACTGGCATTTCTGTGAGTGAAGGTAAGCAAACATATAGTCAAATTAGTATTTAAGATAAGTATTCCAATCAATGTTCTATCAACAGCATCCATAAAAGACCCACTTGAGGATAAGCAGACACACTGTGTCCACCAGTTTGACTGGCCTTTACGAAGACAGTTCTGGTCCACTGACATAAAAGAGAGAGGAAAAAAAACATTTCTATTCAAAGCACCCCTACAAGAGAGGAACAGCCCTGTTTGTACTTTGGGTCAAAAAAAAAAAAAAAAAAAAAAAAAAAAAATAAAATCTCCCAAACCCCCAAACCTTAGAGGAAAGCTGTCTATCCACGTACCAGAAATCTTGAGCTGCGGTTGAGAAGACGGGAAATGTCTAAAACAACTAAAACCTACCTGTTTGTGCCGGCCCTAGACACTTATGTCTCTAGACTCCAAAGCATATCCTAAAATTGTTTTAAACTAATAAATCATGGTCACAGATTAACAAATAGGGATATTTAACCTCTCCATCCAGCTTTTGGGGATAAGCAGAAGATCAAGTCATTAGAGAAAGTCAGGAATCTGGCTGATGGAGAAAGGATCATTTGCTTTGCAATTCTTAGCCTCTGCAATCAGCTAAAGAGGTGAAAGGTTCACTGAAAGAGCGGAGATAGAAGCCAGACAGCAGAGCTGTTTGACCTGCACAGTATTTGTACAGACCAGCCAAGTGGTTTAGTGTGAGAGTTGGAACTAATCTGTTCATTTTCAAGGAAGAACTAACTTTGGATGTTGAACCTCAGGTTCAAGAGCAATATCCCAGCAGCAGAGGGGAGGGGAGCTGGTAGGTACAATAGATGCACATCCTTGAAATATAATTCTGGCTTTCTCGAGTACTAACAAAGAGTCTTTTACAGTCACTTTTGCCTAATTATTGCCTCACTTCTTGGTAATGTAACAAGAAACATGGCCAAGGAAAAGCAGACTTGTGAGAATTTCCACTTGACTCCCCAGCTCCAATCTTGCCGATTTTTAGTGAAAAGTGTTAATTAGTGTCTCCCTCTTCTGTTTTTTCTCAGAATTGCCCCCTGACCAGATGGGATATCATATCCAAGTTGTCAAAGACTGGCAAGGACCCACTGCACGGTTAATTCCACATCACTCACAAGAGTCCTCAGAAATGTCCTGCCTGATCTAGCAGTTCATCTCCACTTTGCACCCAGGCACGAAGAGACAGCAGCACAGTCCTACCAGCCCAATTCCTGGCGCTGCCCATTTTACCTGAGGCGTCTATGGACACAGCAGAGCAATGGAATGAGGTGGTGCTGGATCTTCATAGAGCTCTGATATCATTTATATGGCAGTGAGGGGGAACACAAGCTCCTTCTATGCTCGCCTTGTGTATTGCTCAACGCACTGCACTGTGTCGCTAGTGAGGTCACGTCATAAAAGCAGACCAAAGGAGCAGAGGGAGGCCTTTTTTCCTTGCCTTTTTCCCAGCATTTCCGGTAGGAGCCCATACACCTCTACTCATATCCTGCATTTGGCTTCTTCTGGGACCAAAGGGAAACCTCAAAGCAGATGGGATTTAGCTTACTTACATTCTCTATAGCTAACTCAGATTTTATTAAACACAGCTGTAATCCCAGACTTCTTCAAATGGGTTAGCTCACTTCTTACATTGCTTCTGTATCTTTAGAAATCCAGGCTTAGCAATAATTTTAAGCCAAAAAAAAAACCACCAAAAAAACAAACCAAAACCAAAAACCCAAACCAAACCAGAGTGAACTTGTCAGAAGCATCTAAGTCATGAATTTAACAACAACAACAAAAAAAAGCAAGTTTGTAATGGAGCCCTAACCAATCCTTTCTTATTTCCAAGTTCTTCACATCTTTAATAGGGCAGTGTAGTCAACCCTGGACTGAGACTAGAGTCCATCAAATAACACAGCAGAAGCAAAATATACACTAGAGTAAGACAGGATAATGTAAAACTGACTACTCCTTATACCAAGTGCCTTTTCTGCATTCTCTAAAACCCAGGAGCACCCTGTTATCTCCTCACAAGTTTGAGGCTCTCTTAACATCAACAGCAGAAGAGCAAATTCAGTTTAAACCTTCTCTCTTGCTCATAACCATCTTTCTTAGCTTAGATTTAAGATTATCTCCCTTTCAGAGCTAGCAAACAAGGCAAACCTTCCACAACAGAATAATCCAAATCATTCTACATTGAAATAAGGTTGCTTACAACTTATTTATATGACAGCACAACAACAGAAATCATGTGTGCTGCTTTTAGTCTGAATACAATTTTTTTTTATCCCCATACTTCTGGAGTGCAAATTGTATGACAGTATTGTGCAAATACTCCTCTAAAAGTTCATTTACAAAATTGAACTTAATCGAATGCACAAGTTCAATTCACAAAAGAACTGACATTTCTTTTTTTTATTATTTTTTGCACTATCAGTCTCAATAATTTAATAATAACTATGTTTTCAAAACAATAGTTTTTTAACTTTTTTATTATCCCAAACAAATGGCAGTTGCTGTCTATAATAAGGAATGCACAGAAGCACACAACTAAAATGGGGAACTAAGAAAAAAAAAAAAGAGTTCCTCTGCTTTAATCTGTCATCTCGAGAACAGCCCTGATTTTGTTAGAGTGCAATTAGGTTTCTCTCATCTAAAGCAATTTGTAGGGCAAACATTTGCATTATGAGAGTTCTTTCTACTGTTGTTTTAAACTGCATTTATTCTGGCAAAGGCAGTGCCTCCCACAAGGCTGAATTCTAAAACTGATGCCTAGAGAACAGAGAGAGGACGCAGAACCTATATGGGTATCAGATTCCAAACATTTTATTTCTTCTTTAAAAGCTTTTTACAGACACCATTATGCAATGAGGATTAGAAGTACTCATGTAACAGCCAGTGCTTTAGTATCCCAAAACGATCATGTCCAAGATTGCTCATTACAGTTAGGAAGTGATTCAATTTTGTAAAGCCAATAAAAGATACTCCATGTCATGAATTCCAGTCAATTATAGCCAAATTCATCCCATGTCCTCCTACTGTGGTTTTCCACAAGCTCAACGTGGTAACTGCTACATGGTAAAGTTTGTATCTCACTACCTGTTGCTGAGTAAAAAAAGAATATTAAAAAGAGCAGTGTGGTGGGAAACTTGGAATTCAACACATCAATCATCTTGGTTTTCAACTTGGCATTTGGCCAAGGTGCAGAAGCACTTACGGACTTTGCACATATTTCTCTGATAGCATTATGACTCCTCTTTTTCTTTTCTTTTTTTTTTTCTTCTGTCTACATTACTAGTGTCTGTTCCCAATTTGCTGCGTAATGACGTGACACAGGGCTTAGGAACGTCCCCTGGAACAAACTACCAACCCCCACCGCCTACTGCAACTAGGAGACTCGTGGCTCTGACTTCATGGCACCCGGGACTAACAAGCACTGAGCTACTGCAGCAGCCCTGGCAAGAATAAAAAAGCAACCAGACTCTATACGTCCGCCCAGTACTGAGGGGGAAGTGAGTGAGGACAGATTTTCCGTTCTATAGCCAGAGGCCCATCTTACGGGAAATTTCAGTCAGTAAAAGCGAAATGTTACTGGAATGTTGCCTTCTTGAGCTTCCATGGAATTTTTTATTATTATTAAAATTCATCTCTTTCCCCACGGGGCTTGTTTAGATGTTGCAGATTGCATGAATTCTGCAAGATGCAAAAGGCCTTCTGTCTGGCAGTGTCACCTGCAGACAAATACCTGTTTCTAATTAGCTGCGGGTGTTCCCCAGCCTGCCCACCCCCAAGCCAAGCCGGGATGAAAGCATTTGGCAATAACAATGATATTGTCTGCTGAAACAAGGTGTCAAATAACTTCCTTTGCATTCAGAATATCCCATAAGGTAGCTGAAAAAGTGAGCTGGAGCATCTCAGTTCTTTGTAAGCAGCCACAACGTGAATAAACTGTCCCCTGTAGGCAGAGGATGCTCAGCCCCCACTGAGAGACTACCACGAAATGACACTGAGCCCCCATTAAAACAGTGACTGCTCTTCCTTTAGCTGAGGCAGCACAGAAAGGCTTCGTGAAGCCAGAAAGCATCTTTCTTGTTTGTGTCACCTCCCTATCCATGCTCCCAGATGTCAGGTGCTCAAGACAGGGCTGCAAGGGGGATATTAACCCTTGAGGCATTGGCTCTCCTACTAGCACAGAGTCCCATGCTAACAACGTGAATGCAACACGACTCATTTCAACACTCACATTTAGGTGGCTTAATAGTCATTTCTAATCAGTCAAGAGTGTGAGCAGGTATAAGCAAGCCTATGTCCTATTCAGTGGAGGTGTCATAGCCCTACAGTACTGAAAAACAATAAGGTAAGAAGCCCCTGAGCAGGCAGCCAGGCAATGATAGCAAGACAACTAGGGAGAAATGCCCTTTTTATTCTACGGGGCCTTCTGCTATGAGCTGCATATGTTTAAAGACACATTACAATTCAGGAAGGATAGTACAACAGATTTTACTCCTTTCAGCAGCTGGTTCAGACACCAGAGACGTGGATTCAGGGGGTCTCAGACCAGGGCCTTGGGGGGGGGGGGGGGGGCAGGTACAGAGAAAATAACAAGCAATACCTCAGTAAAACAATTTGCATCTCCAGGCTAATGGACACTTGGGGAAGTTATTAAGATATAATCTTGGAAGCGGCTCTTGGCACCTGCGCCTGTTCCAACACTGTGGTACAGATGAATAAATTAAACCTCCGTAAAAGAGGAAAAAATTATTTTACATTTTTTACGTCTACTGACAGACAAAAGCAAACAGGCCAGTAACAAGGGCAAGGAACATACAAAATGTTCTGAGTTTTTTAACTCAACTTGTTTCCTTTCCAGATGCTGACTGTAAAGGATACAGTTGGTATAAGAGCTATATTGAGGGGAACAAGAGACGTCTTTCAGGTTTTCTCTTCTGAAAGCAGTCCAGGGAATTAATACTTCTTGTACTGCTTATAAAAAAAAAAAAACAACAAACAAACAAACAAAAAAACCAAACCAAAACAAAACCCAAACCAAACCAAACCAAAAATACACCAAAAACCTCTTGTACATAAAAGGCTCAGATGATTAAAAGCTACGGGATTTGCTTGCAGAGGCCTGAGAGTCCCTGTGAACAACATTTCCTAGGGTCAAATCCAGCCCCCCCCCCAATTGTGGCCACTTTACAGCCTGGTACACAGCAGGCGTTACACTGTGCTGCACTCTCTTCTCCCACCACCAGCAAAGAACTGACCTGGTTTGTGCCTGTGGGCTGGCCAGAAGGTTCAGCACAGGATGGTGGCGGTTCAGGCTTATACACACATGTATGTATATACCTGCTTATTTTGCATAAAGACATCTGCTCTTCCCTTTCCCTTTTTGTTTCCAGTCCTTATACTTCTGTTTCATTTAAGGACAACGCACTTTGACAAGGTGAGAATGTACCAGATGCACTTAATATGAAGGGAATTTTCTCTCCAGGTTCTGGACTATCTGATGGTCAGACCTTTTCTCAAGGCAGCATTGAAAGTAAGCTATTTGTTCCATAATTAACTATTTCAGAGACAAGTTACTGGGCTGCCTCAACTGCTGTCTGGACCTGGTTTGGCAATTCCCATTTTCCTACAGAGTCTAATGGAGTTGCTCATGTATCATATCTATTATTTAATTTTATTTTTTTAACAATGAAATTAAATCTCTTACCTCATTAAAGAAGAATCTGATGAAAGGCAAATCTATTTCAGAGCGAGTTGATATATTTACTACAATGGCATAGGACTGCCTGACCTCCAGGCTGCTGTGGATTTAATGTGGGAGCCTACAAAAACTTTAATGTTTTTACTAGGCAGGAAGAGGTTGAGAGAAAGGAGAGCACTCAAGAGCAAATTCTGCTCTTAAAGGGGTGTAAATCCAAAATAGCTTCCTCCCCCAAATGACATTACTTCAGGTTTTCATCGGTGTAAATGAGCTTGCTTCCTAAATAACAGGTCAAAAGTTTGATGTTCTAGACTGGAGGAGAGGAAGTGGTTAATATTTCACCACACCGTAAAAAGCCAACTGTGTCAATAGACTATATTCCACCTAGAGAAAGAAAGTTTCTAAATGTGGTCAAATTTTACATCAGAAATGCATAGGTGCAGCCTCCCATATAGTATCAGGAAACACAAGACAGGACATAATACGTCAATGTAATATTTTTTTACCTCAAGAATATGAATAATGCAATCATTGAAAATGTGGCTTAGGGACCCTCACAACTCAGGGTGTGCAAATCTCAAATTCCTTTACAGGTTAATAGGTCTATTTGGAGAAAACATCAACAATCTGGACACTTCTACAAAGCTTTCTCCAAACGTCGCCGTGTCAATTTGGCTTGGAAACTAGGCTGAGCACAGCATGAGATCCAGCTCTCCTCAGAGAACTATGGGACTTGCTAGGCATAATTTGAATGGTTTCCTTTGCTTGCTAAATGCAAGCTGCACAGGAAGTTTTGAGGACTTAATAAAAATGACTATAATTCATTTAGTTTTCCAAGAAGTTTGTTGATGAAAGTTCCTTATCACAGACCCAACCTGAAGTCAATTATAACAGCTGGTCAAAGGATATGAAATGACACCACCTATGCCATGCAAGTCCGAGACCATGTACGCCACCACATTAGAAAGGCACTTGGCTCTTACTATGACCTTCCAGTCCTGGATAATCTTCAAGTATCATATTGTGACTTAACTAGCTGTCCCTCTCACCAGTTCATGACAGGTATTAGCCAGAGAGACAACTAAAGAAACAACATTTACTGGGAGCAAAGGCTTACATTCAAAATGGCAATATTAAGGAGAGAAGGAAGCTTTAGAAATCAACTCAATGTTTCTCTTATCCTCAGAACCCATAGCACACTCAGCAACCCCTGAAGCCTTATGCCCAGGATAAGCTTGTCCAGCATGTGCAACTGACGCTAGACAGCTGCCAAAATCTCTTTGGAGAAACATCCTACCTCATTCATTTTACACTCTTTGCACAGTCAAAATGCTTTCATTCCTCATACCTGCAGTGGAAATGACAGGAGCAGGCCCTCAGTACCTTCTGTTCCACCAGCCAGGCACTGTGAAGCCATATGTATCCTCATTCTACCTGAATTCAGGATCCAGGGGAAGGCTCAGGAACAGCTGGTAAAAATGCTTTCTGCTGCTTCATAAACTATCCCTGTATCACACAGAGCTCTTGCAAACAACTGCAGCCTCTCAAGTATCTCCTTTAAAAAACATGCAACATGGTTTTGATATCTAGACAAACTGCAATTTAAAAGTTGTGAAAGCAGCTTATGGCAACTAGTGCTAGACTAGACTGCAAAGGGAGCAATGAACGTGAAGGCATAGAAAATGAAATTTCCATACAGCCTATTTAGTAACAGGTTGCCTCACAACATAGACGTCACTGAAGGTGTGTTTCAGAATCCCAGGGGAGTTCTGAAGCCCTCTTTGAGCACCACTGTGGTCCTACTACCAGAACTAGGGAATTTATACGCACATAATTGAGTCAAGGTTAAACTGTCATATATACCATTGGCCTGCAGTACAGACATACCCAAAGGCTCCATATAACTGTCTGGCTCTTTCAAATAGAAAGAGAAAATAAAAGATAAAGATACTTGCCAAATACCAGAAACTCCTAGAAAATGAAATATTTTCTGAACTGACTTTTGGCCTGTGCTTTCCCCTTTTGCCAGGGGTTTGGGCTGCACCTGCGCCAGATATGACAGTTCTGTGTGGGTCCCTTCACAGAGCAGGCAGAACAGCCCTGCACTGATTACACAGACTTGTCTGAGTTTCCTCAGCAAGACAGCTACAGATTTTCCATTGCCCATGATCATTCCTAACTAGCTGTAGTGACTTCCCTCAAGTTACTGAGCACTTTCAAATACACTTCAAGCACAAAAGAAAGGAACAGAGCAGCTGAACTGGAGACTGCTAATAAATAAGTTTTTTTGAAAACCTGTGCACAGATCTGCAAAACTCATCCTTTTATATCAGTTAAGAGAAGAATGTAAATGAAAGAGTAGCATAATTTTTCTAAGAATCTTTGCAAATTTTTCCACAGTGAAGACTGGGAAACTCTCTGTATTGACAGTTACTGTGTTCTTTTGAGATCTATAACATCAGCTTCTTTATAGAGTCTTCTAGGTTAGCCCTGCCCTAGAATAACAGTGATTTTTGGCCTTGCAGCTGTATGATCTCCGCTGGAGAGGTTACTGTTCACAGACCCTAATGTATTCTTGGGATGCATCTGCACAGCAACATGTAGGTGCAAGTTGCTGTATTGCTTTCACCTTAGCAACACAGATAATGGCTGTAATAAGGAGATGGCAGTGGAGGATTTGTCTGTAACTGAAGTTAGCTTTGAGAGTCAACTGGAGACTGTAGCTATATAACGTGGCATCCCTCCAGTACTAAAATCTGTCATGTATTTTAATAGTCCTTACTATTCATGCCACCCAGTTTGAAGCTCACTTGAAAGCTATGCTCATACATAGTACAATTAGCTCTTTGTTTTGCTGGCAATATGTGAGGACAGAAAAGACAGGTGGACTCCTTTCAAAGCAGCTGGAACAGCCCCACAGTTATGGCATAAATGACATTCATAAGCTGTCTAGCTACAGAGTTTTCACGAACTTGTAGCACAGGATAACAGAAATAGCCCAATCATTTAAGTGGCTAATGGTCACCCTTTAATGACTCTCTAACTCACTGAAGTTTCAAATGTACTTGATAAACATGGCTTTGGCTCCTATTCACACTGTCTGGCCAACATTTACTACAAACAAGTTTCTGGCAGACAATCTTGAACCATCTTCAATTCAGGATTCCCTTGTGATAAGGAAGGGGGATGTAAGAACCCTTTTAATTGTTCTTATACCTTGTGAGCTCCAAAGTAGGAAAAATACTGGAGACCTATTGTTCAATGTCACTGAGCTAAGCAGCAGCAAGCAAAGTGATGTCATCAAAGGCATCAAGTCTCTTTCTTGGAGATATTTGGATGACAAGGCTATGTGGGGGACTGATTTCATTTTGTAAGAATCCCAGCTATAAACAGATTATCAAATTATTGTGACAGACAGTAAGCCTTTGTGAGAATGTTTACCACTGAGTTCCACAGGCCAAGATCTGGCCAAGCCCGTCCTTTTGAAACATAACCAGTGAGTAGAGACTTCCAGGCATCACATTCTGCTAAGTCAGGTGCCGGCAAGGTGGGCTGGAAGCTAGAAGATGACTGTGGAAAAGGTGGCAGAGGCAGGGGTGGGTGGGTAGGGGGAATGACATTCTTTCCTGACTCTCACTCAAAGAATCAAGTTTGGAAGCCAGAGGACAGCAAGCCAAAGAGCTAAACACATCTGATTTTGCAGAGGTGTTAGCCAGAAGAGTCTGAACAAATGGATCTGTGTCTACAAGACAGGTGCCTAAGGTGTCAAGCTAGAACTGTGCAAGTGAAGATGTTTAGTTTGAGCTTTATCTACTTCAGATTATTGTGGCAGTTTTTTTCCTAGTACATTAGTACTATTCTTTGCCTTTCCAAAATCCTCCACCTGAAACCCCCGCTGCATTTTGTATAGTTACATATAGTTACAGGGAGAAAACAAGGTAAAGACCAAATGACATAGATAAGGTTACATACAGTGTCTGTGACAGAGCCAGAAGCAGCCAGCTCTCCTTGCACCCAGGAGGATGCCTCAGCCAAACCAAATCCTTCATCACTTTGCAAGTCTGCAATGGAATGTGTAGCTTCTGGGCAAGGCAGAACTAGAGGGAAACTTTCTTTGGAATGGACGTATCTGGGAAAAAAATGTTTCAGCTTTTCAAAACGGAAAAAACCCAACAACCCTTTCACAACCTTTAAGTTAAAGGATACTTTTTCCTAATGACTCATGATAACTGTCAGATCCTGAACTTGCAGACACTTACACATTCAGCTGACTGCAACCCACACCACGAAATCTGTTTCTTTAGTGTCATACTGGCTCACTGGGACCCCAAGCACAAGGGAGAATGAAGCTTATGGGCTATTAGAGCCAGCAGGGAACAAACACATCGCTGAAACCAAACTTATTCCCTCAACAAACCAAAATACTTCCTCTAATATTCTTAGCTTGAAACGGGCATCTACACCTCTGCATAGCTATTTACCTACCTGTCTAGAGCTTCAGAAGGATATCTAAAATCTGGCAAAGAACAGATCCTTATATAAATTTCACTGGCCCCAGTTCTGCCCTCATGAGCTTCAGTCATATTTGCCCTTTTCATTCTTATTAATGCCAAGTAACAACTCATTCCCTGCCAATGATGGCTATGTTCATAAATATTTACAACAACTGACTGAATGAAATCATACTTTGTTCCATCCACCCATCTACACTTAAGTGTGTCAGAAAGCCTAAACTATTACACTGCCAAATACAGAGAACTTCATGAAATATAAAGCAATAGGGTTCAACTTTCCTCAAACAGAGTTCAGCCAATTTTCATCAGCTGCAGCTCTAGTTTTGTACATAGATTACATTTAGGACCTCATAACATCACTTGTTTTCTTGGTATACTATGAGATACCCGGACTACCTGTTTTGTCTACTCTGGTTGCTATGGTTTCTCATGGTTTAGTTGAGAAGTCCCTTCTGAACTTCAGAAGCTTCATACACATAGCCTTACCCACCCTCCTCACACTGCTCCCCAAAAGACCTTAGCCTCACTAAGCTTTCTGTGTCTTGTGAAGGTTTGATGCTGATTGTCCAATCTCATACGTAAGAATGGGGGTCGGCTATTTAGTCCATTCTTGCCCAGCCCAGTGCATATCAAATTCAGCCCCAGCTATGAACTGTAATGAGCTTCAGCTGTCTGACAGTTCTTTATCCATTATGTTTGTATGAACTAGTAGATTGGTGCTTTCTCCAAATGAACAGTTCAAGTACAGAACACCACAAGCACTGGATTTGGCTTTTTGGCCCAGGGCTTTGGGTTTTTTCCATAGTTTATTTACAGCCTGAGGAAACTTTGGGATGGGAAGAGGAAGGAAGGAAATCTACTCGCATTTCATTTTCCTCACAGCAAAAAAAACAGGCCTTAAAGCCAAACACTGATTCTACTCCAGTAGCAGCAGTTCAGTTTGTTTTCTTACAGTATCTCTCTAGAGACAATGAGGCTTTACCCCTCTTAGTTTTGTCCTGTATTTCTAATTACTAGTAAGACTGGGTTACCTTTTTTTTTGAATACAGCTATTAGATATAAATAGATTCATATAATTTCAACAGCTCTGCAGTGTATTCATTATTTCTAGTTGCTGATTCTTTGCATTCCTGAACCCTGGACACTGAAATTGCCTTTTAATAAAGGTTTTGGCTTGCTGCATTTAACCGCATTGATCCTGAATGCAAATAAAGTTTCAACTTCCAGTTTAAAATGTGACGCAATGTTCTAATTCCCAATATTTGGGGGGGGGGGGGGGGGGGGGAGGAAGGGGGGAGAAATCAAGAAAAGCCCAAGTTCTTGAAAAATCAAGAGAAGACCAGTGCTGGAATTCACTGAACAAAGTATGCCTGTTTGTTGCTTGTTTGCAAAGAGGAAAGCTTCACCCCAGTACAGGCCACTCATTTTCACGTGTATATATTCCTTGCCTGCCTTCCTGCCTTATCTTGTCTTTCAGATAACAGTAATTCTTTGTTATTCCCTGTAGTGATAATACACTTCCTAGGATTTAGATGAAAGGTACTTCAGAGGAAGGCATGCTATATCTTCAGTATATAGATTTTATGCATTTCAGGTTTACTTCTGGTTTCTTTGTTGCTTCTCCTTGTTAACTCAAACAGAAAAATCATCAAAAAAAGATGTTAAATATGATCAAAGTTCAGAGGGATGAGGAAAAACAGTCTTGCAATAAATGAACTGATTACCCCCAAGACATAGACAAATCATTTAATATTCTTTGTGTCTGAGTTTCCTCATCAGAAATCCAGTGATATGTGTAAGTCCTTTACTTCTTCCAACTTTTCAGGGCAGGAACTACCTTACTTTCCAGGTCCTCTGCACATAACACAACAGATTAAAACAGGGCCTGTAGTAAGACAAATACTGACTAAAATCAATGCAATTGAGGCAAAATTTGACCAAGGGTGTTCAGTACATTAGCCCCATCCCAGTTATTATATATAAAGGCTCAAATCAGAATTAAGTTCAGCGTCAAAAAGAAAGCATCAACCACATAAACCCAAATTTTCCACAAACCTGGGATTTAGTGACATATTCACATATGATACTAAAGGCAGGATACTTCTGACTGAACATGAGATTCCAGTATATCCCTGTAACTGGTATGTTGGAATAGCTCCTCCATGTCCAGCTACTGTGAAAAGTATTTATGAAGCATGCTGAGATGGATTAAAAAGGAAGGGAGGCGGAGGGAGCTAATTGATTGGCCTAATGCAGCTTCTCCATCACTTTCCTATCCCTATTTGGAAGGAACGGGAGCTTTCCAAATATCTGCATGCAGGAGAGGCTGTAGGTCTGAAATCTGCGTCAGAAATCTGCACTCTCGCCCACTGCCTTGCCAGACACAAACTGCCTAGTGAGAATCGAGTTGTTGTAGGACCTGCTGAGTTTGTTACTTGCACTGCAGTGTTTAAAACTGATGCAAGGAAACCCAGGGGATATTAAGCAGAGCTGTTCCTTCCCTGTCAAAATGTGTAAACATGAACAAATATGGGGTCAGTCTGGAGAACATCAAAGTCAGGTAACACTTAGCCCAGTGCAACACCCCATAGCTGTGGGGGGACTGAAGTGTGAAAGAGTTCTTGTTTTACATAGCTGCTGTGAAACGTCATGCAGCCTGGAGTTAGAGCATATGTTGGCTGTGTTTCCATACCGTGAACCTAAGTCCTCCTTCTAGCTCCCTGGAGCCAGATTGTTTCAACCTTTTGTTTGCTTTAGAGTGTCCTTCTGTCCTGCTATTCTTGAAACATCACACACCACCCTGCATGCCAGATGCTGCTAATCTAGCACTGCTGACTTGATCCATATTCTGGCCTCATGGAGAATGAAGGAATCAGTCAGTCAGTTTGATGTTGTACACGGAACAGAGACAAATGAGGTGGACACACAATTCTCCCAAACTGTGTGGGTATCCACACAGAAACATCTGCTGCTGCCTCAGCCACAGACACTCCAGCCTCCAAACACATCAGCAGATTTACTCTTTTCATGTCTCATAGCCCTACTGTGAATTGCAGAGGCATGAAATTGTGGGGCAGATCTTAATCTTTACTGACATGAATAATTAGATTGACAAGTCCTGTGTTTATAGACTGTTTATATGAGGAAGGTCTACAGAAGAAACTCTGCTTGGATTTATACTTTATAAGGATATGACATCCTATAGTCCAAGTATGCTGCAAATGTATTTGTATTTGGGGCCAGATCTCTACTCTGATACAGCACAGCTGATTTTGGTGAAGTCATGCTGAGTAACAAGCTGGACTTCTCTCATTAGTTCATCATTTTGATTTGCCCTTGCTATTTTAAAAGACCTGCCTGGGGTTTCCCATACCAGATATGACCTCCAGGCTGCCTTTTCTCTGTGATGACACAATAATCTCTAATTGCAAACCCTTGAGAAAATTTTGTGAGAACATTATGCACCATTCTTAATCAGCCTTCCCCTCATACAGCTCAGGTTCAAACCAGTTGGCTCAGTGATTCAGCTGCTAAAATCAGCTAGAAGACTATACGGTTTTGTTATTATAACAGAAAACCTGAATCCACACACCACATCTTTCCTCCAGATGGGGAATTCCTTCTCTACAAAGCTTTCTTTAAAATGTTGATTAGCAGTTACTTTATAAGAGAAAGGAGAAACTGCTTTCTTTTAATCCTCTCTAGAAACCAGAAGTTTTGGGTTTTTTTCCACAGTGATGGTGGGCTGCTGCATCTAGCGGGTATATCTGGAAGTCAGTAATATTATTAATTCTCTGCAGAAGTCCAGACCCCTCTGACAGAAGACTCAGGTTCTCTGTGAATCCCAGAGGTCCTCAATGGGCTGGATGGACAGAGCAATCACTTTGACAAATTTTTTTAATGCCCTGTTAGAAGAACTGGATCTCCTCCCACTTCATCCCAGCAACATAATAAAATAAGTATGCATTTCCTTTACCACTTACTCTTCCAGGAATGAAGAATGCTTTCATCAGGACACAGAGATGAAGGCTTTTCTTGCATCTTTTGTGTATCTTCCACTGGAGAAGTTAGACCACCAGAATAAACACACTGAGCAACAACTAATGATCTGTAACTGTGCATGTACAAAGCCCGCTTGCCTACCTAACTCCAGTGCTTTCTTCTACATCCACTGTCAATTGTCCCCTCCATAGGATGCGTACTGTCACACAGCTGGTGTCTCAGAGTCACCATTGACAAGTGAATGGAATTCACATATGAAAAACACTTTCTTAAATAAAAAAGCTGTAGGGGAAAGGCTTATGTATTCAGTAGTGTTCTCACTCTAGGAGGGTATATCTGCAAAAATTCAATTGAGTACTGGGGTAAGCTGTTTATCCTATCCTATTATTTCACTTCATTACCTATGGCCAAGGCTCTAGGGTTAGAGCCAATAAAGGATTTTGATGCTCACAACCTAAACAGAGGCCCTGCTTCAGGTGTCTGCCTCTTCCCACTTCCTACCCCCCCCCCCCCCCAAAAAAAAAAAAGCTATAAAGTCTCATTTTACTACTGGAAATTACAAATTAGGTGAAATCAGTTTGGAAAATTAATTCCAGAGGATTTTCTCTCTAACTGAAACAGATTTCTGTGTGGACACCATTGGGAAAGCCACATTTAGAGTAGGAATGGGTGGGGACTTCAAAGATACTGTTAGAAGAAAGAATAAAAAAGTTTTATAGCAGAAAAAATTATCACAGAGACCTGAGACACAGAGTACAGCCTATGTGTAAAAGTAGAGAAAAACACTTCTGGGAGGGTTTCTGACCCTTTAGACCAACGCATTATTTCAAGATGTACCCATATCTTTACCAGGTGCTTGTTAGAAAAATACTCAGATTTAAATCCTGACTTAAAAGACAAACTGGCACCAGAAAATGTACACCTATATAAGAACACAAACCCAGTATAACCACAATCAAAAGAAATACATATAGCATCTGCTAAGGGAAAAAATAGCCTCCCCCTCATACATCATAGACTTCATTTGAATGATGAAGAGAATCAGTGGCTTCTAATACACCAGAGACAAAAAAGTGGTTCTCCTTAAAAGGGTGATGCAAAGAGATTTGGAAAGCAGACAAATTACAGCTGGAAATGTCCCTGTGATACACCACACCCTGCCATATGACATGTTGAACTTCAGGTTTGTGCCTGTATTTATTAAAAAAACCACTGCAATCCAAAATCTTAAAATCCATAGACATCAAATGAATTTTGAAGTTCAGTGTATTCTTAAGAATTTTGCTGAACTGGGGCCCATATCACATAGTTTTAGCAGGTGTAGAGATGCAAGTGCAATGCCTAATTGTAAACCATTTGAAATCATTGGTGACAAAGGATAAATATGTGTCAAAATGCATTAGTAAACGTTTTCATGTAATCTTAAGGTGATGGTCATATTCAATAGATCATACTAGCTCTCTCTTACCATCATCCCACATCTGTGAATAGCCTAACATTCTATAAAGATGAATATTTGGTTCTTCTCACTTTATTTTTGTATATTAAAAACCCGCTGAATTTATACAAACAAATCTCTCCCCTTGCACAGGAAAAGAATAAAACCTCACTATACAAACTGAAGATTCCCAATTGCCCGCTTGAGTTGCCTGCCCTGGAGGGAGAGCAAGTGCAATTAATGACTTAAAGCTTCTTTACGGCACCAGTTTGGTATGAACAAGCTTTATTTCAAACTAGAACCACAACTTCAATCTTCATCCTGTCTTGTACCTTACCCTTCCAAATACGTACACACAGTTCCCAACTGCACTGTTTACAAAACAAGTTGTTCCATAAGCAGCGGAACAAACTGAGTTCCTGTCAATTTGCGTCCTTTGTTCCTGAAATCCCCCCTCTGCCCTTCCCTGCCACAATACTTCTACCAAGCAGAAGACGTCATATTCTCTTCCTATTTAAGACCTACAGAGCCAGACTGGCCAGTCACTACATACGTGGTGACTGGCCAGCTGACTGTGATGAAGCCCTGTCACAGCTGAATTCTTCCTGCCTTTCCATTAGTGGGCGCACCAGTTTGGCTATTCTGGTCTGCATATTCACTGCGTTCGTGAATGTGTACAGTTTTACTAACATCAAGACTTTCACACCTCAAACATCTGATCAGAATCTTGCAATATGTTCAAGTTAAAGGCACATGTGGAGTGCAGGGGGAGGACACATGCCAGGCAGGCTTGATGGTTAAATTCACAAATATGTATGTTGTATAAACCTTATTTCCCTAGGAAAACATGGTAAAAATAGAGTCAATAAAAAAGATGAGGCAGCTTGGAATCCTTTATTGTTTGCTTATTTTCAACACAGCTGATCTCAGCTGTACTATTTTAGTCTGCTTAAAGAAATTTTAAGCTTCGTATGAAACAAGGCATTACCTAGAACTTCCATGGGAAGGTAAATAACTTGGCAGTGTGGTACAACTATACTAAAAATATCTTTAATATCTTGAACAGTAACTGAACCTTCAGATAAACCTACTAATCAGAGCTGCTCAGCTAAGTCTACTCCACTACAGCTAACTAAAAGAAAAATCATGTTTATCATCACATTGACACACATGTGCCAGGGACAGAAGTGGTTTCTCAGTTACTCCTGTTTCTAACTGGCTAGTACACAGAGGGGGAAAGGGAGGTTTGCTGCAGAGAATTTGGAAGTAAGCTACTAGCCATTTTGAGCAAAGGAAGAGATGGGACCTCTGGCCTTGAGGAAGAAAAAGTTCACAAAAACTACTGTGGACTACTTAATTTGGTTTTGGTCTCCCATAGAAGTGCCTGTGCTGTACTAACCGTTCATGTACAATGGCACGTGCAAGCAAATTGCATGCCTCCTCCACCTGCAACCCGTGCTGGCAGGTCACAAGCCAGCAAATCCACAGCCATGAGAGCCCAGCACTAAAACCAAGCTGATACATCCTTCTCAGCACCACCTGGGATTTCAATGCCATTTTAACACAGAGTTCCTTAACCAGAGCTGGTGTACATCTGCCAGCTTAGAGGTCATGCTGTACAAGTATGTGATTGTCTACTCCTGTCTGTGTTGCCATTATAAGGCTTACCTTAATCCAGTTTGGAAGCAGATGAGCTGAAACTGCATGAAGGCACGTGGAAGAACGTCCATAGGAGGATTTACTGCAAAAAAAGTAAGAGAATGAACTTTAATCGCAGTAGTTATCCCCCGATAGACAAGTCTTGAGTTAGTTTGTTCTCTGCTCTGCCCCAACAGCAAGGCAGTAACAAAGTCCCTTTTCCTTGTGCTGGCTCTGCAGCTATAGACTAGGTTACACTGCAAATCCACTTTCAGTAAATCCTTATGAAGGCATCAAGCACCAGCTACACTAAACTTTGATATTTTTTTTTGCTCTACACAGCAAATTCCACCCCCCCTACAGATCCATGACCTAATTCAGTCTCAAAGGATCCAGTAGAAGCACACAGAGAAAAACCAATGAACAATCTGGAATTATGGCACTGTATCTTTCACACAGGACTTAAGCCATTTCATCCTTGATATGTTATTGTTACTCCAGACAGCTCTCTGCATGTGATTTGTGGCACGCGGCAATGACACAGGGCATGATTGTTGCAAATGTTGTAGCAACAACTTAACAAATTCCTGTTAAGAGAGATCAAGGCAACATGACATTTGCAGAGAGCAGGATTAAGTTGCTTTTGTGTGATGCTCCAGAAGGCTTAGAAGCTCTTGACAATTGTTTGGAAAAGAGTGACTTCTTTTCTCCCTATGAACAGATTCTTAAGGAATAAAGTGTGTTATCTACTTGTACGAAAACCAGTCAGGCAGAAACATCGCTGACTTTAGGGAATTCACAATGAAGGAGGAGGCAGTAATGGGAAGCAGATGCAAATATTTTATGATTCAGGAGGCCAATCCTGACCAACAAAGTGGGTACATTTGGCTGGAAAGGAAGTGGGAACATCTCCCAAAAATATTCTGCTGACTTGACTTCATGTCTGCTGGTGGAACTCATGAAATCTTCAATGGTTTAAAGGTAGCTATGGCAATGCCTGGGCCTTCAGATTTCATGGAAATTACTATGCTTGATAGTGGGACAGAAAGCTGATTCTCTGCACCCCCTTCTATTAAAAAAAGTATCTAATTAAATTTTTTCAACTCTGCAGCGCATTCTATTTCTTGATTTAGAAGACAGATAGACTGAATGAAAAGCTGTTGTTCACATAGATTTTAGGAATCCCTTTCCTGCACTACCCACTTGCCTGACAGCTTCCAAGAGTGTAGACTCATAATGGTCCTTGTGAAAGAAGGCAACTTATTGCCTTCACTAAAGATGAGAGACACAGAAAAACTAAGGTCTAGATATTTTGAAGTGGGATCTTGACAGAATTTGGGAATCTCAAACAGCTTCAAAAGCCCCCTTAACTTTGTTGTTATTGACACTTTTCCCAGTAAATCTCCCTTGATATCTAAATCCCTGTTTCTTCATTTGACATAATGGTTCGGTTAGCTCATATACTGAGAAGGGCTTTTCTTAACCACGGGCCACTTTGCCACCTTTCCACTGATGGAGAACAATCCATCTAAAGCCAATTCATAAAAAAGAATCAAACAGTCACCGAGTTGACAGAGCAAGGGTGTACATAGCTTATGCACTTTATATTAAACAGTAGCTGAAGTAAATTCAAATATGTAAAACAAAAATTCTGGACAATTCTATCAAATGAAATAGAATTGCATCTGCTTAAGAAGTAACCCACTCACAAGGTCATCAGCACCCATAATCCCTCTGTATTACACGCAACATGCACCAAATTAAGCTGCTGAAAGAAAATGAGCAAAAGCATGCCAGATTAAACACCAATGAAAGACAAATAATCTTCCACCTTGGGTCATTTTTTTTGCTGATCCAGCTGATAAGCAGTAACACTGCTGAGGCTGTAAATGTCAACTTTAATAATATCTCATAGCTTCAGCCTCAGAAAGTCATGGCCTGGGGTCCCCACCGCTGCACATAAGTGAAAGGTTATAGAGGAAAATTGTTACCATTCAAATAACAGTCAGTTGTTACCAACAACCTCTGAAGAAAGGAGCACACTAAGAGATAACACTAAGTTGATAGAAAGTAGGTGAATAGGTGTGTCAAATCAGGCTAATATGTCCTGAATTTTCCACATCCTTCCTCCTTTTTTCCATCTGACTCCCCACATAAAACCTGAAAGTTTTTCCAAGAGTTTAGTGCAAATCAGGCATACTTTATATAAAAATTAATATACTCCTGCAATAATAATATCATAATAAAACTAATAAAGCAATAAAAGACACTTTAAATACCAGCTTAATCAACTCTCCAGTAGATTTGAAGTAAGCAAGTGAAATGTGTCACAGCCTTCATAGCCAAAACACACTGACAGCTTTTTAAGGCAAAGCAGCAGCTCTGTCATTCTTAATTAGACTAGCTGAAAGTTTCAGCCAGATTATTTCACCCAATAATTTTAATGATTTCTGAATGCACAAATTCTGTTTAATCTACAATTTCTCTACTAAAATGGTTGTATAGATCATAGAGACAAAACAGATTTCCATAAAAATTATATGGGGTAGCACTGAAATAACTATACAGTCTTACAGAATTTACCTAAATTTTTAAAGTTTGGCGTACTCTATTAAATATGTAGCTAAGTACCATGAAACAGTTTATGTACCCTATGGAAAACATCTTTCTGTTGAACTGTTTTTCCCCCTGCAAAGCAAGGAACCTTGTGAGAAAGCACGTCCAAGAGGTCTGTGCCAGACCACCTACCGACCTGTTTAACACATGCCAGGAGCTGCAGGATGCCAAGTGGGCCAGTGGGTTTCTCTCCCCAGATGAACTGTTTGTGTCCCAGCAAGGGCAACAAGTTCAGCCACAAGACAAAGGACCATTTCATTTCTCCTGCTTTCCTGTTCCACTTTTGTGTCTGCCTGTGAGACTCTGTTGTTAGAAGCAAATGATTAATTGGGCACTGGGGAGCTGTCAGTACTATTTTTTTTTAACCAATGGACTTTTCTCAGCTCAGATGCTAAGCACTTTAAGATATTTGGGGGTTTTTTTTCCTTGAAATTTTATGTTCCTAAGTGCATCGTTTGTTTGGGGTTGGTTTTTTTTTTTAATATAATTTGGTTTTTTGGGGGGGTGGGGGTTTTTTGTTTAAAGGTTCTTTATCAGAATTTGTACTTGACAAAGCACATGAGAAGACAGTGAACCCTTGCAATGTGTTTAATAAGAAGGCTACAGCCAAGTCTAGCTCCTTAACTACAGCATAATCCAAAATAATTCTTTTCACTTCTGTAGAGAAGTAGCAAAACTAGGTAACGCAGCACAAATCAGAGTAACAGTAGTGCTGCTGCAATGTATGCTGGGCAGCTTACACAAGCAAGGGGCTGTTTTAGCACTGAAAGGACCTCAAAATCTGGGCTGTTTGGACATGGCCTCTCCTCGTGGCTCAGGTGGGCACAACTTCAATCACATGAAGACTGCTTGTTACCAAACTTCTGCGTGCTGTTAAAAGATAATCAACACATAGGTCAGCCACATTTACTTTTTTTTCCTGCTATGGCCTGGCATAAGGGAGCTTCAAACAGACTCAAGGTCCAAGTATGTGTTGCGGTGAAAAAACCTTTACTGTGCTTTCCTTCGAATCTGGCTTACTTCATAAGCTACAAGCTCTTCAGGACAGAAACAGATGCTTCTTGTACACATGGACTGTGTTTGGAAGTGCCACTGGAATTCGTCATCACTATGGGTATCAGAGCCTTTTCAAATGTCGCTTTAGCCCTAAGCCAGGAACAGTAAAGTACAACCAAAAGCACAGAAGTAAAGTTCTCTGCCTATAGAACCAATGAGAAGTTTGTCCTTGACTTCACTGGAGTCAGGCTTTCATCCAATGTATTTGTACTTAGGTTTCCTGTGGTGAATAAATAGAAATGAAAAGCTAAATTCTTGGCACGAGTGGTATGAGTTAGACAATTAAGTATGTGCAGTATGCATTTCTTCACAACAATCAGGCTTTTAGGGCATCGGTGTCTAGATATACAGCCATATGAAATGGTTAAGCTAACATGACTTCTTTAGTGGGAGCAACAACCCCCTGCATGTTTTCTTTTGTAGACAGGAAGTCAGCAAGGTTATCGGTCTCAGAGAAGCTTTGCAGATACAGAGTTGCTCTGGGAAGCATACAGGGCTGTTCAGTATGCTGGGGAAAGAGGCCTATGAAAAGAATATTGTGAGAGCTGGGACAGCCCTTGTCAAAAGCTATGATGTAAACAAAACAGTCCATGAATTGAGATTTTGCTATTTTATAACCCAAAGCCAAAATGGTATTTGGTCCCAAGTGAGAATTTTTCCCCACAACCCAGCTGAAAGATTTTGTCCTTTGTAGGTACCTACACCACTACGCTGAAAAGAGTAAAAAGTATTTCCACAACAATTTTTACAATTGTCAGTAATTATCATGCTTTATAAACATGTGTTTGTCACATCAGAATTACTGTTCACATTCATCAACTCTGAGTTGTTTGATGCTACGTTGTAAGTTTCCACTAGGAACATTTGACTGAAAAAAAAATAATCAAAGTCATAAGTGAGGCTAGTATTAAAAAAAATCTCCTAAAATCTTTTATGGTGCTCCTTTTGTTGTTTGGCCTGTCCTTTATCTGTTAACATATTGGAGAAATAACACCATTCCCATTATGTATAAACATCTAGGGGTTTTTTTCCTTTTCTTTTCTTTTTTAAACACACCCACAGTATGCGTTTTGTCTGTATATACCTGCACACATGTAACAACAATCCCAGTTTTGGGTATCCAAAGTCACTGGCCATTTTTTTAAAAAAACCTAGAGTAACTGAAAAAACATGAACAACATGTAGAGCTAGCACATCTCTAGGTTCTGTAAAACCAGAAACATTCTTCTACTAATTGCCATTTATAGCTTATATCTTTTCATGTGCAAAATAACACCCATCTGTTTTGTAAAACAGATGAAGGAGAGATGCCATTAAAATCAGGTTATATTAGCATCCAAGAGTCCTAATGGAGGCTTTTTCTCTTCTCTCTATTCTTTTTTTTTTTTTTTAATAAATCATGCAATGAAGGTCCAGTACTTTGCAAAATTGCGGGTCTGCGGCATACAATCCTTTTTGCCGTGTGTCTTTGAAGATTACCAGTCATCCGGGAGCCACTTCCTTATTCAATGCCCTTCCTCCAGGAGTTGCAGCTACAAGAGCTGTTACAGTGCTGCATGCACATGTGCATTACACTCAGCATAGCTCACAAGTACCAAGGGGAGGGCTACAGGGGCAAGATATGCCCCAGCCTATTACAGGTGCCACCAGGAAATCCCATGTTCTCCATATGAAGCAACATGATAGGCTGCTTTAAGAGCCCTTAAGGGAGATGACTCAGAAATCCCAGAGCTTTTCCTTCTTTGGGTCATCCCCACCTCCCTCTGCTTTTTCCCCTTCTCTACAGGGAAGTTGGGTCTGTCTGTGGTGCACAGACTTTCCATGTCTGCGGTTGCTCATATTCCCTTGTTGTGGTTTCTTAGGAGCATTCCTGAACTGTGAACTCGTTGATTCTTCAAGACTGGAGCAGGGAAGCCAGTCCAACTGCCTAGTATTCCCCCCCTGGATGTGGACAGACAGAGTTCAGCTGGTTTGCATGTGGAGCCTGAACTCCAGAGCATGGCTGAAGCCAGAAGCAGCTGCTGATACTACCACAGCAGGATGCTAACTGCACATTTTCATGTAAAGACATCATCACTTAAGAGCTCTCTGCTAACAATCCCAACAGCTGCTTTTCTGGCTATGTTGACGCAGGTACCCTGGGGTGAGATATACGGGTGCCTGTGCCCTTTTTCTTCCTTCAGACTCCTTTTAATACTCATTTAATCATGTTTATCATTTTTCTCTTTAATCCAAAAGATGATTTTAAGCAGCTCAGTCAGCTGTATGCATGACTTTTTGAGGGAAAGATATGTGTACACACAGTTAGGAGGATGTTCTCTGACTAGCTTGAGGGCTGAACACCCACTTAACAGTGTGGATACCAGGGCAGCTCAGGCACTGACGATGCACTGACAGGCCATAAGCTTTAGCTGTTGATTCATTTTGGATTTGTTGACACGGTATCCAGAAGACAGGCAGGAGTTTGTTCTACCTATGTTCAGGTCCAGACAGCCAGAAGCCCCTTTGAACCTAGCATGGTACAGCTTTTGCAGGTGCATACTTTTGCCCAAGTTAATGAGGTCTGCACAGATGTGGCATGTACTAATTCAGGCACAGAGTCTTAACACAGGCATGTGTCTTTCACTCAGTGCAGTGCACATGGTAAACATGGTCATGTCTGCCCACAGAAGACCCTGTAGGCATAATCTTAAATACTCTCCAAAACTGCAACCCAGGTCCTCATTTTCCTTAGGCTGTCTTGATAATTTTAAGGTTACTATTGTTTGTTTTGAAATTGCTATGGTGATTACCTAGGCAGGTGTCTGATTCAGATGATTTATTTTAAAAAGATTAGCCCAAGGTAACATTATATTCCCATCTAGAATTAGTAAGCGTTTGTAAATTATGCTTACCAAGCTTCCAGCTGTACAGTACCTCCTGCACTTCTCGCAGACCTCCCAGGCTCTCAGGGAGGTGCAGCAGCTGCCAAGGCCATGGGCACTGGTGGCTGTTCTGATGGAGCTGCTGATGCTGAGGCATTGTTTCTTCCTGAAAAGATTTTGGTTAAATGTTAGAAGACTAAGAAAACTCCCCCTCCCCAACAGGGCAGGGGAAGAAAACAAGATGGAAAACTTGTGGGCTGAGATAAAGACAAGGAGATCACTTACCAACTACAGCCATAGGCAAAACAGACATTTTTAATAAGTAATTTAACGTATTGCCAATTAAAGTAGGTTTGGAAAGTAAGAAACAAATTAAAACACCTTTCCCCCACTGCACCCCCTTCTTCACAGGCTCAACTTCACTCCTGACTCCTCTACTTCCCCCCCAGCCCTGAGCAAGGCAGGGAGATAATCAATGGAGGGTTACAGTCAGTTCATAACACCTCCTCTCCAGCACTCTTTCCTCCTCACGCTTTTCACCTGCTCCAGCGTGGGTCTTCACCAGGCCATGGTGTCTGTCATGAAATATCCCCCTGCTCCAGCATGGGGTCCTCCAGGAGCTACAGTGTGGATGTCTGCTCCCATGTGGTCCTCTCTACAGGCTCCAGGGAAATACCTGCTCCCTCTCCTCCTTCACTGACCTGGGTGTTCACAGGGCTCTTTCCTCACAATTTTTTCCTCAACTTCACTTCCTGTATGCCTTTTTGCCCCTTTTAAAAGTAAGTTTTTCACAGAGGCCCCACCAGTGTAGCTAGCGGGCCCAGCTGTGCCCTGCAGTGAGGCTGCTGGCGCCGGCTGCAAGCTGCTGTGTCCAGCATGGGGCAGCCCTGGCCTCTCCTCACAGAGGCCCCTGCAGTCTCCCCACTGCCAAAACCTTGCCACCTACACCCAGTACACACTTTTATAAACTTTATTCAAAATGGGAGGCTTTATTATTTTTTTTTAACAGATGAGCATTTGCCCCTGCAGTTCAACCGTTCTGCACAAATAGAAATGCCCAAGAAGCTTCCTCATTAAAATGGCAGGACAACATCCATGCTGCAGACCAAACACCTGAGCAGCATATCCAGAGTCTGATCCAGATTTCAGCTGAATTTGGCTTTTGCCGAAGTTTGTAGCCAGTGGCAGCTATTGCACAGAAACACCAACTCCCTGCTCTGATGCAAAGGAAATTAGAACATGTCGATTCCTGCAAGAGTTATGGACAAGATCCCATCCTGAACGGTGATGAATAACACAGCATTCATCTTCCACACTGAGCAAGCCACGGCATCGCCAGCTCTCACCCCAGCAGCCAGTGAGTCAGCAGGCCGGGACGTCCCTAGCTGCAGTTCGGGCAGCACATGCTAACACAAGTTAGACTACTATTTAAGGTCATTCCTAGCTTCTGCGTGGCCCTAGGCCAAATCATATTCGCGGGGCTTTAGCCAACTCCTCCTCCGAATTTATCCCCTCGCACACAGTACGCAGTCACTTCCTCTGCTCGTCCCTGGTGCTCCAGGCTGGGCTGGCTTCCTCCTCCTCTGCCACCTCCGCACGGTGCTCCTGGGGCAACACGGGACACCGTTCTCCCAGAAACACAGCTGGAGCTTCTCTTTCTGGACCATGAAGTCAGGGAAATCACTCACAAATGCAGCTGGGGCTCCAGTCAGACCATAAATGGGGAGCTTTGGGCCTTGTTACGAGGTTACATTTAGCATTTAAACAATTGTTTTCGTGTGACTGTGCAGCCGGTAGTAAGTTTGTGGCACATGGTTTTTGGAATACTGCAATCTCTTGTGCCTCCATAAATCACACAGGCTTTCTGAGTAATCCTGCCTGGGTGAATATACTAGCTCTGACCCAGGGATACTGCCCGGATGCACGTGATTGAGGTTTTCCCTCAAGGTCAGAGAAGAATACCTCACTTCATTGCAATGAAGCACATTTGAAGACATAGGGGGACCTTTCTCATCCTTCTTTTACAAGGATAGAGGTAGATGGAATTTCAATGTCAGCCTTGGTCACATCTTTCTTGCTGAGTACACTTTGTATTTGTCATCAGTTCAGTGATATCCCAGTTGCTAACAAAAATATTACAGGGAAAAAAAAAGACAAAACAAAAAAACCCCAACAACTTGAAATACTTCAAGATGACTATGGGAATGGTGGAAAACTTTAGCTGATAAAGACATTAACAGCTTAGGATTCAGCTTTGCTTAACCTTCATTTATTACTTTTCTCCCTTATATAGAGACTTCACTCGAGAAATGAAGGGGTTAGAGATTAAGGTACTAGCTAAAAATATGTATTCAACACATACCTATTGCTCTACCAGAAATCTTGTGTGATTTCAGGTGATGCACAGTCCTTTCATGCCACTCTTCCTCACCTGGAAAACCCCAACATCAATCCTACCTTACAGGGGTGTCACAAAGCAAAAAGCCTTCAAGATTAGGAGATGCTGGTTTAACATCAAACCCAGTGGGATTTACACCTTGATTTCAGAGCATGAAAAGCAGGCTAACTTCTGAGTAAGCTGAAAAATATCACTTTAAATTCCACTTCTGTCTCATTTATACTTTTTCAATTCCATTTATGTCAACACTTCATTTACCCCTAATCTGTTCAAGTCTCTAGCTGCAGCTGAGGTGAGAACCTTCACATTTAGAATAAAAATCTTCGAAGAACTAGGTAAATAAGGACAAGTTCTTGATCCTATGCTTTGCCATTTGGGATTACTGAGAAATGCAAACACTTCATTAATTATCACAGTAACAAAGGAGGTCTCTCAAAAGGTTTTGCAAGAAGCCAGTATATCAAACAGCAGATCACTAAGATATTAAAAACAACTAGGAGACTGGTGGAATCTGAAGAAAATCCGGTGTTTTATTCTGGACTGAAAGCAGATGCTTATCTCCAGAGCGGTCTCCTAGAGAGCACCAATGCAGGTGAATCCCATCTCACACAAAACCAAAAAGACAACAGATAGTACTATCCTCTCCAACTCAAAGTCAACAGCCAAAGCCATTTAGGATGAAGGAGACTTAGGACTAAGACCCAGCTTTGTTGAATTTGGAGCAAGGATGGGAACCCTTGAGTCAAAGCTCCCACAGCAGTCACTAATTACAGTCTCTCAGCTTCTCCTCATGAACTTGCTCTGCTTTGTGTCACTAGCTAAATATTTCTTGGAGCAAGGACAGGAAGTTGTTCCTATGTTTGTATCATACTCCATATCAAGCAGAGCATTTGGAGTGGGAGAGCAACTTGCCCCAGATGAGCTGCTAGAGAAGACTGTATCCAAGTCTTTAAGCCGGGCAGAAGAATTTACTACAGAGCTACTGGCTACAACGGGAAACACTTTCACCTGAAGTCTTTTCCCAGCAGGTCAAAGCACTCTCTGAGTCCAGATGCTGAATCAGACACACAAGCTAGAGAAGGCAACATCTAGGTTGTGAAAAGTACTAGGGCTTAGCTGTGAAAGATCTGCCAGCTTCATTAGTGTTGTTTGGATCAACATAAATTAGCAGAAATTCAGTTACTGTTGATTTTAGAAGTAAAAATTAAGATTCAGAGATTTGGGGTAAACCAGGGCAAGCTGGCAGCTGAGCGAGAGTATAAAGAATAACTGCAGTACCTGTGCAGTGGATTTACATGCTCAGAGGGACAGCAGGGTACCCAAGGTCCTATAGTCAATCTTCCTGTCCTGCCTGGAAATGTAAGATCAAGTTCTTTTGGATGTGCAAAATCAGCTTTCTCAAGATTATATGTGTTGTAAGAGTAGAGGAATGATCTATCCTACTTTTAAGCATACCAAGGTTCTAAGAAATATCCATCTAGTAGACATTTTTAATTCTTATTTCACATGAAGATCTAAGTGTGAAAAGTGTGTCCTTGATGCCATCCAAGACAAAGCAGGTAAAAAAGGAACAGAAAAGTTCTCCTATCATGAAGCCTCCTCTTTTATGTTGCTCCTCATAGCTAGGAAAGGACAGTGAACTTCCTTTAAGTTTTCAGTCTGGGTGCCTCCTCAGAAACAACAAAGCAACAATAAAAGCTGGTGTATATCAGTATGCTAGCTGGATTTTTATGAGGTTTATTTCTTAATAAGATGTTGATTCATTTGTAAATTAAGAACACAGTTTGTTGTGCAATCTCCTTTTATGTGCCACTCAAACATCAGATGCAGAAAATTAAACAGTGGCTTGCTTACCAAGAAGAGGAGATCCTCTTTAATTTAGAAGAAAGTTGTTTTGTCTAAGGGTTGGGGTTTTTTTTGCCCCAGCATATGACAAGTGTGCCAAGAACATATAAATAAAATACACATGATATGTACTTCAGAAAAATAAAAAGGCAAGATTTTATTTGAATCTAGGACAACTATAAAGAGGTGACTCTTTTTGAACCTGTTATGTTACTCAAACCAGTTTCACACTCGCGAACCACAGATGCTACTCAAATAAGGAAAGCTGCGCAGACTTATGCTTGCTTCCACAATTAGAGAAAATATGAGTAACAACTAGATCAGGCACTTTCCTAGTGTCAGCCACCAATCCTTATTTCATGGAGAAAACAGCATTATGTTTCAAGTAGCAACAGTGACTTATTCAGAACCTGCTACTGTTTTTTCTCCATTGGTACTGGCCCTGCTGCCTGTGGAACATGCATAGCTGAAAGACTGAGATGCAGCAGAACTAGAAAACTGCTCAAAGATGCAAGCAAGATATACCATGACAGTTTATAATGAGGCATATACACTAGCTGCCTTCAGCAGTTAGATGCACTAAACCAAGTAATTTATAATGTAAAGCACATGAATCTGCAAATTGTGTAATAGGCTCAGCAAAACATCTTGAGGGACAGTGAAAACTAGTTTTGTTTCTTGTAAACTTCTATTATAGTTGAACTGAAAGGCCAACAGAAAGAAAAATCAGAGTATTCCGGAGAAAATGTTAGCTCTAAAAAAAAGAACAAGTTGCAAAACAAGCCTTAAGGAAACCTTAGTGACACTAGAGGCAGCTTCTGGTTGGGAAAATGGATAGCACTCCTCTCTGCAGCACTTGCCACCTGCTCCTGCTGTGACACTCAGTGTAATTAAGCAGAACAAACTACTGGAGGGAATGGAGAAAAGACGTGTAGGAAAACATGCATTTCAGGAAACAGAAAGACAAAGTGATCTTTATCACTCATAAATTAAACTCTGAGCCCAAGTGGTGTAGCAGCATGCACATTAAGCCAGATTTCTGTTCTCACAAAAATGGAAAAAATTACTTCCAGTAACATTTTACTTTAAAAGAGCTAGTTATCAAAGTCACTTTTGTGAAGATTAAGCAAAGGCTGCCCCTACCATGACTTGCAGTGCAGCTTTTCAAGAGCCTGAGGTCTGTCTGGTATTGGTTCATGCCTATACAATGGCTCCATTCGAACTCAGAAAAGCAGAACTCATCTTTCTTCTTATTCATTGCTGATACTATTCAAGAATTCATAGACCATTTACATTTATAGCGATTGTAAATAATGGGCTTGTTTTGGTATGAGGGGAACAATCATAAAACTTTTCTCAAATGAGATTTTCTTTTTTATCCACATATTTTTAGAAGGGATAGCATTACTTCATCTTTCCCCATATTGTCCCATGTGATTGCTAATCTTTCTCTGAATTTTGTTTTTACACAAGAATGAAAGTGCAGGGATAGTCTGGCATGCCTGTGCACCATACCCTCTTCTCCTAAATGTAATGTTCTTGGTTATTAAAGCAAAAAAAGTCTTGCCTTAACTATTCACCCTCATTTCTATCATTAGTCAATTAGGTACATGCAACTTTCCAGCAAGGGATGCACAGTCCATCTCAATTTTAATTGGATCCATACTTTCAAAAAGAGCATCTTTCACCTCAAACCATGCCTCAGACCTGATGGTTTTTTGACTTCTGGAACAATCCTGCTCCTTCTGAGTTTTTGCCTCCTTACAGCCTATTTTTTCCTCCTTCACTTGTGTTTTTTAAGATTGTATTGTAGAAGCAAAATTTTAGCAGAAATCCTCAATTTATTTTGACTTCCTTTCTGTGACATACTTGAGAATTTTTCCTGTTTCATAATAATGGTGATAAAACCAACAATACCGTTGCAACACTTAAAAATTATTCTGCAAAATACCTCAAAACTTACAAATAATTAATTTAATCAGTCCAATGTTATTCTCCAAAATGTTCTGCTCATTTCTAGTGCAGAGCAAGGCTTTGGGCCATTCTTCCATATGAGGCATACAAAAATGATTTGCAGTGGCAGTATACGTCAGTGCAGATTTCTCAGAGTCCTACTCAGTTCTGAAGTCAGGCCAACATGAAGATGCTTAACACATTACAGCGTCAAGGCCAAACCAAGGCAGCAGCGCATCTGCATAGGACAGCAGGCTGCTTATGGCAGTTAGGACATGAATCTCACTGACACTTAAAACTTCTTTGGGAGTGCAAGTGGGACGTTAGAAGGAGGGTAACTCATGTCTGCCGTCTACTTTCAAACCAATAAAATGAGGCAATCCCAACACAGAGGAAAATGAAGCATAAGATCTTGCATTCCAGTAACTAAATCAAGGGTAACATGATGAGAACTACCACTGCAGTCAATGCAGTGAATGTCAGACTGTTATGAAGATATTGATTCAGGCAACAGGGCACTAGTCACCATATTCACAGCATCTCACATGCTCACATGTGCTCTGTAGCATGTTCTGGAACTTGCAGCAACATCAGAACACCTCATTACAAAAGCTGACTGGAAAAAAAAGTTAAAAATCCGTTTTATAGAAAAGGTAAAACTTCAAAGTTTTTTTCATGCCACATCAGGATGAAATCAAAACATTTTCATTCTATTCAGATAACAGAATATAAACCCTAAGAAATAGCTAAGAAATTAGTGTCCACTGCCCTCCCAAGAATTGTGCTAAAGTAGGTTCAAGCTACTGCTCCAAGTGTCACATCTCAGGAAAGCATCTTAATCAGCAAGACAGTTAAGTCTTTCCTATCAGAACAGCACCACTTTTAGATAAGTAAATGAACACAGGTTTTGATGACCTGGTCACCCTCCTAAACAGGACTGAGTTACCACAGTTCACATCTGCAAAAAGAGGATGACCTGAATCTGACTTCATCCACTTAGCCGCTGGCTAGCCTGAAACACTTCTCTTCCTCTCACTTTCACCACCAATTCCAGTTAGGGAGAGAGAACTCTTCCAGATAAGTTTAATCAAAACTGTTCCATTTCCAAGAACATCTTTGGAAATCTACTGGCAGCAAGTTTTTAAAAAATTCCCAATCATCCACTCAGCCTTTTTCTGTTAGTAAAATGACTCTCTCCATGAAGTTGAGCATGCAGCTTGTTAGAGAAGTCCAGACAGTATTTGCAGCTTGACTCTGAGAAACTGAGCACTGGCACTTCCTGCAAACACCATCAGCAGTGGATAAATGGGATTTTTTGAAGATGTTACTGCCAATAGGAAGAAACTGTCAAGCAAAACAAACCCCTTGGAAAATCCCATTTCAGGAGGCCAAAGAAGAACTGTGGCCATTTTCACATCTGAAGATTAATAGAAGCCCTGTTTTTCTTATGATTTCCCTTCTTTTTGCTTCGGGTTTTTTTGTTTGGAGGTGGTTTGGTGGGGGTTTTTCATTTGTTTGGGGTCTTTGTTTTTAAAATACCTTTGTAAAAATCAAGAACCAGCTACTGGAATACAGCTGCTCTTTCCTCTGAAGGTCTTCAGTGTGTGTCTGCAGAACAGGCAGCTGTCACACCAACAGTGCAGATCAGACTGTCCAGCAAACCTCACCACTTGGAGAAATGTAGTTTCGAAAGGCCAAAAAGTAATTGTTGCAAGCTTCACATCTGAAGACTATCAAGCTGCTTTTATTATGATTTCAGGTTTATTTTATTTTTGTGTCTTTAAAAGAACCAAGCCTCATTTGTCACATAATAAATATATAAAATGGATTAAAGTATTTGTGAAACAGTTCATTACCAAAATAAAAAGACATCAACAAGCAATCAAAAGCCATTTGTACAGCATCTTCCCCTGGGAATTCAGTGCTCAATTACCATTTTACATTAATCACCATTTTTCTTCACTAGCAGGGAAGGAAATAAGGGTCTCGTACTCAAGAGCAAAGTTGATCCAAATGTCTAAACCAGCTACAAGCTCTGACACAGGATGCTATCAGATTTGTTTCATTTTCTTATTTTCCATGGGAAGAAGAAACTTGAGACCACAATATTTTTCACTCCTTGGATTTCGAGTGTCTCCCCAGGAAAGTCTGCTATCCAAACATTTTGCTTTGTAAACAAGTTCAGACTGTAGTTGTTTGCTCTATAGTTGAAGAAATGAATGCTTCAATGCATAGTCATCTGCTGCAAAACAAACTGCTAAAAATGTAAACAGATCCATAATCACCCTTTGGGCTTCACTGGATAAACAACAAGAACAGGGGAACTCAGCAAAGCTAAGCTCTCTGCCCTTTATATTTCTATCAGCAAAGACTTATAGGCACAGATGTTATTGGAGAAGGTTCACATTTTAGGCTTTGATCCTTATCACAACAAGAACTGCTAAGCCCTACCTAGGTGCCTTTAACAGATGACTTATCTAGAAGATCCACTGCTTTAGCATACTAATTCGCAAAATACCCTAGAAGATGGTAGAGCATTATCTCTTCCCAAATCTCACTCATCACTAATGCTGCTGGTTTTCTGCTACTTCTTTTAAAGATGGTCTGCAGTGACAATCAAAAGCACAATTTTGCTTGCCCAACTCATGCACCATGCTCACAGAGGCGCCCCTGGGAAAACCACAGACTCATTGCCTTTCTAAAGGCTTTACTGACCTTTTTCAAAAGGCCATGACAGCTACTGTTTGAAGACTTGTGAGGAAGAGAGGGGAACTTGATCAGCACATGGTATTTTTCTTATTATTTCTCAGCTATTTCCCCATTATAGTTAATCAAGGACTCCGGGGAGCAGGCTCTGAGGCAAGCAATGTTGCAGGTGGTGACTGATTTCAGAACCTGTAGCTCTGGGTTTGGGTGGGGATGAACTGGAAGAGCAGAGAAGACAGGAACTCGCAGTCTTCAGCACTGTCTCTTCAGCTGATCACTCACAATAAGAAGGCAGCAACCAACCTAGGCATGCAAGGGGCAGTTTTCAAGGAAAGCAGCTCTTTAACCCACAGCTCATTTGCCCTCTGAGCAGACAGGCAAGAAACCACAACTTTCCTACTAAACGCCAAAATCTAAGTGTTGCTAGATAGGAGAGGTTTTTCCTAGTAAACTCAGGGGTTAATTAACTTTACAGTGTCCTCTACCTCCTTGTGACAGATGGTGAAAGCCCTTAGTTGTCTGGTTTTCTGTTTGCTCTATAACTATGGTGAAAAAGCTATGGCCAGGCAGCAGCTCCCTATTTGCCTTGTCCTGCCTGCTGTGCCTGGGTTAAAACAATCTAAAGAGAGCTAGCAAATCCAGTCAGGGAGACCAGAGTTTCACCATCATCTGCTTTCCAGACCAATGGCCTGAAACTCAGGAACCAGTGGATTTCTCTTCAGCTTTGCCTTGCCGTGCTGGCTTTTTCTACAATTACATTCCCTGCAAATGTGTTTAGGCTTTCCTACCCTTTGTCACATCTGGATGTTAAGCAATTCCCTCCCCCTTAAGGAAAAATTAGTCAGGAGTTTCTGGAAGTGCTCAGCATTGTTGTACCCATAATTAGTTTGTACACAATGCACTATTTCAACCATGAAGTTACTTTTCCAAGGATCACTCTGAAGTGTTTGCTTTAACAACACTAACGCCTGCAAAAGCTATCAACTATCTGCAGTGATCCTGCTCCCTCCTGAAATATTCTTCTGTTAAAGACATTACTGTCTCAGAGGAAATCGTTACCTTCCATGCATACACTACCTACCTCATACTTTTCGGTCACATTGCTATCTAAAGTGAAATTCAAAATTATACCTAAGCTGGGATGATCATTACCTGTTTATGGAGGCAAGGTACCCTACTCATGTACTGACCACACAGAGACACCCCCTCTGGCATAGGCTGGAAAATGTAAACACGCTAGAACTGCCTTGTTTCTTTAAAAAATAGCACTGAATAAAGGACTCCTTCATTTCAGGCAACTACCTAGGAAATCAGAGCATTTTGTGACCCATTCCTTTGGATTACCTGCTAACATCTCCATTTCATTCAGAAAGCTGCTTTGGTTTTGTGTGGTAAGGAATGAAATTCCCCCCTTCCCAGCAGGAAAAGAAATAGTTAGTGGTATCCAAACATTAACCAAAGGAAGCCACAAAGGAAGCCTGCAAGCACATATGGAACCCTGTACAGCATCGCAGCAGTGTGTTTCACATGTTCCCTGTGCAGCCAGTCTTTACCAACATTGTTTTACTTTCCCTCCTTACCTATGTTGCTTTTTGGCAGGGAGTGGTAGAGAACATATTCAGAGCAAGATGCAGCTTCACATCAATAACAGTATCACAGTCTGTAACCAACTCAATTATGTTTCCTACACAGAACGAAGTAGGCAAGATTCTAAAAACCAGACTAAACTTCAGAGATGGATCCAAAAGCTTCTATGAATATTCATTCATCCAGATGTTTAAACATAATTTATTTTGTCATATGTGCTTGTCAGTATATGCCAACTTCACCATTTTTGTAAGAAATAAGATGGCAGATCACTTGATTTTTTTGCTTGCGATCATTTGCCTAGAATTTTATGGATATACCACAGAAATGGGAAATGCAAGTACATTACTGACCTTATAGTATCGGTGTCGCAAAGCCTGTTTAAAAATCTTGCCTTACACTTGAACTAGGTCATATCTGCATGGACTGAGGCAGTTTCCAACTCATACTCTGAGCGGGTCAGACATGTAGCGACTGTTTTAACAGAACACAGAGCACAAGTTACTATACCCTGCCTCTCTGTGCATATGGATCTGAACTGGCTCTTGTCAGGTTTTCTTGGAGCACAAGAAGTGCAAATAAGGTCTGTCTGCACTGTCATTGAAAACATGCCCTTGCCTCCACACTGCTTATAGAGAATTTTTTTACTCTGCCATTTAGGCTATGACAAGCTATTACGCCTTTGTAAAGGAGAAGCATTCTCAGGTGTAAGGAAGGCAAGACAGAGGAAGGAACAGGCTGGGGCAAAGACAGGGAAGAAACAGAAGAGACACAAGCTTTATCGAGAAGTAAGTACAAGGAGGCTGAGATTTGTGTCTGATGTAAGACTCCGTAAGAGCATTCATAGTCTGAAAATGTAATTGGAGAGCTGTTTCTGACAGGCCTGATTCTAGATGGTGGCATCTTAATGGACAGGTTGGCATCTTGAGGGGACATCTGGCAAAGGCTCAGGTAACCAAGCAGTCACAGAGGTTTTCTGGAGAGTCTTTGAGGGACAAGGAAACATTCTGGACCATAGAAGGAAAGAGGAGAAATTCAGAAGCGAGAGCTGAGGTGTTATAAACAGACATTAGTAAGACAGTGTAGCAGAGTCTGAGGGGCAGTCACCATTCCTCACTGAAAAACAAGTAAAATGATTCAAGAGGTGAAGCACAGAGATGGCATAAAGGCCAACAGCAAATCTTTACTCTTAAATCTGTTCTTACATGTGAAAAAGACTCAAAGGGAAAAAGCAGTGCAATGTGAAATGGGATGCTGCATTAACCTTTTAGCATTTCTATTCACACTTAGTTCCTTTCTTCTGGTGTGTTGGTAGGACTGGGCTTCAGGAGAGCTGGCCCTCTTCTCCCTACAACATTGTAACTCCCATCAACATCTGTAACTGCACCACGCATCCGGCAAGCAAATGTAAACTTTTGTGGAGAGATCATCCTGATGCCAACATCAGTAACTAACTTGTAATTTAAAACGCTTCATCCCATCTACTGTAACATAAGTCAGTCTGCAAGTTTATGCCAGCTCTTGAAGATATCACAGTCCAAAGTAGCCTGAGAACAGATACAGAAAAAGAGGATAAACCAGATTTTTTTAAAAGTCTACACTAGAGAAGCAACACTGCAAACAGCTGCCCCACCTTCATTAAGTACTAAAACAAAGAGGTTTTCTGCCACCTTGCTGTCTTTGCAAATCTGTTTCACTAATCCCTTCCCAAAGCAGCGTTGGCCTCAGCTGAAACACATTTACCTATTTTATTCTAGATATACAAAATTAGAGCAAGCCAAAGAAGCCTCATCTCACTTCTCTGCTTAAGGAGTAAGGACAAGTCCCCTTTTCAATCTCCTCCATCAAGAAAAATCACTACATACAAAAACAGTAAAGCTCATAAATCCCTGCCCCTACAGTTTCTAGGATACAGAACAGGAATTGGAAATGAAAAATTTCCTTATAAAAATCACAAGTCAAAAACATTAATTATTGTATTGTAACATCAATGGCTCATTGATTAAAAGAAACATTTGTTCTCATGCAGAACACATTTAACAATCTTTGTATTTATCACTGTGAAAAAAAGAAAAAAAGCCCCTAATGGTCAAACTCTCATTACTTCCCTGTTTTCAGTACTCCCTCCCCTCTCTCATGTTCACATTTGTGCCTTCTTTTCACCTCCTTTCTTTGCACCTTAGGGCAGTCATCTAACTTCTCTGGCAGTTTTGCAGCTTTAAGTCAGAAATTTTGGATCCTCCTAGGAATGAGGAGATACCTATCTAGTAGTGACTATGAGACAGGGGGTTCAGTAACAAAAGAGTCAAAAGACAGTCCTTGTGAAATAGAGGCACACAAAGGTTAGATGTCTTGCCCAGGGCTTCAGTGAGTCATTCTAAAGCCAGAAGTTGGACTGGGAGCTCTTGCTCCTTTGCTCTAATCAATTAACCACTTTTCCTCTTCAGGATTTATTTCTTCTTTCATGACTGATGACTCAGCTACTGTCTAAGGAGGGCATTATGTATTACTTCATGATGAGGGGCTAATTCCTCCTCGACACATGATGTTGGGTATAACATGACCCAATGTTACTGAGATAATCAGTCCATTGTCTCAATATGTTAATTGAGACAAATGGTTTAATGATTCATGTTTAGGTGTCTGCTTCAATGTTTCCTCATTGTTTTCTGCTCCGGAGATTAATGCCTTCATTCCTCAGCAACTGCTGATGTTCCTCCTCTTTAAGCATTACTGCTGGGTTACTGGGTGTACTTCTGCTATCTCATTTGCAAAATATTCTGCTTATTCACATTTGCTATTTTCATAGTCTTTGGAGAATTCTTTTTCCATGCCAACTGTTTCTGAGATTAAAAGCAAATGAGAAGAACGGAATCAAAACAACTCCCCTTCTGCCCCCCTATTTACACTTGAATCAAAAATGTGAATCCATCATTTATAAGCTTCATCATTTGGGATTATGTTTAAATGATTTTATCACCAAACATTAGTCAGCTGTTAATCAGGGGCATTTCTGTCTGAGCTATCAATATGGGAGCCACGGACCTTCACTCACAGGACCATGGGTGGAGGAACAGGGGGCAAACAGTGGTACCTGATTTCTTTACAGCAGGGCCTAGTATTTGGTATTTGCCATGTTCAAGTTTTCACCTTTGCAGGGGGGTCAGTTCCCCACAACCAGCTGCTTGAAAAAAAACCCATCTAAATCATTCCTCCAGAGAGCAAACCCACAGCTTCCAGAGCTGAAAACACAGGCAGTTAAAACTTGAGTTAAAACCCTAAACCAAGATTGTGACACTTCCTCACTAATGGGTAGCTGGAACCTGGGATCCACTCCTTTCTTTCCTGTTTTAATCCCAGTAGGGTTGCAATCAAAGCACAGCAAAAGGATTTTCTTTGGCCTCTTTAGCTGTGTCTTCGGCAGCTATCTGAGTCTTGTTTCTCCCCAGCTGGTAAAGCACAGCACAGCAAAGGCGGTCAGAGAGGCACTGTGACTCTTACCCCACGAACGGGAGCAGCAGACATCCTCTTTGCTTGTGTTCACTGAAGGCTCATCTAAACACTCTTTGCAAGCAGCCACATGTTTCTGCCCGTATTTGAGGGTGGCTGGACACGAACCTACTTCAAGCTAATAGTCATATGGACCCTTTTACACATCCCTCAAAGACCCAGGCTTGTCGCCACGTCAGCATGGCTGCACAGCTTCGAGACAGAGGCCAATTCATACACAGGTGCCTTAAGAAGGCACTTAAATACATGCATAAAACCATAGAGCCAGGCTCTGCATTTCTTCAGACAAATCTATTTCTCTGTTTCAAAATCTCACCAAGAGGGAGAAAGGGAGTAGCCCTTATATAGACCCCTGCAATTTTTCTCTTTAAGGGCTATAATCCCACACATCATTTGAGTGTTTAGCAAACATGGCTGTATTCAACAGTTGCACGTTTTCCCTCAGCTCGCAATCAGTGGTTAGAGGTGAGCAACTAGTCCTCTCAAATCAAAATATTGTTTAGTGTTAACAGCTGAAGCTAAACATACTATTAAAGCTAGAGGATTTTTAACATAGTGAAAGGCTTTGAAAGAATGCCTTCTATTCAGTGGAAATGAAAATCTTCCTTAAGACATCCACTGTGAATTAAGCCAAAGTATGCACAGAGAAAAACCCAAAATATCCTAGAGAGCTGCACTGTAACCATCCATGGTCATACTCAGCATCAGTAAATTACGGCATATCAGGCATGGTCACAAGGGGATTTAGCAAAACCTGTTTACAAATTTAACAAAAGGGCACAAGTCTGTGTATAGACAAAACCCAAAACAGGGCTAGCAAAGTCAGTAAAGCAGAATTTATTGCTAAAGGCAGTAGCAAAAATGGTTTAAAATTGGCTCTTTTGACAACTTCTAAAAAGCCAACTGTGCTAGCCTTTGCAAAATCACATGTCACATCAGAAACATCCATGTTTCTACCAACCCATCTGCAGTGGGCTTTCCATGGGGGTCCCTCAAATGCAACAGCACAACATCAGCCACACACAAGATAGCGATACACTCATATAGGATATGATCCATATGAAGGCTGCCAAGGTACAAATGACATAGCTTTATAAGAAGCAAAACTAGGCTTTGTGCTTTGCACTCTCAGTTGAGACAGGTTACAGGAAAACAGCACCATCAGAGGGGAGCAGAGCATTTGGATGTCAACAGTAGTTAATGAGGCGGCACATAAGTAATGATGCATTTTTACACAACTTTATTCATCAGGATTGTATGGAGGTGTTAAAAGCTATATGTAATGACAAATCTTGGTCCCAAAATAGAGCCTTACTTCTTTAGCAAGGTGTCGTGCCCTCCCCACCCCAAGGTAGAATTTACCTGATTTGGATAAAGATAAAAGCTACCACTTGGGTGTCTCTTAGCTGGCCCCAAGCACATGGTTTCAGTTATGCCCTTCATAACTGATTAAATTCCAGACTTGGTTGGATTTTGTTTCCAGCCTGGAAATAAAATACAATACATAAACACAATACAATCCCATTTGAAACAAGTTCTGATGAAGTTTGTTTCCTGGTAAGTCATTAAAATGCCACCAAAATATTTGGCTGCCACTGTAAAGAAAGGGGGTTCTCCTCTATGTTGGGCTAGCTAAAATTGAAAGACAGCTTTATGGGTTCTTTTCAAATGTTTAAATAAGGACATGTCAGAAAGTTCAAGCTGAAGCAACAAGAAAACACTTTTTTTTCCCCCCTCTTCATTGCAGCATTCTGTAATTTCCATCTGACTGTTCAAGGCTGGTCCTCTCTCAGGGATATAAATACCCAAGGGAAGCTCTAAATATCCAGACATTACAAAGATATTTTATTTGCAAGCATATTATTCAGCTGATGTTTTATGTAGTAGATGAGACTAAACCAGGTCATTAGCTGCATAAACAGCATAAACAAGCCAACTCTGTTTCAGTTTTGTCCCTACAACACTATTTCAGTTTACAACACTGTTTCAGTTTTGTCCCTACAACTACACATCTCTTACTGTACTAAGCTATACAGCTGAATTATGTCAACACACCAAACTCTGAACCTTATTGCAGCTAGGGAAGAGCAAACATTATAATTGAACTTGAACTTTATAATGAGTAAGTTAAAGGTAACACCTGCTATACAACATCTGGAGTGTAATCAGTGGGGATTAGGAAAAAGCTAGGCACCCTAATACCTACTTCTTCCTTCAGCCATTCTGTCATGCTGAAAGGGCTACAGTATGTACAACAAGCAGAGCTTTGCTACAGCATATTTAAATTCGGTTCATAAACACTTGAGGAAAAGCAGAAAATATATCATTCCTATGTTTACAAATGTTCTTCTTTATGGCTTTTTATCCAAGTTTGCCTATTTAAGACTTTTCCTTCTTGCTGCCAAAACAAACATAACTCCTGTTTATTATTCGAAGAACAATCAAATTACATGTTATTCAATTTTCACTGACCCTGAGCAATGGCTTTAAAAAAAAAATCCAGATAAATTATACCAAAAGATTCAAAGTGAAGATATGAAATGCAAGCTGGGCAGATGAAAGAAGAGTTTCAAAGCCAAGGTCAATATTATTTTGAGAAATGCAAGAGAAGTCTAAGCTGTCTTCTGTTAAATGCTGCCCACCCCTCTCTTGTCTGCTCCCCTGCCCATCACAGATCTTCCTGTTACAGCCTCAGACACAGTCCCGAGTCTGGTCTTTGGACTCAGGAGTACTGCAAAACCTCTGCAAGGACCAGTTAACATCCCCATTGACACCTAGAGCTACAAGAGAGATAAATTGTTCTCTTGAAAGCCCTTCAGATCCCCTCCTCTGCCCCTTTTTTTAATTTGTCTGTTTTCAATGCAAAAGCAGTTTTCAAAAAAACAAAGGGTCCAGTGAATGATTTAATAAATTCTGGATTAAGTAAAAACTAAACTGTGCCATACACTTAATTCAAACAGCTGGAATATATATGTATCTCTTTTCAATGGACTCTAAGAAGAGAGGAAGGAGAGGGAGGGGTGGGGAGGGAAGAGAAAGTGTTTTAAAGACACCAAAGCTGTACTGCAGATTTCCAGAGAATCCATGGGGAAGTATATTCCCTATAGGAAGATGAATGAATGGGGACTACGCACAAAATCATTTTATGGTGTGTGGCAGTGGAGGTCGAAGAAAAGGTGTTGGGTAACAGTGACAGAACGAAATGCTAGAAACACAGAAAGGAAAGAAAAGGGTCAGTGAAGAAGAGATCACCCCTCTTAGGAGCTGACCTTTGACGGGGCTCTACAGAGCAGATGCAGCAATTCTTGCTTTGTAGATGCAGTGCTGTGTTTTGAAATTGGACATTGTCGGAGGGAGTTTGCACAGTAAGCTCTTTGTAATGGTTTCTTTAATAGTCTCCTATTCTTCCTGGGGCTGCTTGCGGAGGCTGGAAAGGAGGCAGAGGGCAGGGTACGATGGGAGAAACATTTCAGAGGGCTGAAACACAGAAAAGAATAACAGCAAAATAGATTTCCCCATGGGCTGCAGTGGCAAAAAAATACACCAGAAGTGTAAGGGCTTAGAAGGTTGAAACAGAGGATTTAAATTCAAGGCAAGGCAACATTTTCATTTAGGAGCTCAGACTATGTACGTTCCAGTTGTAGCTGTGAACGGGCCTGGATAACCCATGGCCCTGAGCACCCCTCCATTTTCTCAGTCTGACAGGCTCAGCCTGTGCCAGGCAGGAAGCTAAACTTTCATTTGTTTTCTGATCTGCTGTCACCACTGTCCTAAGAAAGGCTGTATGCAGGTAAATCACTCTGCCAACCTCTTCAAAGAAAATGTTTTATCTTTCCTAGCATTTCAGAGCCCAATTTCCCAAAACATAACTGTACTTCTACACCAGTTCAATTCCTTTCATTTTTTTCAGATCTTATTTCAGTGAAATTGGAGAATAACAGAGGCATAAAGGCTCTATTAGATGTGTTCACCTTTAAGGAGAATTTGACAGAAATGGATAATCCTGCTACAGACTGCTGGGACTTTTTTCAAGAAACCACATACATACACACCTTACTGTGTTTAGGTTTTACAACTGTTCAGACCCCATTATTTTCATCCTTGATAAATTCTGTAAGACATTTTGATAGTAACAGCTAAACTCTGAGTTTCTTATTCCCTTTAAGGCATCTATGCTCTCTGATGCCTTCTCCTAAGCTACCATCTCAAAATAAAGAAAAACATTCAGAACAACTGAAAGAAGAAAATTTGGAAATAGATACATAATTTCCACATCCACCCCTTGCATGACCAATAAATCACCATCAACAGCTTTGTTTATGTTTGGGTTTTTTTTTTTTTCAAATCGCAGGATATCAGTCAGTCCCTCCTGGAGATGAGAACAGAAAGGTAATTCTAGCAGGGCATCACTGCAAGTGCCACACCTTCAAAAAGAAGTTTCACTGATTTTAAACAGCTCCCATTTCCAAACACCAGTAGAGGACATGCACACAAACCATATAAACTGTGATGACCTGGAAAACACTTTGCTTGCTTCCTCAATTCTTTGTTCAGTCTTGCGTTTGTTTTACCTCTTAGTTTGGATAATGGCAACTGTTCTAAATGCATATGCTTGCATCCACCCATACCCATACCGTAGCTGCTGTAAGATGAGGACTTTGGTTTCAGTCATGTGCTGGTACAGCCTGCTGCTGTATCATAAGGGTCTGACGTGCAGTGCCATGACCCCAGCTGTCACAGCCTATTGCCTGGTCTGTTGATCTGCCAGTGAGTACTACATGGCACACACTCAAACCTGAGAGCAGTTGTACCTAAGGATATATAAAAATCCATGCAGAAGATAGTCTGGTACTGTGGCTTCTTATAAGTAAATATGCACCATCAGGCATGTGCTATATGATCAGGTGGTTCAAGTACTGGGCCAACAGCAAAGTTGCATAGTCTGCTAAAGCTAGAGTCAGATCCATTCATGCCAAGTCCCAATTTCTTACAGAAATGCCTTCTTTGACTTTCTCCCATTTGGACACCACCTGCCTTTAATTATTCTTTCCTTTCTGCAAGTAAAAAATAGCAAGCTGTATTCATAGTGAACATCAGATCTACTGAAAACTTCAGTTTTATGATCCCAAGATTTAGTCAGCTTCACCAAATAATACCAGCTGAGGGGAAGAAACACACAAATACCCCCATGGACATAATAGTGCCTGCTCCCCTTTTATATTTTGTACACAGCCAGCTCAAGGGAAAGCAAACAGACAAGGCAAGTGATTGGGGTTCAACACCCTTCTCTGTCCAGGTTCCAAATGCCTGTGTTTAAGGCGTCGTAACCACCCAGGAATGCCTCTATATTCAAGTGCCTAACAGATCTTCCACTTGGAAATCTTCCATGTTCCAGCAGGAAGAAATTGCATTCTTTTGCTTAAATAACTTATAGCTTGATAATTAAAGTACCTGCTTGGATGCAGGAGATACAGATTTGAATCTTTTCAGGAAAAACAGAAAAATGAGCCAGAATCTTACAACTAACTGAATGCCCCAACCTATAGTCTGCCTAGAAAAAAGGTAGGAAAACCACCATTATGACGCTCTGCTTTTCTTTACTTAGACCCCAAGCCCAACAATATATGCAGTAAAATAAGTTTTTGGAGGGATGGTTTCCAGAGAGAAATGGGAAATATTGAAAATATAATTTGATTCAACTAGATATCTAAATCTGGGCCAAGAATAAATAAGCAAACAATTGTTCAGACAATCCATCTATTTAATACTTCTTGTTCCCAATTAAAGCATCTTGTTTTTTTCTTCTACTTCCAACCCAGTTTCTTTCTCCACACCCTTCTCCCAGTTCCCTCCTGATCTCCTCTCATTCTTTCAGCTTCCTCCCCAGGGAGCTGGGCCAGGCTATTGCAGCTGGCAAAGATGGGCTGTTCTCCCTGCTTTGATGCAAATTGCTGTCCTGTTAACAACTCAGGGTACCATCATAGATCTACTGGACTTGTGCAAACCCTTGACCTGCTGGCTTCCTTGAAGCAATGCAGAATTTAAGCAGCAGAAACCTCCCATTTCACTAGACATCACAGTATTTTTTTACAGGGACTGATGTCAGCTTGAACATGTGGCAATTGGAAAGACAACATTTGTACTCTGGGAACAGCAAAAGCTGTTTCCTTTGCTTTGTAATTAGATCTTCAAGTTGGCCTAATCCATGTGCTGCATAAAAAGGCTTATTCTTCTTAGCTTCAGCCACTCTAGTTGGAAAAAGAGACTGTCAAATTGCTCTAAAAGGTATCCTTAAGCCTGTCTCATGGCATAAACCCCAAAACTTACCAACAAGTGGATCACATGTAATTGAAAAGAGCCCAGCAGGGTTAAACATTGACTGTGGATGGCATGAGAATGGGCACACCTTCTGGAGCTCTGGAATGGGAATGTTATGAAACATTTTGAGTCCAAAAGCAGGAGTCACCTGCATCTTCACTCATAGCTAGGTTCAAAGTCATTCCCAAGAAGTTAGATGGTTCTAATTCTTCCCATTATATTTGCGTGTCCACCTAGAACTGTAAGCTCCCTTTACCCTCAGCTTTCCCAGCAGTCCAGCAGCTTTCCAGCTTTTCCTAGCTTTCCAGCAGCCTGTTGAGGGGAAACAAACAAATCAAGGAGCCTGTGGATGTCTCAGTGTCTCCTATGCAAAGTGTGGATAATGGTGCTAACCTCTTCAGGTAACTACAATGAAGAGTGCCACACTAGAGGACATTTCTATTAGGAGATGAGTGCTTTCTAAAGTTTTTTCCTATATTTTACAAGAAAAATATGCCTGTAAGCTCTGGCCTGAAAAATCTTTTTAATTCTAAGTTTGCTGTGAAATACAGAAAAAACATTGCATGAGCCAATTCTCCCATTTTGTAAAAATAAATCTCAGTATGAGATCCACATGGACTACATTTTTTCCTGGGCCATTTTTCCCCCACTGGGAACTAAAACAGATTTCTAAAATTCTCCCAGCAGGAAACATTCTGCGATGTCTCTACTCCACCACAGCATCATCGCAGCAGAAACTGTACAGTCCTTATGCATAATTTTGTTCTAACAAATTTTATTTGTGGGCCATCTAATTTTCATCAGCAGAAGGAAGTCCTTGAGAGCAGCTCTGCATTCAATTTCTTCATTGACAAATTCAGTCTGAGATTGCCCCCTTTCCCCTCAATAAATTGTTTCTAATGTCCTGGGCAGGCTTTGGGTTTTTTTTACCTTCAGTTGCAGCAATGTAATTCTTCATTAGACAGCACTTTAAACTAGGCCTCTGAAGTGATCTGCAATTAACTAATCTAATATACATACTAGTGCATAAATCCATAGCACTTCTCTTTGTAATTCCCTTCCCCCCCTGCTGCCCCCCACCCCCTGCATTGTTTTGCTGACCTAGTTTAGAAAACCTCTGCTCCGAAAAGGTTATTCAGTATAAGTGAGGACAAATTTAGCAGGGTGACAGTGTGTGGAGCTGGGAACTGTTTTTATCATGAGCTTTCCTATGAGAGGAATCTTAGCAGCAAATCATTAATTTGAAATTATCCTTAAGTTCTGAGTCACTTCAAGAGATTCCATGGGGATATATTATGTCCTGGGTTGTGGGCACACAAAATAAGTAATTACTTATTCCTCATTAAGAAGGCAGAGAAATAAGAATGAGTACTTATGCTTTGACTACTTAGCAGAAACATTTTGAGAAATGCAACAATTAATTCAACCTCAGAGTACAAGACGCTCATAATTTCCCCTAAAAATAAGGTGTCTGCTTTTCTCAGGAAAGTTGAAACTTCAATTAGAGAGCTGAAAACTTTTAACTGAAATTGTTAATTTTAAGTTCTACCTCAAAAATATACAGGTCTTCCTAGAGAAGTATTTACAGTGCTTTTCAATTATTTCAGAGAAAAGTTTCAGTGGGAAAAATATCTGACTAGTGCTAGTAATTACACAATCTGTCATTAGAAAAATGCCACATCTGCCATCCATAGCACCTTATAACCATGATCTTGTGACAGATGCAATAGCAGTGTATGCACACAAAAACCCCACAGAAAGCATACCATCTTTAGAGAGAGCAAGAGAGCTGACAGCAGTACTTGTTGCTATGCTGATGATACTTCTTCCTGTGCATCTCTGAAGACCCTTTTTACTTTTATCAGGTTTTGTAGACAGCTGCTCATTAATGTCTACCCTTACCATTTCATGAATAGATTTATTAAGGGTACACACTGAAAAATAAGATTCTACTTGCCTTATTTCCTATTAAAAAAAAATAAATCACGAGAACAAGGGAACACCTCCCAGCCACCACATTTTGGACTTAAGACAATGCCTAATATTACCTGCACCATTCATATCTTTAGTTCATTTCATTTGAAGTGAAGTAAAATAAAGCTGAAAACACCCAAGCCTGTTGTCCTGTATCACAATAAATTGATATGCATTGTACAGCACTGGCTAAGTAACAGGTTTTAGATCAGGAGCCAGGAAGCTTGCTCCAAAGAAACAGGCAAAACATAACTAATCAAAGAGCATGAGTTAAGTTTGGGGGTTTGTTTTGTTTTTAAAAAACTTCATGCAACTACTTGGCTTGCTTCAGATCTATGGAAACCAGAGGCCAGTCAGCAGGAGAACATCAAGAAGTTAAGCAGTGATTTCAACCCACATCCAACAGCTGAGGGTTCAGTGAAGAACTTTCCCTTGCCCTGAGCTTGTCCTGGGGTACGAATCCCATTAGCTCAGTATCGTGAGACCACGGAGTGAAACAGAGCATAGCTTCAGAAACCAGCCCAAAGCACTCTAAGAACCAGAGCAAATTAGTGCAAAAGATGGGAGGATGGTTGCCAAAGCAATCTTTGCAGTTGTTCTGTTCTGACTTTGGGTGGCAAGAGAACAGGGGTGTTGTGCCACAGCCTGCAGCTTCACACGATGTCAAGGGAAAAGATTAGCTCATCTTTCAGTGACAGACAGGAGCTTGGCCTGTGTTTTTTCACAAACATCACCTTTCCCAAGGGAGAGAGAATTTATACCCTTGTCTGTCTCAAGCAATAAGTGTCGGTTATCAAATGGAAACCCGCCGCCTTCTAGTCAGCACTTCTCCAGAATGACAAGCAGCTGGAGGGAAACAGCACAATAACCCATTGAGTATGAGAAAGAGAAAGCTTTTTGCCACAGGGCAGCGTTACAGGTCTTTCTGAAGCTTAAGGAAAGGTAATTAGAGGTCTTGTATAATCTATTCCCTTCACGTCTGGGCTGTAATGGAAAAAGGACCTCCACAGCTCTTCTAAGAAATTTAACATACTCTTTACTTTAAACATATGGCATTCTCAGTGTAGTCCCCAACCATGAATACTGTGTGAAATACTTACAGTACTGGATAACCTTTTCAGTACAATGGCTTTGCAGTTTCTGTATTTCAAATACACATAAAAGCTTACTCAATTTAATGCCTTTTGCCATCAAAAAGCTGAACAGCTTTTAGCCAAGTCAAACAGAGTAGAAGACATGTGAAGAACATTTGCCTGCACTTGTGGAGAATTAAACATTGCTAATCCAATCGTGGCTATTTTGGTAAAGGTGCTGACAAAAACCCCAAACAAATAAGCCTGGTTCAGAATCTCAGCCTGGATCTATTGGAGTAAGCATCTAAAATAAAGGTGCAAATTGATGAGAAAAATGGACAAAAGCCAGTGCCACTTCAAAAATCCCTCCTGTAATCAAAGTTTGTAAAGATTATCATAAAGGAAAAGTTGTTCCAAAATAGGAAGATATCAATCACAGTGGGAAAGGCAGTTTTCCTATGATGAAAACACTTAAAAAGAAAAAGTAGTAACAAATTGATGAATGCAGCAAAGCTAAGGAAATCCATTTTGGAGGAATGGCTTATGGCATGCTGAAATTGCTTGATATCTACCAGGCACAACAGGTGTGTGTGGGAAGACCTATGTGTTTCCCTAAATATGAAGGCAAAGGGAAGAGGAAAAGAAGAAAAAATAATAATAGTAAAAAAAAAAGACTGAAAACACAGAGCTAGTGGCTTTCAATGTTTCCTGCAGAAGTAGTAGCCAGTACTGTTGGAATGACAGGTCCCTCTCAAGATCTTTTAAACACATTGGAAGTGACTACCTCTTCCCAGGAACTCAAAGTCTAAGCAGACAAGGTAGGCAAAGAAAGGGCTGGGAAGGGGAATAATTATCCAGAATTCATAGATGGGGAACAAAGGGACTAAATTACTTGTCACACAATACCTTTTGTTTCAAATACCTAATCCCATAGTCTAAGCAATAAAGACCACCCTTCTCTTGACAGTGTATTTTTAACTGCACACAATCCAAAGGAAAGAAAGTCTCTATCACTGAGAAGTATTAACCCTTCTAATTAAGTGGAGTAGTTGGAAAGCAGTTAAGAAAACAAGTGAAAGAGTGAAAGGAAACTAGCTGAATAACATCAGCGATAAACACTAAACTTCTTGCTAAATATGACACTTCCATCAGCCAGAGGCCCCAGGGAAGTGCAGTGCTGGAGACAGATTGGTATTTCTTGAGGAACATTAAAAGCCTGGGAAGCATTTTAAGCAGTAGAGTATATAATAGCACCATGAAACCCCACTGGAGCAGGGTTTAGCAAGCGGGAGGTCTGAATTGTATCCTGTCAACTCTCACTGCCTGAAGTTATTTCAGGCTATTTGCTTGGCTTAGCATCTTCAGTAGAAATGACTAAATTTGAAAACTCACCTTAAAATAAGCATCTAAACTGAAGACATTAAAAATCAGTAACCATTTTGCAAATCCTTTGCCCTTTGCTTCTGCATCCTAGTCCATAAATTACGAGAATGGAAACCCACCATCTTTGTAAAGTCGTCAGCCATCTCTGATGGCATAAGCAGCAGTGGGATGCTCTCTTGTAATTAAGATACTCTTAAAGCTCCATTATTAGTGTATTCGCAGATCAGCAGCTGTACTGGCAAGTCACAGGCATATTGCAAATCAGTACTAAGGAGGTTTCCCCAACTTGAATGGGAATAAGTATTTTAACAATACTCTATTGATAGTCTTTGTGACTCTCCCTCTGCAGCTACAAAACACTTGGGATTTCCTCCTAGTAACAAGTATTGATGATGCCTTAGCAACAATTTGGGTCTACTTCTCAATATTAAGTTAATTAAGTTCACATTTTCAGGTCATGTGCTTAGTCTTCATTCCATAGTTATCAGACTTTCTGTTCTCATATTTTGCCTTTTTTTTTTTTCCCCTCCCTCCTTCTTTCAAGCTTGGTTGAAGCTTCACTTTTTCACATTTGTCCTTTTCCAGTTACATTTCTTGACCTCTGCCACAGCTTTTGTCCACTCCTTTCAGACTCTGAACTTGAAGTCATTGAAGGTGGCTCTACCATTGCCAGTTACGTTCTGAAATTATTTATTTATTTAACTAGTTCCCTTTATCTCTCTCCCTCCTTCATTTATGATGGTGCATATTCCTGGAAGTTTTAACATTTTGACCATGAATAAATTCATAGCCTCTTCCATAGTCGAGTCCTTGAGCTCCTTAGCCGCATGACTTCATTCCCCACTTCCCTTAGTGTATCCATCTCTGTTCTTTTAAAACCAGTTCAGACTTGCTTTTGCTTCTTATATTATATCCCAAGTCACTGAGAAAATGAAATTGGTTGGAAACTTTTCTGCAGAAGGCATAAAAGCCTTTAAGTCCTCTATTCCCAAATTCAAACAATAGAATAAGAAAAGCCCTGTTGCTTCAATGCTGTATAGGCAGCAATTCACAAGATTACAACAGTGTATGAAGGTCAGTAACGCAGCCAGTCCTCCTCAGCTGGAATTCCTGACACACAGAAGCTATTGTCCATCAGAAATGAGGAGAGTTACTGAGGACTTCTTCCTCTTTCTGAGTAAACAAGATCAAACACAACATCCAAGAAACCCCCAAGTCAGCAAAACAAAAAGTAATTGTGTTCTTCCAGGCCAAATATGGCCATAAGGAAAGGAGGAAGGGGGAGTTGTCCAAGACAACTTTTATTTTATTGTGATGCTATTTCAGCACAACTATATCCTCTGCGTTTCTAGAGAGAAGAAAAAAAAAAGGCAACAATAATTGCCGAAGAACTGAAGTTGAACAAACAAAATATCAACCAACTTCCTGAGAAACTGACTTCAGTAAACTTTTTATTTGATCCTCTGAACTTTCAGAGTGAGAGAATGCAGGAAAAAAATGTTTTCTCAACTCAAGCATTTTTCAGGATAGACTTTTGAGTCCAGTGGTCAAAATGCACAGAGTGTGTTAAATCACAATATTTTATTTAACTGCAAAGACTTTGTTTCATCAGTATCTCATAAGTTTTTTCTTTCAGAATGTGTAGTTTTGTATTCGAAACTGTATTATAAAATGAAGTTTCAAACCATTATTTTGAAAGCAACAAGTGTTTTCTAAAACAGAAGTTACATGAGTATTTTTGACTCTTCCCCATCTGAACAGATAAGCAGGGAAAGAAGACTCTGTGCTCATTAAAATAAGTCAGCACTGAAACGAGGAGCCGAGATGATCAGAAAACACATTTTTCCATATGCTAAAAAAAGCTCGGTAGCTGCAAAGATGGTGTAATTGTGTGACACTGGAGTTGCTACTGCAAAAAACCTACAGCTTTCAATCACTAGTATTTAGTTCAGATTTTTTTTTAATGTTGTCATAAAAACTTGATCTTTGGGTGATGTGAGATGAATTTTATTTTTCTTAGAAAAAGTCAATGTAATCGGTGTGGCATAAAAAGATCAAATTGCAGTATAGCATTAGCAAAAATTTAAATAGCATCTTTCTAGCATAACGCCATTTCAGAAATTAGTACTGCATTCCTCCCAGGAGGGCTGACATTTAAATATTTATAGGATCAAATGCTAATGACAAAAGATTTGCTCGACCTTCTCTCCCTGCCAACAGAGGATGCAGCTCTAGAGTGTCTCTTCTAGTGTTTTAACTATGCTTTCTTTTAAGTGACTTTGTCTCTTCTTGTGTTTGAGGCCAGCAGACTCATCAGCTTTCTACAACAGTTTCTACTAGTTTATTGTATCAGCTCTCCAGCTGCTCTTATTAGATCACTTTCTTACTGAAATCATAAGACAGATTCACATCATATCAGCTAATCTTGCAACATCATGTCAGTTAAGCTGATTTTGCACTAATTTAACACAACTAGATCTGAACACACTGGGAGAAAAGAGACTGTTCAAACATCAAATGTGAGCCCAAAGTGGTTGTATATACACCAACTACAAAATAAATCCTTTAATTATAAAGCACTGGAATACTAACTTAAACACAAAATGTAAATTTTAGGAACTCATCTTCCAAATTTCCTTGGTACAGCTGAGAAAAAAACCTTATCCTAAAATTGAGACAAATTAAGACCAAAAGTATTACGTGTATTCAACTGGCAAGACACAGAAGATGTTGAGCTAGCAATTCTTCTGTGCTGAAAGAGCTTTAGATTATCACTATAGGAAAGGAGAGCTCACCACACAGGGGAGGAGTTGTTGTTTAAAGTAATCATGTCCAACAAACTGGCATGATTTGATGTCTTAGAGCATGTTGGATAAACAGCACCTTACAAAATTAAGGCTTTGCTTACATATAACAGTTAAAGTGATAAACCCCCCCCTGTGTATCAATGCATTAACGCTTTCTTTCCCCACAGGAGAGGCATAGAAACAGTCAGCTTCCTACTGATGCTAATAAAACATTAATTTTCATAATGTGAGGTTTTCTTCAAAACACTGATTTCACACAGTAATTTTTGCTTTTCTCTACTTGTCTCTATAGGAAATAGGAACCTACTACTGCTAAAGTCCTCTGATACAACTATGTTAAGTACAGTAAAAAGGACATCAAGTATCTGCAAGAACCACTGGATGGATTAGAGCTAGCAGGTAAAAAACTACTTGAGTTTCTCCTCTCTGATCACTTCTGAGCCTTTGTTGTTTTCTTCACTGAGGTCTTCATCAGCACGATGCAGCTAAGCTTTCCTCCAAAGCAACAACAACCAAAGGTGAAAGAGTTCTTAAGCACCCTTTTACCATTCAAAGCAGCAAGTTAAGCCCCTAAATGTCTTCAGGGTCCTCGACCTGCGTTCAGAGAGAGGGACTCAGCAACACCTTATTCAGCTGAGACCACTATTCTCTCTGAGTTAACTGGAGTTTTTATGGGTCAAGTCACAGCTATATATAGAAAAACTTGCTAACTTATTGTTCTTGAAGAGTGCAAACTTACAAGGCTCTAAGTATGTTTCTCATTAGAAGTGACATTTGAATTTCAGGGGGTGGTGGATGCTGTTGTTTTGTTTCCTGTTTTATTTTTATAGCCATTTCCAATTAGCGGTTTATTAAATTGATTTTAGTGTTTGATGCATTCTGTATTTAAGCAGGACAGTATGTGTTGTACCTTAAATGTCATTTCATGTAACACCTTCTGAAAGAAATTCATATATCCCCTATCCACTGTTAATTCTAAATACAAACAGAATATATTAATCCATGATAGAGGCAAAAGAACTCAACAGAAACTATGGCTGCATTATGGAATAAATGATTGTTCCCTAATACCCTGCACATAGAAGATGAGCTTTTCTTTCTCCTGGCAGAACTCGTAAGTGGGCTTTTATCATGACAGACAGAACGTCAGAGGGTTTCAAACGATTAAAGGCAAGAACAAATCACAATGTTTTCTCCGTCCCCCAGAAAGATTAATGTAAAGCACCTTGGGATTTGTCTACATGAAAAGCTTCATATAGAATAATTGTTGTAAAAATACTTGCCAGCATTTGTCAAATGCTGTCCTTTGAATAGTTGACATTTCTATTAAAACCTCTCTCAATTAGTATTCCATTCAGCATTAGTAAATGGTAAGTGTCAAGCAGTCACAATATAGTCCCAGCTGATGCAACTAAAAAAGAATCTAATGCAAATTCCAGCCGGCTTCAGATGTAGTTTTAAAACACTTTCCTTATAGCCTAGCTTTTTATTTGCTGACAGATGCTTTTGTAGACCTGCTAACTTTTGAAGCCAGCAAACAGTAATCGCCGAGGCAGAGGTTGCATCAGCAGAATAAGCACAGCAACAATGAAAAAGACTCCGTATTTTCAATGAAACTTGAGCACATTTGCCAATATCAACAGGTACCACACCATTGTTTCTTGGAGATTCATCTGCTTGTGTAAGCTGTCCCAGTTCTCTCTGGCAAAAAGGAAAAGCTGCTTTCAAATTTCACCTACATCAGCACCAATGAGGAGTAACACCACAAAAACAGAATTAGTTCCAGCTTCTATCAAGATTACTGAGGTTGAAGCCCTTGAAATTTCAATTTTCCAGTCAGTGGAATGAAGACAGTAAATAATACTTGCCTACCCTAAGAGGGAATTGGGCTGACACATTAACATTTGCTCAGTGTTCAAAAAGTTCTAGCTTAAATAATTCACATATTCTAAATTTGCCTCAGGTTCATCCTGTGCCTAATACCAGCGATTTCAATCAACTTACACCAAAAGATATTTGGTCAGCCTTTTTTTGCCTCGACCACGCTGTATTTTCTGCTGCTGTGACTAAATGCAACACATATGGCTTCCTTGGCATGCAGCTAGACAGACACAGGTCATCTTACCTGGCAGCAAATCCCCATGCCAGTGCACCGCTCAGTGGCCTGAATGTATCTTCATATATGAAAAACAAGAAGCCACACGGAACCCAAGCTAAATTTCATTTCCCTTCCCACTTGCCAGCCTCCAGGAGAAAAGTATTTTTGCTTCAGGCTTTTTAATTAAAGCTGCCTTTCTACAGCTGCACTGTGTTAGCACTGGACCCATTATTTGGCTTGCAACACATCTGCAGAGCCAAGAACTGCAGACATGAAACACAGGAATGTGTCAAACTAGAAAGGGTGAGAGAGCTGGTTGCTATTGAGACTTGGGCCAAAGCAGACAAAAAAGTTAGGCTGTAGTCTCCATTGTCAATGCATATAAGCACTATCAATGGAGGTGCAGAAAAGAAAGGGAATCCTTCTGTATTCAGAAGTTTAAGGAAAAAAATCCTTATGTGACCTCTTTGTAAAAACTGTAGTCTTGAATATCACCACTGGCTGTTGCTGAAATCCCCCATCAGTGCCTCAGTTTACCACTTCAAAATTCTACTTACGTTTTTACATATGCTACCTGTACTTCTGTGCATTACCAAAACACTTCAGTCTTGGTATTGAGCTGCTAATTGCCTATGCTCTGGCTGCATTTGAATGAAATCCAAGTTCTGCATAACCCTCCTGTTTGACCAATTATGGTATGTTCAGGAGTCATAATACAAAAAAGTCTCTGACAGAATAGACTAACAGCCCTAAGTATCTTAAAAGTTAAGCAGAGAAAGAGGTAATGTTCTCTCTTCTCATGTACAGCTTCCTAACCTTTAGGGGGTTAAACCGAGGGTAATGCTCAGGAAACATCTCTCAGAGACACAGAGTTATAGACTATTCCTATACTGTTTTAGAGGTGTGCTTCATAAGCTTATCTATAAAATTATTAAGAGTTAAGAAGTTTGCAGATGTTACAGTAACAGGGAACAGTCAATAGAAATATAGTATCTATCTTCATCAGGTTGCCAGTTGAAACTAATAGCTGTGTTTAGTTTCTTTCCCCATCAAATGGGAAAACAAGCCTATTACAATGTTTTATTGTAATTTTATGAAAAAAGTTACATGTGTTGGGGATTAACATTAATGACAGAGAACCAAAACCTCATAATTTTGGAACAGAGTGTCCTGGGAATGCAAGAGAAAATTTAGAACTAAAAATCAAGATTCATTTTCACAGCAAGTATTTCCCATTTTTTGCCAAAGACGACAAAAAGAAAATAACAACTTCAATGAAAAATAAGCTGAAGCCCACAACTTCAGTACAAAATAGGGACATGGATGATACCTAAAAGTGAATTACAACCTTTTGGCTGAGTTGTTATGCAAAAGAGGCCACACATGGAGCAACCACATGAAAGCTGGGACTGCAGTGCTGCAGGAAGCAGATGCATTGAAAGAGAAAGACATGGAAGAGGGCTGGAACTTTTCACTACGACAAAAATACTGAACACCAAGCTGCCTCTGCAGCTGGGCCTGGTGAACTCCAAAATGTAACAATATATGGTCCTATTTGTAGTATCAGGCCCTTACTAAATTGGGAAGCACATAAAAAAAGGTTATGCATAGTTAGCATAATTAACAACAGAATTACGACTGATCGTGGAGACACCCCTTGCTTAATGGAAGGCGCTGCTTCCTCAACCCTCAGACATGTCTGCATTTCAACCCAGGTGGTCAAACTTTACCCAAGGCCAGTGAGCAGAATGCTGCAAGGATTTATCTTAAGAGCAAGCTGAAGTCCCTCCACCCCAACCAAAACAGCTTTACATATCCCAGTCTTTTTCTTACAAAAGTCCTTTATTTTTCCCATTCAAAGTAAGAGCTTCAAAGAAAGAGCTGGACTCGTGTATACAAAGAATATTCAGAGCTATAATGAGGGAGTTTGCCTGAGGACCAGCATTTTTTAAACAAGGAGTTTAAATTTCTCATGAGCCAATTCAGAAATAGCCAGCGAATGCTGAGTTAGGAACAACCTCAGATTACTCCACAGCTGTCTACACTCAGTTCTTTGAAACAGCTAGTGTAGCCTAGTTTAATTCAATTGAAGACAAGCTTTGCATGTCAGTCCATGCATATATTAACCAACTATACTTAATAAACTGTCCCCACAGGTTAATTTTTAAAAGTAAGATTTTATACCCTGAAGAACGTCCATCCTTCCACCTAAGTCACACAAGACTCCAAAAGAAATCATTGACCCACAATCCTTGCGCGTCTGCTTCCATTGCAAAACAGATGACCAGGACAACGCTTCACCGGGAGAAGAAACAAGAACCGGATTCCGCCAGCCGTGCGAGAGCTTCACATTGCGACTGCGGCCGCGGCATCCCTAAGTCTCGCCAAGAGCACAGGGAGCCGAGCTCGTTGAGGGATCGGTTGGAGCAAACAAAGGCTGCAGAGCCTCCGGCGAGAGCGAGCCCCGCGGCGGCGAGCCTGGGCGCTGTCCGCCACCGCGGTGCTGAAACTGGGGCGGGACGGGGCTGAGGGAGCCGGAGCCGTGGGACGGGAACCCCGCTACGGAGCGTCAGGGAGCGGTGGCTTCCCCTGCTGCTTCTGCAACGCACGGGCACCTCCCGAGTTACCAGAGCCTGGTGTCCAGTTTACTCGCCATGGTTTAAAAAATAGCTGCAGCGCAAGCATGTACTTTTCCGCAAAGGAAGCTGCTGAGAGGAGACAAGGCCCATTTTTTTTTTTTTTTTCTGTCATAACTAGAAAAGGATTCCTGTGAAATCATCCCCAGAAGTAAACACCTGCACATCGTAAGCTTCCTCTGTATCCTGAACTGTCTGGTGTGTCTGAAACTCCCATTTTGCCCCAGTTCTGCACTTTTTTTTGAGAGCAGAGAACCAGTCATGACATTACAATGTACGTTCAGCATGAAAGTTACTATGTCAGCCTTAACAGTTGACACTGGAGATGAAGCTTTAAGGGCCATATGAGTATCAGTAAAGGAATGAAACAGTCTATTTGTCTTGAGACATTTTTAACATGAGAAAAGCAGAAACTCCAAGGAATCAGTCCATCTTTTCAACCACAGTTCACACTGTAACACTAGTGCTAGAAGTCATGGATGTGCTACCCAATTTACCAAAGATCTTAATGAATCTTATCACAAGCATCTAGACTTAACTAAAAAAAAAAAAAAAAAAAAAGCATTTCTATTAACTGGCCTAAAACTCTAAGTTGTTTTCATTCCAGCTTGAGACAAACATTTAAAGTTTTGCTCTACAGTTGGAACACCTGCTGGACTAAACATGAGCAAAACTCAAAAATAAAGGATGGAAAAACCAGATCAAAGAGATATACTATGCAGTTTAAAAATATACTTATATTCACTACAGTGAAAGCACCAAGAGGCTGACAAAGCACAAGCACTTGACATTGCAGCAACTGTAATTTAAGAAAAAGATTCATTGAAACTGTTCATGGAAAATTCACATCTGCTAACAGTGATAAAAATATAAAGGCAAGAAACAGCTTGTTCTTAATTCTTTTACCGTTTTCCAGCCAAACCCTCTGTAGTTCAAATAACTTCTCAGAACTCTCCTTTTAAGCTGGATTGTATATATTCTTATATCTTATATATTCTTATATCTTAAGAGTCTGTTTTCAATATGGTTTAACTTAACCAGTTGAGTATATATACTGGCCTATGCACACTGCTGATAGGTTTCTCTTGCTTGTGGGCTCTTCTTCTGAGAAGAGCTTTAACCATTACATCATCACATAGTTCCATCAACTTAACAGAACAGGATCCCCTTTTCTTTTGCCTGTTCTTATGGTTCTTTGGCACCACTTCCAGGAGTTTTAAATGCAACAAGTAGATCTTGGAAGACAGCAACTCCTTGAAAGACTTAAGCCACTGAAATCTGAATCTCTGAAGAAACAGAATAGGTATTCTAATTATTTTTTCCTCTCCAAAGAGAACAGAGCTTGATCTCCTGCTGTGGTAACCATTTGCTAAGAACTGATGAAGACATCTGTTATCTGACAGACTACGTTTGCACCTACTTTTATTAAAATCTTTCTCCAGCAGTTTTATCTTCTCATTACTGTACTACCTGAACATCTGTCTCCACAGAATTAATCCATGCAATGCCATGAAAAAGGGGCGATAAAAAAATTTCCTAGCATCATACAGAGCTTGCCAGAAGCATTTCAAGATACAAAAATTCCTTATGAAATGCCATTGAAGCACTCTTCTCCCTCTCCAAGAACACACCATTTTTTAAAGCAAAGTCTTCTTGGGTGCAAGACAGTATTTCTAGTCGTGTATATATATATATATACACACACGCAGGTCAAGAAGAATAAACAACAAGTGATTATGGCACATGTCAGACATGCTAGTGATGTGGCATATTTTTAAATCTGTAGAGAATGTTTTTTTTTTTTTTATTTGAACTTTAGGACTAGAATCAGGGTCCTAGAGATGAGGAAGAGAGTTCTTAAGAAGATTAACCAAACTCACTAGACCCTAGACAATCCCACACACTTTGAATGGTTGAGAATTCTTGCAGCAAAGGATACAGAAAGCTATATATAGTGTTAGACAATAATTTCTGTTCAGGCTTGGAGGTTAGAACTGTAGATGCTGTAAAGGAACAAAGCCCCATTGAAGATGGTGTGGCACATGGAGTCAATAGGATGATTTTTATCCCAGTGTGCCTCTGACTTGACTGACATTTTATATCAAGTCATTTCATCTCTGTGCTTTAGTATCCCATTTGTAAAATAGAAATGAGACATTTCATTAAGAATATAGTCTGAAGACCTGCAGGTTTTGCTGTAGTCTTAAGTTATTGTCCCTAGTTGCACTTTATTTTGTCATTTGTCTGCACGTACAAGACACCGTAACAGACTGAACACGAACAAGCTGCTTTCAATGTGGTTAACCAGGTTACCTTAGATCATCTTCAGTAACACATCTGACTGTACCCCAGAACGTTTGCCTGAGAAAAACTTAAGACCTTACTCATGTTCAAATCAGCACTTTGCACCATCTTAAATGGTCACTAGAGCCACTTGCTACTACTGGCCGAGCCTGGTTTTCTGCATTGCAATGGATGGGATTTCCAAAATTAGCCCTATGAATCTTTTCCACAAAGAAATCCTGTTGTTTCAGGTTTTTTTTTTTCCTATGTATGTTTACTTTCCTTCATAGCACTAGTAGTAACTCCTTCCCTGTACACCACCTAAATAGTTTCTATACCTTGTTTTTTTGATTAGGCTTTTCAATACCTCTCAGGTGTTACCCTGTCCCTAAACACAGATATTTGTTTATTTTCTCTAAATAATCAACCCCTTCATCCTCCTGTTGGTTCAGTTTTCCACAGTACTTTAATTACTCAGCAGTTAATCTGGCAAACAAATTCCTAGGCTATATCCTGGGTGTGCTACCCCACAGCAAGAGAGAAGCTGGAAAGCCAACAATAATTGTTTTTCCACAGGAAAGATATCAACTAGAAACCAAGCCAGTTATTTTCTGATAAGCATCAGTAGCTTCTCACCCAGAAATGAGGAGTTCTATGGGACTTTATCTACACTACCGCAAATCACTCAATTTACTTTATTCCAAATTAGTTTTGACTGAGAAAATTAATCCTTTAAAGATAACATTTGTGGTCATAACCACATACTCTCTGGGACCTCACACATACAAAGTTCTTGTGGCTTCCTTTAAATAAGTGTCCTCAACGTAACTCCTAACTTGGGCATGTGTATGCTGCTCAGGCAGCAAAAGCTGCATTTGCCAAAAGGGCTACAAAATAGCCAGAAATCATTGCCTGTTAAAAACTACAATCAGCTTGATATTGTGTGTTTTTACAGGCCTTCAAAGCTTAAGGACATCTCAAGACGTGGCCATATAAATAACCCGGTGGTAGAAAAAGTTATAAATAGCTATTCCTGTTTGGGAGTGTGTGTGTGTTTTGCTTTTTTGTTGTTGTTTTCCCTTAAAAAAACCCACCCTGTGGTATCTAGGGCAAGACCCCACAACATCTAACTCCAGGCTAAGATCTTCCACTGTCACAACTCCCCTTGGAAACTGCACATCTGTATTTATTATACAACAACAACTTCAGACTAAACTATACAGGGATTCAAAAAGCTGATCTCTCCCCATTGTAAAAAACACACTAGTTTTTTATGAGGTCTTCTCCCCACCTCATCTCCCTCTCCCAAACTTCTACTTTTATCTCTCTGCCTCTAGTTGTGACAAGACATTTCTGTATGACCAACACTTGGTGTTCATTTTTCTGCTAAACCCCCAATGGCTGCTTGGAAGCCAGATACAGGCCACAGCTCCCAGAACCTAGTTAATGATGACTTTCATCCCAGCTTCTTGGAAGTGCATCTCACTAGAACACTGCCTAATTAAAGATCCGTTATGGTGACCAGGCTTGATGCCCTTGATATGTATGCTGATGTAAGTCACAAAAGATGACAGGGGAAGAAAAAAGAAGTGGAAACAGTCATGGCTAGTAAGTGATTCCTAGCAAGTTCCAGGTAGGGCTTTCAGTCACACTGTAAATTCTGTAGAGCAAGAAAACTTGTTATCATTTGGCAAAATGGCATGTTATCCTGATGAACTGAACAACGCCCGACTGGCCTAAAAAAGGTCAAAAAAAATCAAGCATCCACCAAATATTTGCTGCCTGAGGCAAATTTTTAAGTGTTACAAAATATTTAGCAGTTGGCAATTGTGTCAATGCGTTCAGGCTCTGGAGAACACATTTTCATTTGTCAGGACAGTAAACCCACACAGCTTAAGGTTACGGAAGTCAAGTTTTGAAACTAATGCTGGTATTACTGTGATAACATATACATAAATGTAGTCAGGCACTTGGTAGGGAGTGATAGACTCACTGATATTATTACAACAGCACATATTTACATAGACTGAAAATCTTGGAAATTCATCAACTTCACTGAAGTTGACTCAAACTTCTAGCCTCTGAACTACTTTTTACTTTTGAGAATGGCAACTTCATGGAGATAATTCTTTAGCTGTTTTTTTAATCCACAATAGTTGAACGACCCTGATTATTTGTTCTACCTTCTTTTGCTCCAGTGAAATGGCTGTGGACTTATTTTCATGGCTGTAAATAGCAAAGAGCTTCATACTCAGATATAATCACTACATTCAGTTCTAAAACAAACTGCCTTTTTCTCAAAAAAAATTAAAATATCAGTGGGACATGCAGAATTGGGACAATTAATTTTGTCTATTTTAAATCCTACTATTTTGAGTTATTAGTTATTAAAGGAGACTAATTTTACCAACTATAAAAAATTCCATGCAGTTTTGCACTATTTGACAGCTCACTGACAAAGAGAATCAAGAACTCAGTAATCTTGATCTTGCAAGACTGCAGACTGGAGTTCAGCAGTGCTGAGCTCCCATGATTTAGGTTTAAATTGCTAAAGCTTGCTATGTCTGCATTTTATACTACCATGAACTTCTGTGACAGAAGACTGCATACCTGTACTTCCTTTTCAACACCAGAATGTCGACTTTCCACACACCTTCTGATGAAAAGCAGGCTCCAAACCACTTCCATAAAGCAGGAAGGAAAACAGATACATCTAACTTCTAAATACCTAAAATCCTTAGACATACCCTTACTGGATAGCATATCTCTAGCAATTCACTGGTGTGAGTAGGCTATATCTATATGAGAACACCAAACAGGGCCACCACTTGGCCTATCAAAATTTAATGCTATGACTATTGAGACAAAGCATACAGGGATTGAAGAAATTTGTCTATTTTCAAGGTGAAATTCTAGCCGAAAGTCACAAGCAAAGATTCTGAATACAGTTCAGTAGAATGTCATCCTTTTAATCTCAACATCTTAGAGATATATGAAAGATTTCTTTATAGCAATTCAACATAATTCAATGTCATTCACTCTACAGAGGAGAGAATCCCTTGGAGCATTAGTAGATCATTAAAAAGGCAGTGTACACTGCTCCTCCATTCATGACTGTATAAAAGTTTCCACTGCAAAGTCTGGCTAACTTTTAAACCCAGAGAAATCAGACATCAACCACTGGGTCCTACACACGTCACCTTTTCAGTAATGTTCAGTAGAGAATACTACTTCTCTAAAGTGTTTTAACATGGAAAAGGGAGCCAGTGAACTGGCTGAGTAGAGTTCCATATGTTAAGCACATCCTCCAACAAAACACAGATACTCCAAATGACCTTGTAACTTATGCAGTGAGAAATAAGAGGAGAGAATGACAACCAATACAAGGAGACTGTCTCCAAAAAAGATGGGGCTTGTCTAAAGCCTTCTTAAATAAGTAGGACTCTTTTTATCAACTTCAAGAGGCTTTGGGCCAGATACCATACGAAAAGTCCTACAGCTGGACCAAAATACAGAGACTATGGGGAGAAACATTAAAACCAACAAAACCACTGCTTAAAACACATAAGTACGGCTCCTCCCCAGATGTCATTGAAATACCTTGTACAGTTTCCTGCATTAAAAAGGCCCTCAAATCAATGCTGCGTGCCAAGAAATAAATTACAAAGAACTATACCATATATTTCTCTAGAAACCCAGGCCAAGGTGAATTACCAATGTCCAAGCACTGAAAATTCTCTTGAGGAATAAACTGTCACCAAAATGTACTGTCTCTCAAATCCATCTGCACATTTCCTATCAGACATTATTGATACAATCATTCAAACATGCAGCATAAGCACTGTCAGAATACTTATATACCATAAGCTACCCACCTGTGTTATTTCAATGCTAAATGTCTTTAATACTATGAGGTCCTAGTCTTCTGGTCAGCCCTTACACATGTCTATATGGACCTATGGAGGAAGACTCAAATTTGTTCTGCCATGGCAATCTTTGTTATAAAACAAAGATTTTTGTTTGTTTAAAGACATTAGCTGGGATGGAAATTAGGATCTTGCTTAGCTTTAAAAATATGTGTATCTTGGCTTTAAAAAGCTGTGCATATCAACACTTAAAAAAAAATAATTAAAAAATTAAGTGATCCTCAGTGATTCCCTCCAAGGGAGTTGAAGTCAGGTGAAGTAAAGTCTTGAATTAAGTTCACCAACTTAAACCCTTTGGACAGAATTCTAAGCTTCTAGATTTTCAGCAGCCAAAGCAATCAGATGTCCAGAACTTTCAGAGAAACAGCCTCACTCTACATGACATTCACATCTGGCACATTCCACACACTGCCTTTGGTCCTGTGCAGGCACATATGAATTCTTCCAAGTTATCAGCATGTGCATTAACATGTAGCCCATTCCTTCAAGCTAAAGTTTGCCAGCATACAAATTCTCACAGAAGTCAAAAGTTTCGGTATGAAAAGATAAAAGTTAGGATTTGAGTCCTAAATCAGCAAGACTTTTAAACAAGTGTCTAAGTTAAGTATGCAAGTAATTCAACTGAAAGGCTAAAAACTGGGAATGTGCAAAAGTACTTTCCTTAATTACATCCAAAAAGTAGACCGGCACTGGCTGAACAGTAAAACCAAAAGATTTAACTGGTTAATAGTATCAGTAAGAAAAATTTTGATCTCAAATTGTCATGATCTGCTCTGTAGTTTTGTTTTAAACACAGCTTCTGGTTTACCTCCAACAGTGAGACAGTTTTAAACTCCTAAAAATATGAAGACCATCTGAATCTTAAGGATTTGTTTACACAAATGAACGCCTGTGCTAAAATGCTTTTTCAGAATTTGAGAGGTTCCTGAGTTTACTTACATTAAATATAGTTTAAACATACAAATAGGAGGATATAACCTTCTAGGCAGAACAAGTACAGAGGACTGACTTTTTTTTTTTTTTTTTTTTGCTGGTTTTCCATTTTAAAAACTTCAGTCTGCAGCCACACTGGAGTTGCATAAAAAGCAGTCACAAGAATAAACATGAGATTATACAGGAGAAATTAGGTGGAATCAGTTTATTCAATACATACCAACTTCCTCCTAGAACAGATCATTTTACTGCTGGGAATAGTGGTAACATCTGATATGAAACCAGCTGTCTTAGAGGAAGGGTAATCTTAAGGATGAAACAGTAGACAGCATCCATTAATGAACTAATACAAATCATGGCTTTATGAATAGAAGTAGTCTGTAGTGCTACTGTAATTAGTAATAGTATTCCTGATAAAGAATGCAATCAACTTTGACAAGATTCATAGTAATTTTACCTTTTACCATATATATACACACACACACATATACACTTATAGCAGCAAAAGCATGTAGAAAGCTGTGCTTTCTACAGCTCCAAAGCCAAGGTGAAAGTCCACTGCAATAAACTACACCACCAGGTCTGGGATTTTTAACTACATTAAAGTCGAGACATCATGGAATCCAGTTGGAGCCATTCCAGAGTCTCTGCTCCATCACTCAGCCTCTAATCAGAACCAGTTGAGGCGAACCTGACTGCACAGCTCTGACTCAAACCCTTGGCATGCACAGAATAAACAGAAAGTAACAAATTATTAATTTAAAAAACAACCCTTAGACCGAGGTGATACCTTAACAAATACAAGGAGATTTCAGAAGGATGTGTGTGTGTAAATTCCTCCGTTGCTAAGGAAAGGAGACATTATACACACAGTACGGGAAAGCTCCAAGGCTCAGCACACCTATTTCTTTCCCCACCTTCCCCTCCCTCTTTCTTTCTACTAATTGTCTAACTATGTATGTCTGAGGCAAGAGTTTATCACAGTTTTCCATGCAAGAAGCCAAGCTCAGTAGCAATACTATGAAATATCTGGGGTATTACAGCAAGACCTGCACGCAAGAACACAAAAATTCAAAAACTGAAACTAATATTTGGACATAGGCCTTGCCTACCATACATCAAAAGAGGAGCTTTCTTTTAAATATATGTTCAATCTTCTCTTCGGTCATATTTACTGCAGTATGCTCAAAACTTAAGCTGCATAGTGAGCAGTCTGTAAATTCTCTGAAGAACTTCTGCACCCACAGCAGTGCATGAAGTGCCCTTATTACTCATGTACTACTGACAGAAGGTGTTCTTCAAAATTGGCTGTCCTGAACTGGCACTGCGCTGGTAACAGAAAGCAAAGAGAAACACTTTCAAATGACATCAGTTCCCTGATGGAAATGAAAAAGGAACAGCTTGGCACAGAATTCCTCCATTCTCTCTACCCCCAGCAGTGACTTTTGTAGTAAATTAATCACATCACAGAGTCAGATCCAAACTGAATTTTGAACTCCACTCAGCTTTCCTACAACCCTCCCTCTTGCTGGAAAACTGTATTTCCCCAAACACCTACGTGCTGCTTCACCATGTCCAACAACTGCAAATCTCCATGGCAGCATGTGTTCTTCCTCAGTGACCTGATGTTCCACTCTACCCTTGGCAGGGCTTGCAAGGGACACTGCATGCCTGCTTACAGATGTGTATTAGCAGTGTATTTACGTCCAGTTGACAAGTTAATCGAACAGACTGTAAATACACATACAATACAAGCATATGCTAATTTGGAATTGTACACTCAAATATCTGGGACTGGCAGAAGGGGAAGTCACTTCATGCTCCTTATCCCCAAAAGAGGGAAACTGGCTGAAAAATTGTAAGACTGGAAGGAAAAATAAATTCTCACCATCTCACCTAATTACATGAAGCCAAATTCCAAGACTTCAGAAAAGGAAACCAAGTTTCCAAAATTGTGGGACTTAAAACTGGATATTGAGAGCTGACAGTGCTGTGAATATCTCTGGTATTTCTTTGTCATTACGGAGTACTGCACTTAATCTAGATGCCTGACACGGAAATCCTTAAACCATTATGAATTCTGTTGCTATGGCATACATACATAAGTAGATATACACACTTATATCCTGCAGAGTACTTATTTGTCTGGCAGGCTGGAAAATATAGGACAATGGGGGAATCTTTCTGGATGAGTCACTACAGGAGCTGCTTGGAACCTTCCAGGGCGGTCTGGGTATTCTTCTGGCTTTAAATGTATTTCAGTAAGGACTGTAGGGTTTGCTGTAATCTTAATGATTCTCTTTCCCTTGGCAGCCTTCCACCTTTGTGAGGTAAAGGCTGAGGTTTGCAAGAGCAGTAGGGGAAGAAGGATTAGTAAGTTATTCTCAATAACTCCCTAACCTCCTCCATTTCTTCCCCTCTTGGCTCTCATCATTTCTTTCCCCACCATTCCTCAAAATGCACTTTAGTTTCTTCATCATTGCCAAACAGAACCACAAAATCCCTGTTGACTAGTCTTCCACAATAAAAAACAAACACACACACATATAAATACATACACACACTCTATAATAACCCCTTCAAATCTAGAGCTTGGAGTGATTTAAGACATTCTAAATATAGTACAGGCTGTGGCTGAAAACCCCATGAGTTAGGGTTTGGTTTTGATTTTTTTTTTTTTCCAATCTAGGAAATAAAGCTTTCATCAGCCTGAAACTCCAGTTCTAATAAAACAAGGGAGCGCCTTTCAGTTAACGTTACCACTAATGCCTCAGGTAGTGCTGAGCAGTAAAGATTCAGCACAGACACTTACAGATGAAAACTTTAAAGGAGATCCACAGCTTTGTTAGCAGGAGGGAATCTGAAGGGCTTTTGAGCCTACTGAAGACAGTTTTGCATGAATATGCTGGTCTATTAACTGTGACAGCAAGGACAAAGACATCCCATTCAGCTGCCCTTGAAAGGCAAGACACCTATTTGGCTAAGGGATGACTAGAGAAAGCATGAGCAAAATAACATTGTTGACCCTACTAGAGCTCAATCTGCTATATAAGACTATATAAAGGTGGAGTCTCAAACTAACAGCGTGTATTAAGGACCATATTGAACAGGAGCTCTCATGACCTGGCTTAGGCCAGTTTTAGCCTGATGAATTGCCTTTAGTAGGTCACTGAAGTTTCTTGTACTGTACATTCTGCCTAGGTTATCAGGACATTGTGACCAGGACTGCCTCATTACACTGTTCTCAAAATTCTTCTAAAAGTGGAGACTATCACATGGGGTTGATAAGACAGCTGAAAGAAAATCATAAAAGTAACAACGATGGGGCTGTTCCTCTTCACTACCTCTTACCAACTTTTCTAAGCAGAGAAAGTGCATCCAACTGATTCATGGATCTATGCTTGGGGAAGAGTTTCTCAGGAACAGAAAGCACCATTAGGCTACTGAAGACCCAGAAGCTATTAACTAAAATCATGAAGATGGGCTGAGTTTAAGGTGACTATCAAAGAAAGACTAGGCTTTCAGAACAAGGACAGTGCACAGAAAGTTAACAGTGAGTGACATTTCAACCTTCTGAATGCACTTGGTAACTTAAATTTTCATGGTTTCTCTGTCTTGGAGTATTGTAGCTGATCCTAAAGGGCCATATACAACTGATCTTCTACACTAAACTGAAACAGGGGACAAGTGTAGGCCTAAAATCCCCCTCTCAAGCAATGTAAAGGAGATAATATCCCTATAGTGTTAAGCTCTGATTAGCGCGAGTTGAGGTCTAACAAAGCGATAAGCAGAAACAGCAAAGGATAAATGCAATGATACTTGCTCCCTCAAATGAGGGGCTGAAGTAAGCCTCAGTCAGCAAGTGGCTTCTGCAGTAGCTTTGAGAAGGCTGACATTAAAAACCTAGTCTAAGCACCATGACTTCCCCAATAGATCTCTCATCCATGAAGCAATACAGCTAAGCTATGCAGCTCACTTGCCTGAAGCTGGCTACTGCAATCAACAAGTTTCCATTTCTAGTGCTGGCTTGTGATCAGGCCAAAATGAAAGCAGGATGTATTCCCCTGCTGCTGAATGTTTTGTCTGCCTGTTCCTTAACCTCACTGATGTAAACTCTGTACTTCCCCCCCACACCCCCTTCAGTGTTTAATTTCTATTTCAGCCTAATGGCTAGCTCAGATGCATGTGTTTGCTTTTACTTTGATTTATTGCCAAGCCATGTCTGAAAACATAGAGGGGTGATGGAAATGTTTAAAAACATATTAAAAGCTATTAAAACTCATTACTTCTGCATGTTACATGGGTTGTTTCCTCCTCTGAAATGAAGCTAATGTTCTTTGAACGCTGTTCTCCCTCATTCTGCCTTGCCACCTCTCCTCCCACCATGCCACTGTAATATGCAGGTGTTATTCTTTGACGGGATGCTGTTTGAGATCAGACCATCGGAGTTTGCCTAAAGGAAAAAATGAGAAAGCCTTATTTCCCCCACAAAATACAAGAGTTTTACAGTGCAAAAGGGGAGCTGCAAAAAAAGGTAATTATTTTTACCCTGTTGGCACTCCTAAGCAGCAGCTCCCCATATCTGAGGCTAGGCAAGAACAAAATATTTGTGAGCTTCAACTGAAAAATATACCTACATCAGCTCCAGTTAGGGGATAATTGCACTTCAGACATCATATCCAAGAGCGTGCACCTGTGTTGAAAAGGCCAGGGCTCACGAGGGGCTGCACATTTCCTAAAGCACTTCACCTTCTTTCAGGATACTATAGTATCTAAGATGGGGTTGCATAAGAATGTGCTTCATTAAATCATTTTCTGCCCTGTAGGTGGTTATACTTGATGGTACTATTTTTGCATTTGTTTACTACTGGAGTCCATAGTCACTGGAAGGCTGAGTGTAGCAACAGAATGGACTTCAGGAGATGAGAATAGTCCTCTTCAATCTTAAACTAGTCAAAGCATGGGAACCACAGTCATTGGGGCACTATCATACAGTGAGGTTAGTAGCACAGAGAGGGGGAAATGGCATGTCTTTTGGGATGAAATCCAATGTCCTAACTCTGATCACATGCCATTCACATAAGTGTGTACCATTAGAGAACAGAGCCACACCTTACATGAAGGCTTCTTCCATTTCTGGTTGCAGAGTTCTTCATTTCTTCTCAGTACAGCAAAAGCTAAAAATTCAAGCCAAACTCGTAGCCACAAAGCAAAGCAATTATGAAAGACCAGTGACAAGTGGTCCCCTTTCTGCTGACTGGCTCTCCTAACTAGATTATAATTTCTTCTTGTTTTGCATGGATCAGGTTTGATGTTTCTAATCTCAAGCTTTTAGACAGGAATTAAGAAACAGTGACAGAATTTTGCAAAATTTCTCACTTAAGTAATGATCAGAGAAAACCTGCTTAGGAAGAGCACAGCCACAGAATTTTACAAAACAAATTATTTTCTTATTGCTTTGTAGGAACACTAAAGAAAGCTAGAGGGCTATGGCATTACTCCACTGACTTTAGTAGTAGTTTCTGATTTACAATCAGTGTAGATTAAGATAGCAAAATGATAGAATGAAAAGGTGAAGCTTTAGGCATAATGATAGGGCTGCTGTTATGGCAGATGTGTGCATATGACAAAGTACAAACCTAAAGTTTTGCTAGAAGGGTAAAACTGTCCTGTACAGAAGACATTACTAGCCCCAGGACTAGCCTGATGCTGTTATGCATACTCAGAAAGTAAGTAAAGACCTCATCACCTTCTTCTGTAGCCTTCTCTTTTTAGCACCATATTTATATTGAAATAATGCAAACAGAGCAGGAAACACTCCCAAAATACACATTCCACTGTGTACATAGTGCTATCACTGGAAAGAAGATGAAAAAGCAAGCCATTTCATAGTTGTTAGTCACGTAACGCAATGACACTGTTTAAACACTCAGAAGTGAAAGTGCACCAAAAAGAAGCTATTGGACTTATTTTAAAGAGCCTGCTATCCCTAAACAAGGTCCCTCTTCCTCATTTTTCTCCCCAAAAGGAAAAAATAAAACCCAAAATAAACCCAGGCTAGTTTCCAAGATGCACACTCTGAGAAAACAACTGGCTGTGAACACATGAGGGTACTGGTGAATTATCATAATGATTTGGTTCTTGTTGCATTGAATACTCAGTAGCAGGCAGGAACAGTTTGCATCTACTCTGCATCAGTGTATACAGCGTAGGCAGATACCTGCACTGAACAGAAATGGTGAATTCCACAAAAGCCTAGTTTCTCAGAGGCCTGGCTCTCAAGAAATCCTTTACTGGCTGTCATTGTCAATGCCAAACACTGGTTTGTTCCCAACAAGTGGAACTGAAGCTCCATCCCCTAGAGCTCTTCTTAGGGCAAGCTGTCTAGGTCTGAAAAGATGGCAAAGCAGGAAAAAGGGATCTCAGTGTTACATGGTCATGTTAAATGTCACCTAAGTCAGAGCAAGTAACATTAAGGAAATAGTGGAAGAAAGTTTCTGGAACTAACCCACACAGGGCTCTCTAACAGACAGCATCAACAAACCCATGTCTATCCTTCTTCCCACTCTCATAGACTCCCATCCACAATTCTAACCTGAAGTATTGAAACTGCTTTAAGGCAAATTTGGATCCAGCTACTCTATGCGCACACACAAAATCTAGTCTTACAACTCCTAGATTCATCAAATTTGGAAATACTTCCCATAACTTTCTTAGACTGGTGTACTAGGCCTAACTTCAGCTCATCTCTCCTCACAGTGCAGGGCACACTGATCTACATTCAAAAAGTAGAGTTGCAGCAAAAAATGAAAGCAAGAGGCATGGAGAGAAAGGAGCTATGTGTAACAAAATAATGCAAATTAATTATCACCCAATGATCATGCAAGCATGATCAGTTCATAGCAACACATGAGTATGGTCTAGGGATTATTACAACTTATAGGAACTTCAAAAAGAGCACAAAGAGGGAAGAAGGCATATCCAGGTGACTTGTCAGGGTACTGCGAGATGTGCAGCCTGATGCAAGAAAAGTGCAAAGTAGGTCAACTTGTCACTACAAGGCCACTCAGTCTCTTCTATGCTTTTGCAGTGCTGTTTCAGCACTTTCTTACAGTATTTTTACTAGCTAAATCTTCCTTCCACTTTAGCAGCACACATTGTTAGTAATAAACACCTATTGTCTTTGTAGATCAGCATTTATCTGGTGCAAGCACATTGCTTAATTTGTAATAACTTGAATATTCACCTTTTCAGCAAAACCATCAAGGCCAAAGCACCTCTTCCTTTATGCACACACAACCACTTGCTATGAAGCAGAATACAGTATTGAAAGGCAAATTCTTGCATAATACCAGTGCTTCCATAAAATGTTCACAATTTAAAGTACTGTTGCTAAACCATAGTCATTAAAGTAAATTGTAAAACACTTGGAAAAAGAGACTCAATGCAACAATAAACTACTATGTAAAACCAGTAACAAGTAAATGGAAAGTAACAAGAGTACATTAAGACAACTATTTGGCCATGTCCCTTTAAATCACTACATGATACTGCTTGAATGCAGAACAAGTTCTCTGTTCCTCTGTTGTTAGGGCGGTAGCTGTTTAGCAGCCGTAGGTATTTTTCCACAACAATTCAGAGTAGTAGGAAATATCCAAGCTGCTCGGAACAAATTCTTCACCTATTACACCCAATTTTGCAAAGAAACATAGCACAGATACACTCTTGCCATACCCTGTCCCTCCCAAGCCCAGACCTGCACCAAGCACTGAGACTCGTGAACTGAATACAGAAGCAGAATTTTTCCTCAGATCCTGCCTTTGAAATAAACCTCTTCTCTAATAGCATTGACTCTGCACTGGGGTCCTTCTAATTACTGAAAGCCAGTACCCTTCTACCAGGTGTTAAATGGCTTTTAAGCTACTACAAGGCAAAAGTTTATTAAGAACTGACAGCTAAATATTAAGCCAGAAAAAGAAAAGTTTAAAAGAGGGCTCAATTTCTTAGCAGAGATAGTGAATAAACTTCAGAATGTAACATCCAAACAAGGGGCAGGATCACCCCCTCAATACTCCAGCAGGTGAGGTCAGCATCTCTCCCTCAATATCTAGAGATTAGGTGCTTTCAGAAATAATACTTTAACAAAAGTAGTTATGTGGTTCCAAACAGGAGAAACAGGGAAACATATAGCCTGCAACATGTACCATCTCTGTGTGACCTCTTACAAGATCTCCTTGTAGCTTAAGCTCTGCGAAGTGTCTCTACTGCCTTCCTTTCAGGCTCAGGCATTTGCCTCTGGAAAGAAAAGCCTTGTCATAGTTTTGCTAATTTGAACAAACATGAGTCTGGCCAATCTAAAGAACTATTCCTTGGTGTTCAGTGGCAATTATGGTTTTCCTGAGGATTTGGTCAGCTTTGGAAGGCCAGACTATGCATTAGTCCACCTCCTTGGGCTTTGCTAGCCAATTTATGCTTCCTTAATCATCACTGTGTTCTCCATGGGCAGCTCCCAAAGCCACCCAGTTGTCTGACGCCATTTCTCTTCCCAGCCATGACTTAATGATAGCCTTCTCACTGGCATTTCCATTTCAACAGCAATCAGCAATTCTCTTATTTGCCTTGCTGACCAGGCTTCCAGCTGTACAGTTTTGTACACACTCTGCACATCAGTTTGGTTCAGAAGTCCACACCCACATATCATTTCCAGCATACCCACAAATGGCAAGCATGTTTCCAGAGAAATCGGAGAGACAGGAAAGAAGTTCACCGCTCAGCTTCAAAGTTGAAGAGTAGCAATAAAGCTGAATTGCAATAGTACAGTTTGTTCATTCATGTAGCATTCTTTTGTCTTGCCTCCTAAAAGCCTAGAAAAATGAAAAAAGATAACATTCCCTTGAGCCAAATTTAGATGTTATATAGACACAGCTGACTCAACATGACTTCAGATGTTAAAATTATCTTGAGATGTTCTGAGTGAGCATCCTAGAGTAACAAAGAAATACTAGCTATAAGCCCTTTGAGCTGCATAGCACTCAGGAACACAACACAGCTCTGCAATACCAGAAAGCTGATGGAGTTTTATTGTCGCCAGTTCCAGAGCCCCACACAATATACCTAAACCAACCACGTATGCATTACACTTCACTGCATGACAAACACTTTTGACCATCTGCACAGGTCTTGTAAGTTCTGCTCACTCTGAGCTAACAAGAATAAAAAGGGATACCTGGCCTTACCTTTTGTAGCTTTGTTAAACCAGGATTTGTCACCATTTACAAGAGGCAGAACTTGTCAATACAAGTCAAGTTACCGCTGTGTTCAATCTGCTTCAGAAGAGGAGCTGCCACCCTTGAACCCTGTGTAGCCAGAATATCCCAGTCAGAGCTGTTCTATGTGCATTTTTAAGTTAGTTAGCAGTTAATATTCACCTACTTGATTACTTTTTTTTCCTTCTTTTTGTCCCTTATCACTTTCAGCGCATAGACAAGATGGGCTTGTCTATGGGCTTGTCATTCATGCAAGGTAGGCAACAGGACTTGCTTTCTTGTCTCAAAACTACATGGCTTTTCCATTTCAGAATAGCACATGGACACTTGTGCTATACCTGCTCTGAGAATAAACAGAAGTCCAGTTTTCTGCTCAGAGACAAGGGCTACTCTGTGGCCTAAACATATATTGCAGAATGAAGCACAGCTGCAGAGACAACTTATTCAAGCTTGCTTGAAACATATAATCTCAGATTCTTACATCAGTCATGTCTGCACAAGATAAGAGCAGTTAGTGTACTCTCTTGCAAGAAAGTTACCTTGCACAGAGCTTCACAGCCCAGCTGATTCCAGTACCTAGAACTACTGCATACTTCTACCTTAGACCATGCTGTAGACATACCTGTTACTATTCGTAGTTGCAAAGACCTCCTTTGGCTCAGGGGAGACATTATCATAGAACAGAATCATAGAATATCTTGAGTTGGAAGGGACCCATAAGGATCATCAAGTCCAACTCCCTGCTCCTTGCAGGACTGCCTAAAACTAAGCCATATGACTAAGATCGTCACCCATACACTCCTTGAATTCTGACACGCTTAGTACTGCTGGCACATGGAAGAAATCTTAGGTTTAGTTTTAGTTTTTAAGAACAACCCTTTTCCTTACTGCAGTTGACAAGACAGATTTTTCTTCAAAAAATAGGCCCAGAGCACAGCAGAAACATGCGTGGAGGTAATAGTACCATGTAAGTTCTTCTTTCAAGAACAAATATTCCCAGAATCTATCAGAAACTTTGGGCAAGTGTTTCAAGTATGGGTGACTGAACCTGAAGTCCTACTGTCAGTGAAACTGCCTAGAGCTGAGTCAATCTTCAGGGGAGATGGTATTCCACCTTTCGACTATAAACCTTTAGGCAGGATGGAAAGAGCAATTGACTCCAATTCAGAAAAAGGATGTTCAGCCATCCGGAGAACTAAGATGGATTGGAAAGTTTCCCCTGTTCAGCACAGAGGCAGCTGTTTGAGAAGTCAAATCATGAAGGTAAAGACAAAATTCAGTTCTCATCTGAAGCTCAGTGTCTTCTAGTTCCTACAGAGCCTGTTGTTTCAAATGCCTACTTGGAAAAAGTGTCTCTAAGCAACAAAGATCTGATTAATCCCTCATTACATTGAAGTGTGACCTTCTGCACACAGTTTACATTGGATTGGACCCCAACCTGGATAATCAAGTGGACCAAACCTACACATACAAAATGAGCAGGTACAGGCTCAAGCTACACGGGTATAATCTATAAGAGAGTTAAGAGTGCCAAGTACATTGCATCCACAGATCAATGGGAACTTTAAAACCTTTCTCTGTTTTAAGGAGCAGATATTTTTAGTCCCAGATTAAGCTAAATTAGAGCTAATGCATAGATTTGTAAGAGAGCAAGGCTGAAGAATAACTCTATATATGGAAAGCTCCTGTAACACAGATAAGTAATTCTTCTAAAATGAGAAGGTGACTAGGCAGACAGCAAGAACTTTGGCAGAGAAGAGAACTTTTGCGGAAGGGCAGTCATTTATCTCTATTCTCCTTCTACAACTCCAGGACGAGCAACAATCACTAAGATTTATAACTGGTCATAAATGTTTAGTTCCATTACACTCCTAAAGCAGCCCAGAAGGGACCACACCATACACTAAGGATTTGAGACTCTCAAATCAAGCTTAGAAATCCATACAAAAAAGGCCCTAACATGCAACCATTCAGACACACCTGAAAATTGCTTATACTAACCTGCTACCTCTGTGATAGCATTGTTACCACCAGCTTTGTTTCAAATTTTTTGGAAGGGGTCTCTTCCTCCCATCACTTTGAGCTTTCCTCCTTGGATAACAGCCAAGGTTTCAAGGACAGCACTGATGAAACAGTAACTCAAGTGAAAACAAATTGGAACTGAACAAAGGCACTCTCACATACTCCCTTCCCAATTGGAGCCAAGGTTTCTTATTTCCTTAGTGACTTTCAACTTATGAAGCTTCCACTATGTTAACTAGAACAACATTTCTTTCAACAGTGCCCAACTGCTTCTGCCAGCTTTGGCCCTGTGAGCTCATCCAAGCCTTGCCTTACAGCTCACCCACTGACTAGTTTAACCTCTGGCCCACACTGATTTTTATCATCCCAACTCTTCTATTTCTCCAGCTTTAGGGTTATGAAACTCCCAGGTTCTGCTTCCATTTCAGGATTTCTGTGTTTCATGTCCAGCTGTCCACTGGCCAGCAAATCCTATAATCAGCAAAAACACACATTCACCCTTCTCCTAAGAAATAATATTGGAAAGAACAAAGGGTGGATGACACTGCCAGGTGACTGAGAGCCCCACTGTACCTGCTTAGAGAATTAGGCTATCGGTTCCTAGTCCTTTGGAAAGCCCAGAGAGAAGCAGCCAGCACCTAGCCGATGTGGCAGAAAGTGATACCTCAAGATGATGTAGGAAATTGTCTCCTCTGGTAACACTGGCTGTTCAGCACAGAATCTTCAGACTTGCCTTGCCCTTCAGGCAAGCATGCTTAGCTGCCAGCGGCATGAAAGTTCAGCAACATTGTGCAGGACCAGGCTTAAGGCTCAGAGATTTGACAGTTTCCACCAGAAAAATGTGTCCTTCCAAAGGACTGAAAGAAGTCAGGAGAATACATCCCTTACTAGACCGGTCAAGTGTGCATGCAGAGGAAAGGCTGGACTCTGACATGTTACTAGCATCACATTTCCAGGAACCTCTAGGAAAAGGGTAAAAGCAGACAGAAGAACAGTGGTTAAAGTTCAGTGCAAAGGTAAGCAATCCTTGGCACCAGTCTCAAGTTTAGTATCATGATTTTTGTGGGGGCTTGGGGGCACCATTAGCTATAAGGCTTTTTAAAATAAGCTTGACTTTGGACTCCAAACATATTCACTACTTCTGATTTCATTTATGGTAATTGCAGCAGGGAAATATCAGGGGGAGCATGGATAACCACCGTTTGCAATTAAGATATGCAACTGTGAAGTATCCAACAGCAGCTGACCTACCCACAATGGTTTAAGAGAAAAGCGTGACATGCCAATAAGAGTAACACCAATTGGTTGTCTTCAGAGTAAACGTAGACGACAACCTTTAGCTTTCCAACTTACAGTAGTTATTGACACTGGATCAACTTTTGTACATCCTGTCGTGGTTTAACCCCAGCCACCAACTAAGCACCATGCAGCCACTCACTCACTCCCCTACCACCCAGTGGGATGGGGGAGAAAATCAGGAAAAGTAGTAAAACTCATGGGTTAAGATAAGAATGGTTTAATAAAACAGAAAAGAAGAAACTAATAATGATAACACTAATAAAGTAACAATAGCAATAATAAAAGGATTAGAACGTAAAAATGATGCACAGTGCAATTGCTCACCACGCACCAATTGACACCCAGCTAGTCCCCAAGAGGTGACCCCCCGTCCCCACTCCCCCCAGTTTATACACTAGATGGAATGTCACATGGTATGGAATACCCCGTTGGCCAGTTTGGGTCAGTGCCCTGGCTGTGTCCTGTGCCAACTTCTTGTGCCCCTCCAGCTTTCTCACTGGCTGGGGATGAGAAGCTGAAAAATCCTTGACTTTAGACTAAACACTACTTAGCAACAACTGCAAACATCAGCATTATCAACATTCTTCTCATACTGAACTCAGAACATAGCACTGTACCAGCTACATGGAAGACAATTAACTCTATCCCAACTGAAACCAGGATAATCCTGAAAAACTGGCCTACAGGGCAGAAGCTCAAGATTCATTAAGGCCTTGCCCAGTGGATGCTAAGTCACAGTTCTAAAGGACAAAAATAAGAGACCATTGCAGTTACTGACAAGCCTTTGAAAAGAACTGTTTAATTTCAGTATGCTTAGGGTACTGGTCAAGTCTTCTATGCTTATATTCTGAATGGTCAGCCAACATTGTTCAGCCTCAAAAGACAGGTATTTGTGTGTTTCACATCTGTCCTCACATGAGTGCAAAGACTTCATTAGGAAAGAGCTGGACTACAGGATAGGTCTATTGATTTAAATATGCAGCTGCCCTCAGGGGTCATTCTGTAAATATATCACAAGGTATGCAATCCAGGCTTGTCTTAAAGCAGTTCTCTCAGAAAATTCTCTTCTCCCAATGACTCCTTAAGAAATTTTCCAAGTAAATTGCTCAGCCCATAGCTTTCAGGCATGCTGTTCATCTGAAGTAAGTGTTCCTGGCTTTCTAGTTATTCTTACCCAATTCTTTCACGGGAGCCAACTGGCTACAGTAAAAAGGACTATGTCCTGGATCACAAGATTGGAGTTTCAGAGATGCTCAGCACTTTCAGCTCTTCTTGTAGCTGGGAAAAATTGAAGGAGGGACAAAGACAAAAGGCAGAAGAATAAGTCTGGGTCTGTAAACACTCATCATTAGTGATGGATTTAAACCATGAAACAACTCAAAAGAGAAAGATACAACTTAAAACCCTACTGTTATTATCTGAGTATTCAGTATCACTCAGTGGATTAGTACTCTAGCATATATATGCATGACAAAATATCAAACGGTTTCTTCACATATGGGTACCTATTAAGATGTCATTAAAAACAGCATTTCAGTCTACAATAGGACCTCTGTGCTTTTCTCACTGAGAAACTGTTATTGGTGCTCTGCTAAGAGCCTTCTCAGGATTGCTTTTAGAAAATAAAATTAATATAACTTTAAGTTTAGTCACCAATTCCATTGTCCTAGAAAGAAATAGTGCTACTAGCAAATTACTACTTCTATCTGGAGATTTGTTGAGAAAAATTTTCTGTTAAAACACAAGTTGTGTAGCACAAAAACATGCCGCCATCAGTGAAGTACCACTTAAGTACTCTAATAATATTGTGACAGGGTTTTTTGTGCCCAGAAAACAGACAAATAAACCCATGAGTTGCAAGTAAAGAATTCAGAGCAGTTCAGCTCACTGAAATGCAGACTACAGCACTTTCAGAAATCTAGCATCAGACCTACAAGTGTCCCTGTTAGTGTTGGTCTCAGCTGCTTGCTGGTACACTCCAGCTGTCTCACTTGCAGGGAGAACTTAAGTGTAGATAAGTCAGGTTAATTCCTAAATGAAGAGATATTCTGCAAACATACACAGTGGTCACACAGCAAAATATAAAGCACTGAACTTGGGACTGCTATGAAATAGAGCTCTATTCTGCAGGAAGACCAAGGGGTTGCTTAGGGTAGCCAAATGTTTAGGAGTGCTTTATTGTTTGACTAACTAGTGTTTGACTAACTAGAGAGATCGGGGGGACATTTTCCAGACTGCCAAAGGAAGAAACCTCAGGGCCAAGCTGGGGGGGACCCACAACCTATTTTCTGTCTTTAGCCTCCACTGCACTTGGAGAAGTTTTACTCAGGAAACGGTAGATTCTATCATCTTACCTAGCTGGTCTCAGCATGTTCCTGCAGCATTAAATAGTGGGCCATGAAAGAGAAGTTGGGACTTTAAGTACCATGAATTTTTCCAGCTGTGAAATCAGAACTCTAGATGAAAAACAAACAGTCTCTAGTCACCCGCCATCTCCTCAGATCAGATTTTCCAGCTAATATGCAGTCATCTGACTGGAACTACATCTGGAAGCATATATAATCCTAAGAAAACATCAGAGCAGCTCATTCAGTGAAATAGAAAAACCCAATCCAAGCTTCTGTTACAGGACACTTCTTGGGTCTGGGCAGAAAAGGAGAACTGAGGTAGATCTAATGCTGAAGTTTTGTTTTGGTATAGTTTAACTGACATCCTCACTATGACATTGTGAAAGCTTCTCAGTGTTTCTATTGCCAATTCTTCACACCAAGACCTTCTCACAGCTTCAGTTCATGCAGGACTAGACAATGTCCTGATTTGAAATATGGGATATATGGATATACTTCCACATGAAAGGCAGCACAAAGTGCTGCAAATAGTTTTAATGTGACAGGAAAGTTACAGCTAACTACTACAGTCTTTAATTATCAGTAAAATCAAATCTAACATGTACTTCACCTACAGCCTGCTAGTTTGAGGGTTAAGTGCCACAACCCTATACAAGATGAAGCACAATGCATCTGTCAAGCAGGTAGTTTGTATGGATACTTTCCCCTCACATACTGAAATTCTTCAAGACAAGGACTATTTCCTGTTAGGCATATGACAGTGCTTACCTCAACAGGGGTCGGAGCTTGACCCCGTCTCCAAGGTGTCACTGTCACCCGCATGACAAGATTTGAACAGTGCAGTCCAGGAGGCGGAATGAGGAGGCTGCAAGTGCTGTACACATGCTTCATGATGGGCTACTGTACTTGGTAAGGTATGATAGATCATGATGTTAGTGTCACCATTGCTCTACTGGATGACAACCTGGACATGATGACATTCTCTATCAAAAAGAAGAGTACCTCTGTTGGGGACAGCAGGTAGGATTTCACTGTTAGTCATCAGCTGCAGACAATTATCTAGAGAAGCCTTTTCAATTCTCTGCTAGTACCTGGGACTCAGCCGCAATACCATCACTGTATCACTGCAGAACTCAAGGATGCCTTATATTTACTAGTTGGAAATGAAGGAAACTGTCATATTGAACTGAAGAAGTCTGCACAAGAGCTTTCCTCCTTTGTCACATAGGACACAGATTCCTTCTGTAAGTATATTTACAAAATACAGCAGCACAAGCCAAATGCATTCTCAACCAACAGCTAGAATTAAGAACAAGTGTATTAGGTTTTCAGGTTTGTCTCATCTGGTCATTTTTAAACACCATCTACGTTACCTGACACAGGATACTGCCAGTAAAAACTCTACAGTCCCTCTAATATTTGCTTTAGTAACTGAACCCTGACCATTCAACGTGGCTAATTTTATTTGCAGCTTGGAGCTCCTGATCAACTACTTTCTAGCTAGCACAGCTCTTTCAATATTTCAGGCAACTCCATTGTGCACTATTGACACTTCAAATCTTCCAAAGCATAACAGGTATCCCAGCAAGCCTTATGCAGTTGTACTGGTGCCCATAATATGAGCATGGAAAGGAGAAGGTGGCAGGATGAATTCCACACAGCTTAGAATAGCCCATTCTGTTAGGTGTGTCATACCCTGAGGACTGTTCAACTGCCAAATTTCTTCCTAGTGACACAGGAAGGCAGGCTCGGGTTTGGTTGTATGGGTTTACCTTTCTCTTTTAAGCAGATTAGGGAAGTTAAGATTTAATATACTGTGCTGGTCCCTCAATTTTATATACTTCTATTAATAAATTTACTTTTCATTTTGAATAAGTCTTCAACCTCAAATTTTACCAATGATATTAACAGCCTTCTTAAGTTCTTTCCCTGGTGAGTGACAGAGTGTAAAGTCTGCAAGAAAGTGAACTTTCAGTTTTGGTCACCTACACCTTTGAGAAGTAAAGGATTAATTATACATATTTTCTTCTTCAAAACAGAGGGAAAGGAAGAGTTACCCCAAATTTAGATGTTTCACTCTGTAGGAAATCAACTAGATGGATACTTTAAGTGTCAATTCATAAACCAATACAAGTCATAGACAAATAGTTCAAAGCCTCACAAATTGAGAGGATAGTCAGGTGTCCACAGTTTCTTGAAAAGCATCATCATGAAAGATTACACTCCCCTGAAAGCACAACGGCCCGAAAAACCGGCTGCAACTGTATGGCAGAGTAAAGCTATTTCCTGATACAAATTAACATAGCTTGGTAGATCAGGTCAAGGACATAGGAGAACAGTATGAATAGAAAGAGAAGCAAGCTGACTGGACAAGTCCTCCATCATGGTCAAACAATGCTGTTCCACCAGTGTAAAAACATTGGCCAGAAAATGAATGCCATGAAAGTCATTCTTTTCATGACTGACATTTACTTACATAATTCTATAAAAGTTAGTTTCAGGAAGTTTTGCTTCTATTTTTACCTCTTAAATTTTTTTTTCTACTCCTGTATATCCTCTCCCCTCCCACCTTCTGTTTGCTTTCCCTCCTACATCTCACATTTTCTTCTCTGCTAGTAAAATAAACAAGAAAAGACAGAGTAGCTTGCAAGTTTGCCAAGATTTCCAACACTCAAGTTTCACGACAGTGTAAAATGAAAGAGAATCTTTTTCAATATAAAAACCCTTAGAGAAGTCCTTTCCCAAGTCCAGGATCAGCAGTCCTTATTGTGCCAAGCAAGGTAACAAGAGGCACACAGCAGGCACTTCCTTCAGCTACCCATATTATTGGCTCTGTGTCCAAAGAAGGGGATGTGACTTCTCCTTACACATACAAGAAGCCTGCTAGGGGAGAAAACTGAGCCAACAGACTGCATAAGTGGAAAGAATTGGACCTTGGAGAAGGCAACTAGCAGGGTTATGCTCAAGAAGGAAATAAAGAACAAGATGTATGAACTCCTCTTCTGATGTGCTTCATGAGCAGCAGCTACGTGCTTCTTCCATCCCTCAGGACAGACTGTACCGTGCTCTTCTCCACGCCACTCAGTATGTTATACCCAAGGTTGCACAAGTATCCTGGAGACTTCTAGTGCATTGCTGGAGGGAGGAAGGGGGAGGGCAAGATGACTTATGAATAGAGCTATTCACCATATCCCACGGTGGGCATTCTTTTCAGCTTGAAACAGCAGCCAGGCTCTCCAATACTAACCACAGATGTAGGCTTTGCCAAAAGAGATGCTGAGAAAGGGGAAAAAAACCTCCTGGTTGATTTGTATTTAATCAAAGTAAGCTACTGCCAAGACTCACACCATATAGGGACTTAAGATGCCTCTATGTTTTGAATAGTAGACTTTGCTGTTGATAACTAGACCTGGATTATTTTTTTCCATGCAAAAAGAAAAGCAGCCCAGGCCAAGCAGAACCATTTATAGATTAATGCCAAGCTGTGGGAGTAGCTGTGGACAATTCTATTTTTTCTTCAAAATGTCAATCTGTTCTACTGTTTTTGAGAGCTGAAGCCAAACAAGGCAGTAGACTGAAGTCAGGTTGCCCAAAATTTAAAGGGCAATAATCCCAGAAGTATTTCTTAAAAGCCTGAGATGTTTATCAAGAACAGTTTGATCCCAAAGGATTTTCAGTTTAGTTCAGGAGTAAACCATTAAAAAAGTGATTTGTACAATTCAAACACTTCACCAAAGCAGCAAGAGCCAGGAAAGCAGATTTGCCTAGGCACCCAGCTCCTTTACTTCTTTCGTATCTGAGCAAGACTCCTAAAAGACAACCTCCTCCTCTTGAGCAGTCTCTATTCTCTCCACAAATTCCGCATTTCTCACGTAAGTCAGATGCTTTTCAATGTTCAAGACCTAAAAGCTCAGCTGCTAGTGTCATGCTAACAACTGTGCTACTATGGACAAAAGCTCAGATGGACTTCATCAGGACCTCTGTGGATTGTAAGACATCTTCTGCCTTGGATAAACTACACTACCACAAGAATAAGATCTATAAATCGTTCCCCTAAAATAATGGATTCATTAGGCTATTTCAAGGGGATATACAAACAATGCCAAAATGCCAAATACTGTTTCCTACATGCTTCACATGTAAAAGTCTACTGCCATAGCCAGTGAGCATCTCAAGTGTAGCTTGTGTAGAAAGATCTTGCCCTAGATTATATTTTGCAAAGTTCGGACTTTTAAAGATTCAGGTAAATTTTCATTTGAAGCATCTGTTTAGCTCAGGTTAGCATAACTGATTGGAGTGTAATCTAACCAGTTTTACTCGTATTGCCTGTATTTACTGTGTTGCATTACAGCAAGTTCTTACCAGAAGTAAGCAAATCATACATGCTGGCAATAAACAAGGATCCATTCCTAATAATTGAGAATGACATGTCTGCACACCAAAGTGGTCCATACAAGAGTGTCTCAAGTTTATTTTCAGAAAACCATCCAGAGCATCTTTCTGATCATTCAGTACATACTTTCTAGCACCCAGAATAATTTTGGAAAGTCTAGCCATTTGTGGGTCTATAAATAGCTGAGCAATTTAGAGAAACCTAGTCCTTTCATGCCAAGCCCTTTCAAGGAGCCCAGCTTAACAGTGAGGTTCTTTAGAAGATTTTAAAGAGATTGAGAGCAGATATCAACATTGGAAACAACAAACTATGAGGCACCTTTAGCAACTCCCTGATTTCTAATAGAGTTGTGCCTACTTCATTTGTAATCATGATTCAAGAGGAAAACATGGAACCAGAGCTCCAGACAAGCAACTCCAATTTCAGCTGTATTTTTGCAATAATAAGGAGCTTAGGCTTAGAAAGCAGAAGCATGCATTTAAGAAGCAGAAATCCCATGCTATAGCCCCTACTGAATGCAGATAGGAGTCTGGGACATAGCATTTGAAGGAACTGGCAAAGATCTACAGGACTGGAAGATGCACAGTTTCCATGCCTAGATGGGGGATTTATTATAACACAGGCTTCTGGCAAGGAACTAGAGACCATATCAAACTTACCTCTTAAGAGAAAAAGCCTCAAGAAGGTTTAACAGTGAGGATACTGGAGTATAGGAAATCACTGTACAAGCAGACACATGCTCCTCTGGAGGTTTGTCTGATGGCAATCAGCATCCAGCACAGAATCTAGAGGTCATTCTGCAACTCACATCTGAGGAGCTGCTCTGTGCACTGAGCTGATGCCTCGCTTTCTGTGCTCCAGGGCAGGCAGCTTTAATTAGCACAGCCCAGATGTACACAGGCCTCCGATCAGATGGTCCATGACCCAGAACACAAACAGCTTTAACAAAGTACTGATTCCACTTCAAAAGGCAAGCCCTTTAATGAATTTATACAAGCCTTGAGGCTAGAATTACCATCCAAATATTACTGGTCTTAAAAAGGATGAAGTAAAGAAGGGAGGAGGTAGAAGTAAGAATAAATTATAGCCAGGAGCACTGGCACCAGACACATGCATTACCTGGCCCAGTGTTTGGGACAGTCAAGTAACTGGGGAAGTAACACAGAACTGCCATAAAGCCTTATTGCAGCTTCACAAGAAATGCAACATTGCAGTACTTCAGGCAGTTTGCAGCCTTCAAAAGCAAGAGTGAGGCTTTGGAATTAAGACAAACAATGATACATTTGAGAAAATGCCTTCACTGGGCCTTTAGCTCCCTGACTGACAGGCATAGCAAATTTGCAGTTGAAGTTCAGAGAGGAAGAGCCCAAGGCAGCATGCCTTACCAAGCTTATTAGCTTGGGCTCCATCCTACAACTCCTTATCCTTTTTGCTGCTAGGGTCAGATGAGCAGACATACCTAGCTGTGAGGCAACAGGGTCAACAACAGTCTAGCATTGATAGGAAAAGAATAGAAACACAGGGGAGAACCTAGATCTCCTCTCTTCCCTACTTTGCCACTGGCCTGATATATGATATAAAGAAAAATACTTAAATCGAGCTAATGAAAGGGACCTCCAGCATAATTTTAAATAATATCCCTCATATCCCTGATGGCTGTTGGCCAACAGCATGGCTCTGTCTTCATCCTCAGCAAACCAGTTTCCTGCAAGCCATGCCTGTGCTCTAAGCCAGTTAAACCAGCTCTGATCCCAAAGCCATGCAACTACAGTAGTGCAATACTAATCATGAGATGGCAAATTAGCAAACTCTGCCTCAGGCACAGGCAGAGAAACCAGCGAGTCCTAATGTACCAGGCAGGCAGAATAGCCAAGATGCCTCATGAAGATGATGAAAAGTAAGAACAAACTGTTACCCTGGGAACAGCAAGACCACTGCAGGAAAAGTGAAGGATTAGATAAAAGCAGACATTGTCAAACAACTCCTGCATCTACTGCGTATGTAATTTTAACATCAGCCTTCTTGGATATTTGAGCATGCCCTCAGTCTCCTAGGTAGACGGCAGCTTTAGAGCCCATCTGTCCATAAAAACACTTATTCCCAATATTGCTTAGGCCTATTTGCCTTGTAAGGTAAAGGAAAGCAGAAAACATTTGTTAAATGGAACAGATTAATTGTACTATGATGTTTCTGAATTATCTGTATAGAAACTCTAGCCTTCAGGAACAACATGGGTAACAAGTCACCAAGAAGAGAGTTGGTGATGAGGCTGCTTTTATAAGGCTTTGGCACACAGGAAAAAAAAAAAAACAAAACCCAAATTCTATCCATATATAGAAGGAACTTCATTATCTAGTTCTCTCCAAGAGAGTGCTAAAGTGGGCTGCTGGTAAATGCACCTCCTTTTCTTTCCCACTCCAACCGTACTTTACTCCTACCTTGCTTTAAAAAAAAGCTTCTTGCCACCTTGAATTCCTAGGATATGATTGTCTGCATTGCCTTCCTTTTCACGGGAGAGCCCTGAGAACTACAGCATTGTGTCCATGATATGTTCAATGATCTCTCTGCCAAGGCTGTTAATTAGTCCATCCATTACTCTGACTCAGCAAGTTGCATCTTGCATATCAACTTTGCTTTCTTACTAGACTTGAATCAAATTTGGCCCAACAGCACAGGGATTACCCAGTTTCATTTGTGTTAATCCTTTACGCAGCCCCTGTATAAAAACACAGTATTTAATGTGTTGCAACTGTTAGATGCTCTTACCAGTTTCACCAGCAGAAAACTGAGGCAGAGAATAAGCTGCATACCCACAATCCCAGGGGGAAATACATACAAAATAATGACTCAACTTCACGTTATTTAAGTCCCATGCAACAGTCTCACTTTCTCTAAGGTCACGTGTTACTACACTGAACCATTTAAGATTGCTCAAGCGCCTAAAATCAGTCATGTGCTCAAAGTAAGTTGTTGATAGGAGATCCCCAAAATATTTCACACTCTTCATTTTCTTAAACAGTGCTGAACAATATAAAAACTCCTATCAATAAGGCACCAAGCAACTTTCCCTACTGAGAGTCTCACCTTTCCCATATCAAAATCCTGAGCAATCTGCCCATCCTGCTCCCAATGTAGGCACTCACATCCAACACATCGGTAAAAAAGACCCAGAGGAGGATTGCCCAGGGTGGACACTGCACAATTTTAGTCACTTGCATCCAATTATAAAAAATCTGCAGGGGCCAGAAACAAGCCATTTTCTTTCAAGACATTATGATGCTGTGCATCTGATCAACAAGCAAGCAACATGCCATGGCCTGAAATAACTCATGAAGCTGGCTGACTAGAAAAATAAGTTTTCTAAAAAAACCCTATGTAAAAGCACATGCCTTTGTCAGACTCTTACTGGTTGCAAGCCTACATCTCCCAGAACTACTTTTTATGAAGACAAAAGCAAATATAATGCTGGCAAGAATCCCACACAGCTTGTATCTGTTCAAATCATCAGCTATGTTTTTGATTTAGCTGCAATTTATACAGCCAACTTCAACATACTGAACAAGGCAGAGTTGTTTTAAAGATGCTCTGAAAGTGAAGAGAGAGAAAGACAAACCATTCAGAAGCAAGGGCAGTGTGGTCAGGCAAGGCTCCTGGGATGTCTATGGAAAAAGAAAAAGCATTTGGTGCCTTCACCACTCAGATCCTAAACAACTTGGGAGGGTGGGGAAAAGAACAGAGCTCTTCCTGTAGAGCTGGAGGATTTTTTTTTTATTATTTTGGAACAAAACCAGTATTTGTCTTTGTATTTGTCCTTGAAACTGTGCAAGACCTCTTTAATCAATAGCACCTCTTTGTTTTGCTTCCTTTAGCATCGTCAAATGCTGACTTTCTTCATACAACTTGGCTTATTCCTGCAAGAGCACACAAGGAGCTCACATGCCCCTAACAGCACAGGAAGAGGTAGCATGAAAATCTAAAGCACTTGGAACAGGTAAGCAAGAGTCACCAACAAAGGAAAAAGGAGGCATGTGCTACATGTGGATGCACTTGCTTCACCAAAGCTCAAATCTCACTTTCTGTGAAAAGGTTTAAAGTTCATATTTCAACCATCAAAGATTAACTAAACATTTTGCTTCTAAAAGAAACTGGAAAAAGCTTGTTCTGAAAATATTTTAGTTCTAGATTATACCACTATGTATAAAGCACAGCAGAAAGACTTATACTGCATGCAGTTTATTGGTCTCGTGTTAGTGTTGCTTGTGAAAGAATGCAAAGGGGAGGAATAGCATTTGTACTCACAGAGGTGACCAATCAAATGGAATCTCAAAAGATGATAAAAGCTCTCAATAAATTTTTAGAAGAGACTAGAAATCTGAAGCAGAGAACTGTATCCATGAGGAACAAAGACTAAAAAGCTGCCCTAATGTGCAGTTACAATCATGACAGACCTGGACAGGCTTTGTAACTTCACAGCTGCTCATTACAAAATCCACAGCAAAGCCGTAACCGATACCATCACACAGGAGCATTTGCCTCAGAGGCGTGCAATAACCATAGCTCCACAGCACCCATCAGCTCCTGTGACTTGAAGAGTCACCCCAGCATACATTCCAATGCAAGAGGTCAGCTCAACTCTCCAGCAGTCAATGCTCCAACAGAGCTGGACTACTCAAGAGCTTTGTATAGAGTTCGCTTAATGCACTACAAACAGGCAGGCAACAGTCAGTCACTGAAAAACAACCGTCTTTTTTTGTACTCAGAAGAGCCCTGGGACATAAGGTGACTAGGGTATTACAAGGAACTGGACTTAAACATTTTGACTACTCTTTTCTACTATTGTATATTTTTCTTTGCATCTAGCTAAGCACTGTCAGCCACCCCGACCAAGCTACTGAACTGAATTCCTAAACATCAGAGCATAAGCATAGATCACCCCTACAAGGGCAAGAGATGCACTGATGATAAGCAATGATGCCTCTAACTACCCAGGCTCTACAGAAAAGTTTCTAACACTCATCACAAAATGACAAATATTAAAATACTTGTTCTGGTTTATCTGAAGGCATTAGGGAATAGCCATGTAATGGAACACAGACATTCCTAGATTTTATCTCACTGCTTTCTCTTCAGTGGTCAGTTTTAGTTTACAGCATAGAAGTAACCTAACATGCACCAACAGCGGAATTAAATTTAGGATTTGGTGAAGAGTTTCAGCCATTCTAAAAAAGCTTTTAACAAAGAAGATTTTCTTTTTAAGAAAAGTTTCTTAAGCTGGTCTTAATATTTGTTGCTTTTTAGTAACAGGAGTAGGAAAAGGAGCAAGAGGCATGATTTTAACACAGAGAACACTCAGTGGAGCTGGAGTCTGTAAATGCTCTGTGCAACTCAAATACTCTGTGAAGTCCAGTTTAAAAAAAACCAAACAAACAACAAAAAATCCCAGACCAAAACCAAACCAAACCAAACACCCAAAGACAAAACTCTTGAGAGCACACTGAAAACAAAAGGAAAGAGTTCCTTATGAGACAGGCTCTTTTCCCTAACAGGGTTTTCACCATTTGCTGAAATGAATCAATGGAACATCTAACACTATCAACTATTTCAGACCTGTAACTTTGCATTCCCCCTTGCTCCCAGCACCACTTTGAAGCAGTGGGCTCTGTTTCAGCTCAGCAGGCAGAGCACAAATGAAACCAGGTTTCTAAAAAGTGAAAGATTTGATATCTCTGCAGCTGTGTTAGTCACGTTGACCTATAACAAGCTATTCGTCCTCAGGCATACATCACTCAAAATACATGCACAAGCATCTGCCTGCTTCCTCCCTGCCCATCAGCGCAGACTCCACTGTACAGCCGTTTTGCACTGCTGCCCTTCTACGAGCACACTCTGCTTAATAACCTGGCTGCAACGCCACCTTGTGCTTCGTGATTTCAAGGAAAAACGGTATTTGCTGTTAGGGTAGACACTCATTTACCGTTTTCATCTAGACTTCTTTACTCCTAAGCATCAATCACCTTGTACAGCTGAGATAGCAACAGCTGCCCAACATAAGCAACAGCCTTTGGGAATTCTTACATCTACATTCTACCAGACAGTGTAGCCCAAAATACTGGGAACAGCATATTCAAACATATATAATTTGTTCTAAGATAACTTTACAAAAGGTAGAAGTCTGAACTTCACCCTATTCATTCCTATCCTTAGTTCCCTTAGTCTTCAAAATCCACAAAACACTTCATTAAAGATATACAGGTATATTAACCATCTCAATAGCACCTGCCACAAACAGTCCCTGCAGTTCATGCAAAACAGTCAAAATACTCTCCTTCCACTGGATCCAGAGAAATAGTTTCTACTGATTTCAGTACAGCTAGGAACTAACAGGACATCTGCAAGCCCTGGAGGACTGGTGCCAAAACAAAATTCTGCCTGTTTTTCCTTGTTCTTGTAGGTATTTCAATACTACAGCTTGCTTTAGCGAATGAACAGGATTGGAAGTCATCATTAAGTAATACAGACACACACACAAAATCACACATGAACCATCTAAGCAGGGCTGAAATTATCCTTCAGCCCAAAGATCTTTCCTACCCACCCTGCTTCCAAACTGTAGCAACAGCCTACTTACAACAACCTCATCCAGCCGGAAAATTTGGAAACAAGTTTTCTTATTACCTGTTCATCTTAGCATCATTGGAGGAAGACGACTATTGCCCAAGCCTTATTTCTATAGAGAAAAAATAGTAGTAGATCTCAGGTATTAAATATCAGAGCAAAAACTGCAGCTTTGTCTGCAGAGTTGACACATTGAAATTAGCTTATATATTTCAGGATATAATTTTAGAATTTCCAAAGAACTACAAGTAATAGTCTGACAAAGCAAAAGCATCTTGACAGACTAAAACTGCTTTAATCCAAAATAACATTTGACCCCACATTAAGCATGCTTCATTTACATTTTGAAGGAATTTCTGAAACTTAAAAAAAATAAATAAATCAGGTTTGTTATAACAAGAAATAATCTCAAAGCTGAAAGAATTAAATATTTAGAAGATGCCAAATAAAAAGCTGTCATATCCCCTCCTACAGATTATGAAAGATTCATTTAATAGTTTGATACCCTGAGAAGTTCTATTTGCCTCCAAACTTCAGTTGAAATAGAACTAAATGAAGTTTTTCAAGACCTAACTTGCAGGAACTTCAGCAAAAATCACTACTTTTTGTAAATTATACTGGTTCTTGAATCCCTCACCAAAAAAAAAATAATCTTGGAGCTGATTTTAAAACCCCTGCTTTCACTATTTCCCCCATCCTTTCTTAAATTGCTTTACCCCTTATGCCTTCTGCTCTGAAAGTCTACCCTCCTCCAAAATAATTCTATTTTATTAGAAATGAAATACAACTCTTATCATTAGGACACAGAGACATCTTCCATGACATCCAAAGCTTCAGGGTTTTGAATGAAAACCATGCAAAAAAAAAAAAAAAAAAGAGCGCAGAACCTAGAAGCACTACCTGAGATCAGGTTATCACTATATCAGCTTGCAAGAAGATAATGCTTTCTCCAGAAAAGTTACCTGTTGCCTGAATCATCATCTTGAACTGCAAAGGTGCAACTAGATACAAAAATCCTCCAAAGTTTATCAAAGTAACAGGAGCCTTAAATACTTTTATTAGTCCCTGTCAAAGTAACTTGCCAAAGGAGGAATGCCTACATTGCCACACTGCTTCAAACCACAGGTTCATCTAGCTAGAGAGAAAATACCAAGTTTTAAGCTGTTCACTAGAATGCAACACACTATGAAGATATTAAAGGATTTTTTTGCCAGTATCCCATTTGAAGACTCTGGATTTGAAAAGGAAATTAATTGAAGGGTCTGGGCAGGAGAAACAAAAGCCTGCTATCAACTTTCTATATACCCCAAGCTAGGTGCAAGCAGACCAGGAATGTTAAAGGTGCCCAGGAACTGTTTGGAAGCAATGCAGCATATCACAGAACACCCCAGGCATTTAAAGAACTGACATAAGAGATACCAGCAAAGCCCTAGGGCTTTCTTTAAGTTTAGTCTCTCAGACTAACCTGGGTGTTGGCCTTTTGGATAACTTCTTTACTGTCCTGGCACAATGTCTTACAGAGTTTTCCAGAAACTACTTGCTTTGTTTGAAAGATCCTCAGTCAGCCCAAACAAAGTAACTGGAAGCAACAACTTCTTTGAGGAAAGCTCTGAGTCAGCAAAAAGACTGAATTTGGTAAAGGCTTCCTAAGTTCAACACCTGAGTGCATTCAGCAGAGATGCATTTTTCAAAGGAAGTTGCTTGCAAGAGATGACTGATTAGGTACTGCTGATGAAATATTATCAAGTCAGCTGAAGAAGCAGAGGCAGAAGGGTCATACAAAAGAGACCTCTGGGCAAGAAGTGAGAGGTTAGCTAAAAAACTCCACCATGCTTACAAATGAGGCCATGAGCCCCTAAGAAAAGTAAGAAAAAGGCAAGCCTGTGTAGTATTTGCCCCCAGTACTCTCCCAAATTCAAACTGTTTTCACCTCCAGGAATTCCCCAAGTTTGATGCTGTTTGTTACGCTGTAAGCCAGCTTCACAGCCTGGTTTCTCCACCCCATGCCTCATTTAGCTATTGAATCTCCCTGTCTCACACTGGTGCTGGATTATTGTGACTTCTGTTCTGGAAACAGGCTGTTTAGGAGTGGAATAATCTTTGTAAACATTTTGATTTCCACAGATCTATTGTTCTTCTCACTCCTACAGCTTCTCAGAATCCAGTGAAGATGTGTGCTTGCATGCTAGTCTACCTGTCCCAGGACGTTACTACTCTTCATACCAAAAGGTGCACACTTTAAAGACAGTCCTCTTTTCTTGAGGTTTTCCATCTAAAACTAAGTAAGATTAAGCAGCTTGTTTTTCCCTTTAATTGAGGTTTACTTTCTGTTGGTGCACACATGTCAGTATTTCCTTAAATCGCTCAGAGCAGTATGAAGCATTACTTCTGACATGAGGAGTCTCGCATTTCTTATTTATACTAAGGCACACACACAGTCACTCATTTTCATTTCTTTTGAAAAAAGGAAACAAAAAAGATCCATTGACTAATTACCTCAAGTGCTTCAAAATGTTTCATTGTGAGATAAGAGGCAGCTGTTACTGCCCTCCACAGCCTTCACTGGGAACAAGAGATGTGGTTCTTCAGATCTGGTGCTGTTCCTTTCACAGCCTAGAGATGTTCCACTTGCTCAGAGGATGGTTGCCCATTGCTTCCCTGCCCAGGCATCACCAACCACATCAGTTTGGTACAGAAAATGCACCTTTTAAGTGTGTCCATACTGAGACATGCCAGGTTCTTTGACCTCTAAGGATAAGTTTTCTGAATTACTTCATTACAGGAATAAGTTACCCTTCCCCAAGCCAAATAAACCAGATCTAACTAAAGATAAGAGTAACATGCAAGTTTGACAACTGGCACAAGATTTAAGGGCAGTAAGGAAAACTGGAAGGTAATGGCAGAGGTTCTTTGCCCAGCATCCCCTATTCCAAAAAGGTGATACAGACCAGGGAAGAGCAGAATAACTCCTCTGAGAGCTAGCATACTTCTCATAGCTAGTGCAAATGCCATAAGCAGAAACAAATTTTCCTCTTTTTTCCCCTTTCTCAAAATTACTTTATCACCAAGAAAATATACTGAAGACTTAAAACAAACCTGCTTATTTTAGTGCATCTCTTCTCCCCGATTGTACACTACTGATCGGGAACCACATATGCCTTTCTCAAAACCAGACATATTTTAGTAAGGTCTGTCAGAAAGGACTTCAACTATCTACTCAGTGTAATAGCCAAGCAATTCACTCTATGTATGCGATAGCTAAGACCTTTGAGCTGTATCTGTTAGTTTTGACTAGACATTTTATGAGAGTAGTTCATTTTACTTGAAGACATACACACACTGAATTATTAAGGATGCATCTACAAAGTGTGAACCAGCCCGGGGCATTTGGATCACACCAGCAGTGACGTACACTGGCAAGTAACAAATAAACTAATTCTATAGTGCCAATCCTGCCTCTTCGGACTGTTCAGCAGCAACCTAGACAGTCTGCTCATCACTAGTTCATAAGAACGGATCATTGTTTTCCTTGGCATTGAAGTTTTCCAGTAAACTTGTTTTGCTTATTTTTGCCACAGACTTCAAAGGCAGATTACTCTAGAACTATACAATTCTCAAGTCAGAGAAGGAAAAACAAGTACCTTTAGCTTCAGCTTGCATCAGTTCACTCCCCTTTTCCTTGTTTTCAGCTCAAATATGTACTTCAAACACATACTGCCAAGTATTTTCTGGATTATCAGTACTTGCAATTAAAACCATGCCCGTGTATGGATCTCACCAAAACACACACCTGTGTGTCTTTGCTGGCCAAGGATCTCCATGTTGACAATCAAGGAATATGATGGAATTGGGGAATCTGAAAGTTTTTTCACAGTTGTTTCACCAAGTAACAAATATACATGAAAGTTGCCGGTTGGATAGTTGGGGAACACAGGCAAGAAATGTAATCCAACTTGGTAAGGTATGGATTGCTACCTGCGTACTGGACTGCATCCTTGTTCCTCCCAGTTGGTGTTCTCCTCCAAACCAGCTGGACCTGTTGAGTACATGCCATGCATAGAAGATTCCTACCTGAGAGTTAGTAATCAAGCTCTTCATTCTTGGCTGAGAACTGGTGATATTGAAGCTTCCACACCAGGTATTTCATAAATATGAAATAATGAGTAAGTCTTGATCCAGATGGGAGGTAGAGAGACTGACTGCACATGTATACTTCACATCACAATCAAGCTCTTCAATGCTTAGAATGGCAAACAACTCAAATTCAGAGCTTCATTTTGGACCCACGCCTGTTTTTGTGTAATAGTTTGCATCATTTTCAGTTTTCCTAAGATCAGCTTCCATGGAAATATACTCCTTTGACACAACTAAACACGCAGAGTATCTGAGGGCCAGATCCCAAGCTGATTTACTGGCTTGGCTCCCTTTAACCCATCAGACATTTGCACTGCATCTCTTCCTAGACAGTAGGTCCAGATTGCAACAGGAGAGATGCAACCAAACTTTCTGCCCCATATCTGGCAGTTACGACCTGAGTTATGCCAGTTGTCCTCAGATTCAGGTGCTGTTGCTGAAGTATTTCTGTAGTGACAGGTGATCTCATTCTTAAAAAAAATTAGCTCAGAAGAATCCAGGGATGATTTTTCAGAAGCCTGAGACACAGAGGAATATTTTAATCAGTTCGTAAGTAATTGTATTATAGTTACAGGTGTCCTACTCACATTTGACTTAGTCACTAGTGGCCAAGTCCTTTGGAAACTGAAGGATTTGGGTCACATGCTGAGAATGTTACCAGTTGTCACCCAATCCCATTTACACACTACCATCAACTTCCTTGACTAAATTCAGGAGGGTGAGAAACACAGATCTCTGGACATCCTTTCATGCTGTTATAGCAATTCCCACTTTCCCTTCAGCAAGATGATGGGGATGAATTATTTGCTACAGCAAGGGAACTCCAATTCCTTATGCTGTGTGCTCTGGGGTCAGAGAACTGGGATGTTTTAACAGTCCTGCTAAGAGTTCCTGAAAGCTGTAACAGCAGCTAATGGATCTGCCAGACACAGCTTCTTAAAAATATCATCAAGTTGGCTAATGGAAACTCCAGTCCTCCTCTCCTGTTGTTTCATACATATATTGTATCATTTCACTCATGTTAAGCATAAAAACACTGTCCTTCCACTCACATTTGATTCAGTGCCAGATCTCCAGTGCTATTTCTAGGGCAATAAATTAAGCATTGATCAAGTTATGTTTACGTTACCTCCTGAGGAACCATGGGTGTGAAAAACCAATAACAAAATATGGAGTCTGGTGTCTAAAACAGTTATGCCTCCACTTGGTCTGGAACAATATGTATAAAGCATTGCTTTGGGCATTATTCCACCAGCTGTAGGATAAGTTCGTTGTTGTTATGACTAACTACACCGATTTGTACGAAATACCCGACTTGAGCCTTCACCTAAAAACTCAAGCCAGTTCTCTCGTTACTGAAGCACAGATACATTCCCTTCATCCATTCCAGGGTGGGACTAGAAACTTTGAAACACCAAAAGCCCATTTCTTTGTGGTGCTCACCTGAACTACACTGTTATACAGCTGATGCAACAAAATGGAAAACCAGGCTGCCTGAAAAAGCTGCCCTTCCATTTCCCTCATAATAGATCTCTGGTCCAAAAGGTTTTTCAATCCTAGTTTTATAGATTCATATTTAAGTGCACAAAAGAATCAAAACAAATGAAACAGCCCCTGAATCCACAATGAACTGATACTGGCACAGCCTTCTCCAGTAGCTATAGTCTCCATCACACACCAAGAAGCTAATTTATTGGTACTTCTCTCTCATTTAAGATTTTCCATTAAAAGAGACCTCAAGAACCTCAAGTTTCAAGCAGATGCACTGCCAGCATAACTCGAGTTCCAATATGGCTGTCAGTCACGAAAACTTGCAATCCAGACTCCAGATTCTCAGGTGTTCTCAGGGTCACATAATTTCATTTAAATTCATTGCTTCAGATTTTGACTTGAGGTCCACAAAAGACAGCCTTTGTCTGATTTTTGCCTTCCTCCTCAGTTTTGCTTACCATTTGGCTGGAATATTACAGCTGAACTAATAACTGTCACTCACAACAGAAGCCTAGCAAACAGCTCTTAAAGACTCAGCATTGATTCCAACAATCTTGACGTCCACCACTGATTCAACCCCAAATCTCCATTTAAATGTCAAATTTGTACTGCATGAATCTGATCCAAACTTTGGAAGGTTTATCTGGAAAGCTTTGAGGGCTCTACATGTTGCTAAAAATAAGCCAGCCTAGGGTAGATAACACCTTCACCAAAGGACAGTTTCTCCACCCCAAGGAGGGAAGAAAGCATCAGCTGAAGAGAGAAAAACAGGAATATATCTTTCAGAAGAAAGACCCTTGCCACATCCAGGAACTCTGACGTTTTTTGTGATTACTGTCCGCCTGAAAACCCTGCCAGGTTAGATACATGGAAAAAACAAGTCTTTCAACACTCACTAATCCAGAGTTTATAGTTCAAATCTTTTTTTCCACTAACAACCTTTGATTATTTGCCATGGGTGAAGTCCAGTGAGTACTTCCTCTTGAGCAGCACATCCCCTTGTTCTTTGCAATACTATGATATCTGAACAGTGAGCAGTAGAAGCAGCAGCTGTTAGCACATTTGCAGATCAGTACAAGCATCATACCAGGTGGAAATTACCTCATTCATGCCAAGTGAAAACTGAAGACTCGGCATATGATAGGGTGCTTTATTCCTACACTAGAATCTTCTTTCCAAAAAGCAAAGACAGCACTCGTGAATGTTGTTGACTTAAAAAACCAGTCAAGGGGAGGCCCAGATGGCTGTGACATTCCACAAGTGTTCTGTATATACGTAGGACTGCATCACAGTTGTAAAGCATAAGGTGATATGAATACCAAACCGAAATAACTCTTCAAATTACTATGAAAAACCAAGCATATCGAAGATAAGTAGCATCAGCCTTTTCACCGGGAAATGTGAATTCACATCATCAGTCTTGTGCTTCCCAAGAGCACACAACCAGGATGGAGACCAGCCCTCTCCTTCACCAGATGGCACGTTCTGACACTCATTTTTCTAAAGCTCTGTTTACCCACTACACAATCTCACCAGATATCCTTGGCTTTCACTGAAATCCAGGCAACCTTTCATAGCATCAGAGGGAGAGCACACAGACCTTGGTTAATGATCTCTCAAGAGCTGACCTTATGGTGGGCTATTCTACAGTAATTGCATGAAACAAAACATGCAGTCTTCACTTCAGAAAAAAAATCCTGTGAGGCCAGTAACATCATTTACATAGTTTTATCCTTGCACGACAACAAAACACTTGAGTTTTCTAAACATTCATGTAGATGTTATTGGCTTCTGAACTATGACTGAGTCTAGCCTGAAAACAAACAGCAACTGAGCATCTTAAGGCAGAGTTTAACGGGTCAAAAGATATGCAAGCTAGAACAGTGCCTTATAGGCCAGACAGAATTACAAAGTCAAGACCTTTATCAGCTATTAATCAAGAGGTACAAAGTACCACAGGAATCTTCACAGACTGCAAGAAGGATGGCTGCTTTTCCATCAAACATTCAAAACTTTAAAAGTCAAATCAGTTTTATTAAGCTAACAAAAGCCCTGATTGTAATAACTTTTTTCCCTCTGAAATTATGCACAACACCATAGAAAAGAAGAGACTATATAGTGACACAGTAAACTACTAGATCTAGTGGCCAATCAGAAAGTTAAGAGCAAGCTATTCAGTCTCCTTGCAGTTTGGTATATGCATGATTCCCACCTTCTTTTAATCTATTTCAGTTATGAGGTCAGGACACCACTAGACATATGCCTTTTGTTGTGGGTGGTCTTCAAATTCCAGCCTAACACAAGTGAGTCCTATTCATCCATCACACCAATTCTTGGCACTATCCTTTGTAAGCATACAGCCAGGAGCACCCTGCACCAATTACCAATCCAATACCTGTTCACATAGGTACAGAGTGCTACAGGAAGCAGTCAATGCTGAGTCCACTAGAAACGTAGGGGGCAAGGCCATGAAAAAGGAAGCAGATAGGATGAAAGAGGAATTAACTGGCCTTGTCGTGCACAAAGCTTTCAGTGAGAGCTCAGATAGACCATGAACAGAACTATGAGAGTAGCAATGATTGGGGTCATTGACCGTAGGAAGGGACTTTCCTCTCATTGGGTCAAAGCATTTATATTGTATGGAAACACAAACACAGCAACAGTGCATCTCAGGATGGCATCTTTAGAGAAAGGGGGAGGGAGTCTTGATGCTATTTCTGTTTATATAAGTTGCATTTCTTTGTATTAGCCTGGGAAATAAAATAAAATTCTTGATCTTTTTTCCTGTCCTAATCAGGATTCTCTCATACAGTCTATGAAATCCTTCCAATATGGAAAGGCTGCAAGGGGCAGAAGCTGCAGTCTGATTTTCCACTGTATCTTATAAGGCCAATTAAAACAAGATTGAGGCTACCACTTCCTGCAGCCAGTTGCCACTGAAGCCCATGCCAGATATCTATTCTTGGAAATTCACCCTGGGTCACTTGCAAGCATAGCTGTTTCTCTCATTTGGGGAAAACATCATGACAAAAAAACCAGAGAATCAACTCCCAATAGGACTGAGTGATATGAAAGCAGTCAACAACTCCAAACTTGCCCCCTTGAACTTGTCATATACTGAAATAACATGTGCCTCACTGTTAGGGACTTTCCATTTATAGCTTTCCACTAGTAATTGGCCAAAACTCCCAATTCCAAAGCCAGCCAAAATCTGGAAGATAATCAGACTTAAATCTAGATTTGATAGCCAGTGCCCTATTGGCAAATAAAACATTTTGAGTAGTTATCTTTCCACTTGCAAATACATTGAACGTGTTGATTGCAGCACTGGCAAAACCCCCAAAGAATGTCACCACAATGCTCCCAAGCGCAGATCACTGGAAAATATGGCCATTCAGTTAAACTAGACCTTTTGACTGGAAAAATGGAATTTATTCAGACATGAGGATAAAATTACAAATTATAAGCCACTGAAATCAAAGCATCTCCAGCCACACTCATATTTACATACATGAAAGATGCATATTTAAGCTATGTGAAACTTAACTGTGATTAATGCAATTAGCTACAAAACAGTTTCAGAATCAACAGGGTTAAGGGAACTTGTATTGATTCTGGATCAACAGTTAGTATTAAAAGATGTCCCTAACTGTGCTAAGGCATAATCCTACACAAAACCCTCACAAATCAGGCAGCTGGAAAACATAAGCAACCTGCAAATAATTATCTCAACTACTGCACTTATCCATCATATTTCCACCAGGCCATCTTGGGTGAAGTGATATGTTCTTTGAGACATGAGGGTGAGTTCCTGATGAATGATGACAAATGCTCCCTCAGCTAAATAGCTCTTCTTGAGTAAGTTGTGTGGCAGCTCAGTGAACCACAGGCAGAAGGTAAGCTCACAGCTGCACATAGTCATTTGTGCACATGGTTGTGGGAGAATATAAATGTGCCACAGGGAAAGGAGACAAAGCAAAGGAGGAGAAAAACGTAAGAAAAGGTGTCAGGCTAGAAAGCTGGGACACACAGTGATTAGACATTACTCATTTTTTTTTCTGGAATAAACCTTAAAATATTCTGAGTTGAGAAGTTGCCTCAGTTCCTCTGGACAGGAAAATTACAAAAACTCATGTCACAGGAACAAGCATATTTACAAGACTTCTTGTAAGTCCAGTGAGTGATCATCACCCTACTGCCTCTTGGCAGTTTGGCTTTTAATTTTAGTGGCAAGCAGCTTGTTATTAGTCTACCCATAAAGAACTGAGTGGATTTGCTGCCAGCATCAGTCTTTCAGCTGCCATTAAACAAACAAATAAGCCTTAAACCAGAGATCTTCAGTTGGAGGACCAGTTAGGCTTTTCCTTTCCTCATGCAGATGTGCAAATCCTCTCACCTGGAATGACTCTAGCAGCATACATGTATCCCTAACTCTGTAGCAGCAGGAACCTCTCAACAGGGAAAGATGATAGCAAACCTATCCTGAGCATCTTTCACAGACAGGGAAGCCAGCATGTGGCTGAACTCTCCTGCATTCCAGCCAGCAGCAGAGTGTCCTAGGGCATTCCTCTGAGGACAGCATGGGCAAGCACTGTACTTGGATGAGAATGAGAAACCACAGCCTGAAAAACAATTGTTTCCACCTTCTCATGTTTATATTTTTTAAAAAATTCAGTTGCATATGGGCTTTTTTGTGCCAAAATTGCCACCAACATAATGAAAGAAACCAAGTAAATATCATTCAAAATACCAGGCCTCCAACACACTGCATTAGCAGTACAGGTCCCAAAAGAACACACTGTGCTCCTCCTGGAAAGACTTATAAAACATCACACACACACACTTCTTTGTAATAAAAGTCAGGATTTTCCAAAGCATAAAAGCAAGTTGTGCACACCCTTTCTTATAAGAACCTATAGCCAGTCTAGCTTATCACATCTGTGGTACTACTCTACATCATATTCTGCTTAATAAGTTCATTTTAAAATGAATGTATCAAAGTTGTGGTTTTTGCCACCGCTGCCGGGTTAAAATAGCTTTGCTCTCGCTGCCACCCTTCTGCTACCCCCAGATAACAAGAACAGCTTATGTTCAAAACCAAGAAAATTTATCTAGTCACTGCAAAGATAGTTGAATAAAACATGCTGAAGATTTTATCAGCTGATAGTTCAAATCTACCTATTAAAATAAGCAAAAGTAGGCACACCAAAACAGCTTGCATTTTCAAATTTAAACAGAGTAATGTGCAATGATAGCAAAAAAAAATTATGACTGTAAATACTGGACATTGTGCAAATATCACAGGTGGACAAAGTATCACAGTACTAGAAACTACAAAGTCAAGAAGTCTAGAGTTAAGACATGCCAGAATTCAAGACAGTTTTTGCAAGCTTTGTGAGAACTAGGCATTGCTTGTTACATTACCGAGCATGTGAATGAAGAACAGCTTCACAAACATAGGGATTACCTCCTTTGAACTCTGACAGAGCAATTAAAGCTCAACAAAAACTGGTTTTAAAAAACATAACCACCACCAAAACCCAAACAAAACCAACCAAACACAGAGACAAGACCTTTTCCTCTGTTAATGTCATTTTGTGAAAACAGTAGTGTGCTGACAATAAGCTAGACAGGTAGCTATTCTCTAAAGTTTTAGATGGAAGGCACTGATTTCTAGGAATATAAACAAAGAGCAAGAAACATTAGGCCTCCTTGTATACAGCTGGTTGTATTAGCCCCATTAATAACCTTTATTTCTCTGTTTAATAAAAAAACAGACATTCTAAAATATCCTCATCTTTCCAGGGTAGATAACAACAATATCCTACCTTATATATTAAGCACATGTTGTATATAGAAAAAACAGACAAGCTACTATACCCAAGCTCAGTGTGAATTACGAAAAATATTAACTTGGTCCCATGTTAGTTATAATCAATATTTATCTACTTTAGCAGAGCTATTTTAGAATAAATATTGCTTTTGTTGTATAGAATTTTAAGTAGACATGAAGTACGATAACGCAGCCACAATGAACAAGAGCCAAAATTTTAGCTAAGAGGGAAAATGATACTCTAATGTGATTAGTGCTCAGGTCTCCTAACAAAAATGCGTGGCAGTTGAATTTAAAACAATACACACACCAAAGGTATCCTCAAGAAATCTTGAGCATGAGGTCTAGAACAAGGAGATATGATCAAGAGCTCTTTATATTTTATGAAGGAATTCTGTGATAAATACTGGATAGACTCTGTTTCAGCAGGAATCCAAGATGCTCTCAGTGACATTCCTTCACTCCATCTCCTCCCACACGATCTCAAGTCAGCACAGTTTTTGTAAGAATAGTGGCAAACACTGCTCAAGAGCCTAAAGTGATAAGGACGTCCTCCTTGGAGAAAGACACAGCGTTTAACTCATCATAAGCAAGTTCTCTAACCACACATAAAGCACAATCATATCCTTCTGCAATTATAAGAAGTCAAGAACAATTTCTTTCTGAAGGAAGTAATCACCTGTGCTTATTCCAGGACATGCTTCTGGACTGCAGATCTTGACACAAATTGAGGAGGAGCCTTCCTTGCAAAGTTAGTGCTTCCTCCAAAATGACAGCATCAAAGAGGAAGCCCTGTTATCATTAACGTTCCTCTGCCAGGTAGACTGGAGGGCTCCTACTCCCTACATTCATGTTTTAGATCCTGTCCTGAGGTACTTCACACACTGTAGGGAAACCAGGCTTTCAACACTCAGGAAAAAGTTCTCTATTCGGCTTAGGGACCTCTCACTCCAGACTTCATCCCTAATATATAAAAGATCCAGTGAGGAAGCAGGCACATGCTACTATAGCTGTAGAAATGTAATGGCTAGATGCAACAAGAATTGAGAGTGCAAGTTTGAAGCTGTGTTCTCAGCTTCTACAAGTCAGCACACACAGAGTCTGGGACTCAAGACCACAAACAGTACATTATCAAAGAAGTACGCTCCAGTTTGTACTGTCCAAACCAAATTAGATCACTAATAATATAAATTTTGTCTTTTTGTTGTGGTTTGTTTGTTTGGTTTTTTTTTTAAGTAGTTCCAGCTTTCAGTTGCTCTCTTGCTTGGGTGCAAGGTACAGCATGAGATATAAAAGGAATATCCAAAGCCACTTCTCTCTTTTTGAGACAGACTGCCAATTGCCTGTGCTCTATTAATATTCAATGCCTAAGGTAATAGAACAATTTCTGTTTTGGTTATGTCTATTTACAGAACAGTACACATCCAGGAATATTAATTTTACTCTTTGCAGTCTGAGTACCTGTAATAACGCAAAAGAACATTTAATTTCAGTGCATTTACAGCACAGATGCTGTAGTCTGTCACCTTGCATACATGCTGTCATTTAACACTTATGCAGAACGTTACAAGGCAGAACATTTTGCATCTACTTTATCCTTCCTTTATAGTGTTGTAAAAGTTGCATGAGGATCCTGAAATCCTCCCCTGAAATATTTCCATTACTGTTTTCAGTGCTTAACACTTACAGTAGTAATCCTCACAGCAGTGAACATCACTCTCTGAACTGAAAACAAACATCACTCAGAGCTAAAGAGTCATCACAACATGAATGTGAAAGACTGATTGGCAACCGCTGTGGCACTGGTTTAGGTCTAATAGAAAGACCAGAAAGGAAATATTCAAGCTTTGGGGAAAGCACATCCTCAGACTGTTTCCCCACTGAGACTACAGCAAAGCAGACAACCCCCCTACTTCTGTCAGATAAAAAGACTCTAGAAAAATGAACTCAGGCAGACAGTACACAGCACTGGATTTTCCTCTCTGAAGTTCAGTGTTGACTACACATTGTGATACATATATGACCACAGGACCCACTCAGTCCAGGGTTCAGGACACTAAGAATTTGAAATCAAAACCAGCTGCTTTACATTCAGCTGCCTTGTAAAATAGTACCTAGGAAGGGATGGAAAGGAACACATGGCTCACAGATGCTTGCTCTGTAAAGTCATGAAAGAGTTTTGCCTGCAACACTTAAGGGCCTATCCTACTGGCTTCTAGTGAAAGTTGATGTTCTAAATGCAGTAGAGTTACTTCTGGAAGTTAACTGCTCAACTTTGGTGTTGGATTACCTCAAATTCAATTAATCTCCATGAGAATGAGCATTGTATCTTATTTTATCACATGTATACCTTTAAGCAATGTCCAATATAGAATGAATTTGATCTGACAGGGAACTGTAAACATATGGAATCCAAAGTTGCAAGCATTCATTCTGCTACTGCTATAGTTGGGAACACTGCCAACAGCACAATGCTTTCTTGAAAAGTCATAATTCAAAAGGTGACCTTAAGTGATAACTTTTGAGAACAAGCACAAGACTGCTAACCTGAGCATCTTTGATGATGGACTACCAAGAGAAAGCAGACAGACTGCTGTGCTTTCTGCCATCTCTTCAGAATGTCCCAAAAGGTGAAATGTAATTAAATAGTTACAAAGAGACTTTTGACACAAAACCAGGGAGTTGCTCATACCCGCAAAATGGTGCAGCTGAAAGCTAATGGACTGTTTTACTTTGAAACAAGTTGCAAATTCATGCCTAGAGAAAGCAGTCACTTTACCTGCTAGATTAATCCATTGTATTTAAGGTCAGTCAAAGGATAGTCAAAGAGGCTGTGGAAAGATGTTCTTTGAAAAAGTTCACTGATAGTTTCTTTTTTTATTTATTAATAATAGTGCTATGGTTTTAGAGGACAAGATACTACTAAGTCGCATTCAGATGCACTAATGCACTATTGTACTTAATTTTACACATACCACCAGCAGTGGAACGACCTACCTGATGAAATACGATTCAGCACAACCAGTTCCAGCAAAACTATCAACTAATTAAGAATAACTAGAACTTGGTGATTTACACTCTGCACCTATACAGGTTGTGAGAAAGGCATAAATACCTTCATGCACCTAGCACAACACATGTGGTCTTGCTACAAGACTAACTTCAGATACAACTTCTCATCATTTTGATCAAGGGAGGCAAAGAGGCAGGACCGAACGTTCTAAGTTTCTACCATGAGAAATATGTATTTTGCTCCTAGTGAAAACTGGCATCTATTTGTAACCACCTCCTTTCTTTGTGGGAGGAGAGGGTTTCTTTTGAAGGGAAGAATGACAAATTCCTCAAACTACACCTTGGTGTACAGCACACATACACCCCTTTAACCTGCAATACTACTGCGACAGATGCACTCAAACCCTTGATCAGACTGGCAGTAGATTGGTACAGGCTCCAAAGGAGGTAAAGGCATAAGCTGAGTTATGACTGACCCCAAAATTAAAGGTAGCACAGGATTCCCTCTCTCCAAGCCTAAAATGAATATACATAATGTTAGCTTCCAGCTTCTAAGACGCACCCCTGCTATCCTAGTTTGGTTATAAACAATACCCTGATATACCTGGGAAAGTATCAGAATGAGAATTTATCAGGATAATTCTAGAAATGTTAAGACCTAATTGATGGTCCCAACTAATTTTATCCAAGACAATCAAACATGGGAAGCAGCAGACACAGGAAGCAAAAATAAGGAGGAACAAAATTTCTGCTGTATATTCCCAAAGTAGGAGGAAAGAGGATCACAGAGAGTCTTAACATAAACAAAGAAGATAGAGATTTGCTTTGGGGAAGACAGAATGCAAAAACGTACACCAATAATTATCACCTAGACATGACTGATTAATCTAATCTTATCTGGTAAGAGAAAAATACTTCTCCATATGTCATATTTCAGTACATGCTACTTAAATGTTTGTAAGAAATTTAGACATGGCATTGCCTTCCTTCAGTAGTATTCTCACACCACTAAAGGCAAGGAAAGGACAGAAATGCTGAATTTATAGCACTAGGTGGAAAAACTTTTGAACAACTCTGACAGATCAGTAATAAATTACTATTATCTGGCTGCATATTCCCACCTTCTGTCTCATGTAATGTGGAAGCAATGAAAAAGAAGAAAACAGGCAGAAAGGAGCAGCATATAAAAACAGCTTCCTCATGCCTCCAGAGAGGAAAAATAAAATACCTGAAGAGTTGTTTTGCATGAGCAGTAGCCACATTAAATACACCATTATATCACCATGATGGACACTGTAAAGCTTATATAGCTTCAAAATATTGAAAGACTAAACAGATGACCTTAGACAAGAAGTCCCTGAATACATTTACAAAGCACACATTTCCTTCACTTTGTCAGGCAGCAACAAGGGTCAGTTACACCACAGAACACATGAGCAAAAGGAAACGGGGCCAGAGACAGATGTGGAAACAAGGCTACAGCATAGGCACAAAGTCCATCCAAGAAACAGAGCCAAAGACAGGACTGGAGACAAACTACAGACATGCATACAAAGAGTCCTGCCAGGAGATGACCAACATGCCTCCTTATGGCCAAAGTCCATTGAGGAGATAGGGCCAGAGGAAGGGCTAGTAGCACACATACCTATAATATAGCTCTAGATGTGAGGGTCCAGGCCCAAGCTTAAATGGGTCTGGGCCCTGGGCAGAATATTGGTCCCAGGTGAGGCTAGTCAGGGCTATTAAGACCTAGCAGTGGACTCAGGGCCCTGACACACTCATCACAGCTCAGACAGGACTTTTGGTCCTCTAGATTTTATTTCTGCCTACCCTAAAGACGTATACAGACAACATGGTTTAACTTGAACACAGGTGTTTTGAATACACATAAGTAAAGTGATTTAAGATACTGCTGATTGCAACCTTACTTTCTTTTTGAACTTTAAACTTCAGATATAAGACTGTCCATAGTTAGGCCTGCCCCCTCAAAATCACAGCAGTCCAGAGTTAACATCATTATGCTACATTTAATCCTTTCTCTCCTCCTAGAAAGGCAAAAAAAGTCAGCTTCAGGACAGCACAACTGCTTCTGCTGGAGAATACAACCAAGGCCTATCTCGGTACTCCATACTGAAGCAGAAAAGCCTCTTCTTTTCTTCTAGGCCATTCTCTCAGCCAGCAGTACCTTCTATGCTGAAGGCCATTCCAATCCTCCAGGCTACCAAAAACTCACCACAAAATATATGGATATGCTTCTACAAGGTATAGGCTAAAACAAGCTACAGTCAACTGCAGCTACTCAAATTCATAATCATCATTTTAGCCCCATCATTTAGTGCCATAATCCAGTTTTTCTTAGACTTAGACAGTAAGTCTTCTTACCACAAACCACCAGGCAGCTCTCCTACTCGCTTTTAAGTTAAGCCTTGTCCTCTAGCAGCAAACCAAAAAGGGAAAACCCTAACACTTGCCTCTGATATCATGACTGAGGCCAATTAGCCTTTTAATGAGTTTTTTAACCCTTTCCTTGCTTATGTAGGGTTTATGTAGTAGAAGAGGCAAAGTGGCTAGAGCACCTAGAAAGAGTCAAGACTTTAGAACTTCACCTGTAAAATTGCCACATTCTCTGTTAACTTAATAAAGGGTCTGATGATTGCAAGGCTTTTCAGGGAAAACTGTCTCATGCTAGGTGTTGTATAGATATGTAAAAAGGGAACTTTGTCAGTGTACTGCAAACAGTATTAAAGAAAAACATAAACAGCAAGATGTACTATAAGCAAATTCAAACTTACCAAATAAATGTTCTGCAACAGTCTCACTAACAAAATCAAAGTGAAAGATCAAAGCAATAATTCTCAGCTCCTACGTGAACAGGAAAGGGGAAGGCTGTTATAATTTTGTATACTGAAAACCTGCTCATCCCACAACTTATACATAAATGCAGTCACAAACATGCAAACTTAATGCACTTATTTTTGTAGATTCCTGAGCAGTGTCAGTCTCTGACACCTATTGGAGCACAGTGTTTCAGATACTAGAAGATCACAAAAGAAAAACAAAAGAGGGGAAAAAATGTGGATGGGCTTAATGTACTGGAAATATTGCCAGTCGGAAGCTTCCAAAAAATCTTAAGGCTCTTTTAAAAACAAAAGACTGCTTACTTTCTATTTTGGTAACTCTGCCTTTTCAGATGCACTCAGACATGTTTGATTTTTCTTCCAGGTGCACACAGGTTGGGGAAGCGCAGATTCATGGTAAAAGCAGCTGGAGTTCTCATGCCACTTGTCAGGTCTAGGAGCTGGGGTGCTATGAAAAACTCCAAATCCTGAGACATTCAAACTTGTATCACAGCTGTTAGCAGAAAAACCCTGCCAGGGCTGGGAGAGCGCTAATGACCCTGACTGGCCGCACCTTACCACAGCCATGACAGAGCTGTATTTAAGCCCAGATGGGGTTACTGAGCTCTTCTTGGCTTGTTCCTGGTGTTGCTAGGGCTGTATGTTGCTTTGGTCCTCTAGCTTTTGCCCTGCAAACTTACTTGGATGTACCTACCTCATTGCTGTGTGCTTCCCTGATGCTGTGGGCTCTCAGCTGCCCTCCCTGGGCTGCCTGCGGCCTTGCTCAGGTATGGGGGTATAGGCCATATCACCCAAGAGCGACCAGCCTGGCCCAGGGCTCTGGCTTCCCTGCAGCACTGACCCCCTGCCTGGCCCTAGGTTCCTGAGAGCCCCCTGGCCTCCCCATGAGTGACTGCATCACCTGCTCAATACCCAGTGTTGCTGGCCTGGCTCTGTCCCCTGAGGTAGCCCCCAACACCCCACAGCCATTAAACTGCTTGAGACCTCAGGCCTCTTGGGGGTTTGGTGCCTACCCTGTGTGGGGAGGCCCTGAGGGCACCAACAGGGCTTAACAGCCCTGACCGGCCACCCTGGGCATTCCAGCCTGAGGCCCTCAGTCCTTGTCCCAGCGATGCTGTAGGGTGCTGGTCTCTGGGTCTGCCACAGGCCTACTGGGCCCAGGCTAGGCCCTGTGCCCATTCTGGGCTGTCTCTGGCCGTGGGTCCCCTCGCTGGGCCTGATCCTGCTGCCACCCATGACCTGTGGCCTGCCCTGGCAGGGCCCCTGGCCCTTGCTGTGCCCTGACAGGAACACTGAAAGCTGTGCCTCAGAAGGCTCCCTGCCTCAGTATTTACAGTCCTCCTCTCATATAGTCACAGTGGAAGAGCGGATCTACCGCCTCAGGCTGAAACAGCTTAGCAGCCTCCATCCTTTTCCCTCGCTGCATCTACTGTGCTGTGTGCAAGTACAAGGTCGTCTTCCCTTTCTGACAGGTAAGGGACATTTTGTGGGCTGCTCGTCATCGCCAGCTCTGGGTAAAAAGGCTGTGCCCGTTCCTGGGGCCTGCTGGCAGCAGGGACGCCTCTGAGCAGGCAAGGAGCACCATCACTTTCACAGTGGGAAATAACGGGAATCTCCATGCTCCTAAATCACTGTGTCCTAAGCACGTGCTTTCCAGCATAAATCAGGCTGGAATCAGCAGAGGCACAAAAGATGAGGTGGAATGATTTTCTAGGGATAGCATAACTGAAGAAAAGAGAGAAGACAAGTTATCTTAGTTTTTTTCAGTTGAAGCTCAAAGGGAGTGAAAGATAAGAAAAATAAACAATCTTTTGTGTTTTCATCCCATCAGCTCAAGAAAATTCACTTTGCATCAATCTACAACTGTTCTCTTGGAATTGAACCTTTTTGTTTCTGTTAGTTATTTAATCTTTTGAATGCAAACCCCCAAAAAATTGACTTGAAGCGTTCCTTTGAGTCAATATATATTCATTTTCCAACTAGAAGACATAGAAAATGTAATTTAGAAAACAAAGCAAAGCAAATCAAGGTGAAAACATCACGTGACAGCATTTTGATCTTTCCAAAGGATTTTCCCCTGACTACTCTGGCCAAAACTACATGTTAAATTCAAGGGGCATTGGCAAAGAGCTTCAGCATCCCCTGAAATTCTTTTTTACTATTGGTCCACTCATTTAACCAACTTCAAAGAGCAAATCCTTATTCCAGCGCAACCACTGCAAAGGGGAAAATTTAAACCCTCTCAAAGCACTTTCCTCCTAAATCACTAATTAGAATGGAAGAGAGTAAAAAACCTTATTTGATTTATGGCTAGCAAAAGATAGCAAGAAAAAAGTGCTCTTGTCATCTGAAAAAGCATTTATCTGAACCATTATGGAAATGTCATTTGTACTGGAAGCCTCTCCACACTGCAACTGTGTCAACATAATTATTGCCACATTTTTTTCCCTTGCTAGTTGGGGGACCCTTTATGGTGTTGCCAAGTGTCCTTGTCCTAGCCAGATATAAGCCCTGCACTGTTTTTCTTGCAGAATGATTTCCTGTAGCTCTTCTCTCTGTCCTTCATAGCTTTTAAGTATGGACTGTGTGGCAGAATGGGTGTGACAGGTTATTACTAAACCACTAAATAAGCAAACTTCTGGACATGTGGTGTGAACATCATTCTAATGTTCATCATTTAACTTGTTTTTTCTTCTAGCAACTGAATTAATCTAAGTTCCCATCTCTCATGTTTTATCACACAGTGCATATTTGAGTTTTGCCTTACAGCCCCAATTGTTGGAGTATGATATTTGAACATTAACATCTTTTTTCTTTCCTGATTTTAGGTATTATAGCTGTAGAAAAAATCTTGAACATGTGAATCCTAAAATTTCAGAAGCTAAAAGAAAAAAAAAAATCTAATTACTTAAGGCAGTCTTGTGATTAATTATTTTTTAATGCATGGGCAAAGCAGCACTGACTCACTGTAGCCATGTCTAAAATCTCCAAACACCCCTGACAAGGCTATTGGCTGGCCAAGATTGTGCTTAAAAGTTCCAGCTGTTTACGAGGTATTTGTGTGGGGGAGGTATGTGGCAATAACTGTGTTTCTTCTAACTGAAAAATGGTTGAAGGGAGTTTCCTACAAATTCCTCAAAGTAAGTGAGCAAAACCAACTGTGGGCAGGAACTAAACAAGACCAATTCACAGCAAATATAATGTTTAGGACTGAAATCTTTCTGCACCTTCAGCTGTGGATGTCGCTCCCCTGTGTATTCTAGGGGTAGCTTAAGGGAACAGAGGTGGTATTAGGTTTTTATCACAAAGCTGACTGTCGACCATCTATGAAATTCACTGTTCTGTAATTGTAGACTAGCAACACTTTGCAGAATTTTCATTTGTTCTCTACTCAGAACACTAAGACCAAATGTAAAACATCTAAGAAAAGAAAATGTGTTATAGATTTTTTTATTTTTTTTTTTTGCAGATTTGGGGCACACCACTTTTATGCTGTTTACATACCACTTTCAGCCAGGTCTTTGCAAGGCTTTTATGCACTCTGAACTGCCTGACTCCTGTGACTTAAACACTGACCCCAGATCATCTCTGGCATTGGATTCTACAGAATATCGTTTTGAATCAGTTCTTGGACTTCAAAAGATGAAGCCTACAAATACTTCCTAGGTCCTGTCTCATCTGACTCCACCTCATCTGTTCCTGTTCTGAAACCCATCTGTCTACATGGTTGTCTTGGTACTCATTGGGGAAGATCAGGAGGAGAAGCTGTAAAATGGGTTGTCCTACTGTATTTCAGGAGGTCCAAATGCCTGTATTTCCTTCTCTTTCAGCTCAGGATAAGGTTTTAGCTCATTACTTCCCCTTATAAAGTCATATATAGTATACAGGAAGGTAGAGAAAGCAAGATAAACACAATCATTGTAATCATTAAAAAATTATTGCATCTCCATGATTTTATAAATTCTCCCAAATATGTTCATAGATAATTTTGCAAAATTTTGTGAGATATCTTTGAAATTTGTTCTAGGTTTGCTCATTCATGCCTTTGCATGTTCATTTGTTTTACACTAGCTGTGTATCTTGCACAAGCTGTGCATCTCACCTCAGCCCAAAATATGTTCTCTACAAATGCTTATGCTCTGAACTGCAGATATTTGGCACACAAGATAGGATTATCTTTGAGCAACCTTGTCTAGTGGAAGGTCCCTGCCCATGGCAGGGATGTTGGAACTAGATGATCTCTAAGGTCCCTTCCAACCCAAATCATTCTATGATTCTATGATCTCCTTATTGTGTAGAGAGGGCATTGAGATAACTGGAGTGAATCAAAAAGCAGATTTCTGCCATAGCTTATCTAGCACTAAGAAATAACTGGGGGAGAGCACAGTGGTTTAATTTGCCCTTTCCAAATGTACAGATAAAGATAAACCTCTCTTTAAGCATTGTAGCGTTCGCTACATATCAAGGTGCCATGATTAGATGACTGATCGGCCTGGACCAGGGGAAGAGACAGATAACACACACAGTGTGAGCGCCAACTTCCACCTTTTATTGCGCAGTTAATTCCTTTTATACTAATAAGGGTGGGCGTGATCACAGATATGTCATAGGGCTGCGACTAACCCTCCTTCTTTCTGTAACATCGCGAGATCTTCCAAATGCCGAACCCTACATCTCCCCCTCCCCATGACTAGCTAGTTTCTATTGTTATGAACAGTTTCACGCAAAGAAATAACTGTGTAAAGTACTATAAGAATAAGCATATTTCTACAACTAAGTTTAAACACTGTACCTTAAACACACGTAAATGTAATTCACACAAGTGGTAAATGGAAAGTTAAGGCTAGGAAAGAATTACTTCTATTACTTTATAAAGTTTATCATTGGTATGCTGATGTTAAGGCTTATTGTCTGGGGCATCCAGATTCCCGGCTGTGAGCGATTCTGCAGCTCTGTCTCTGACAGCCGGATCCCATAAAGGCACGTATTGATGGGCTCTGAGAGGGATGTCATCCGGATACACATCGGGCTCCCCAATTGGTTTTGCATCCACTGCCAGAAATTTGTAGCGGATACCCAAGGCGTCACAAGTCAGGATAGGATGACAGCGATCTGTAAAGAAAAAACACTCAAACACTACGAGGTTAGGGCAGGACGAACCATACAACTAGGGACCCATTTCAGTAGCCCTTCAGGCATCTGTACAGAGGCATACCCTCACCCGAGACAATGCAGCTCAAAAGGCCCATCCCATTAGCGTGTCTGAAAGTCACGCACGTGGACCAACGGGTAGGGACCTTTCTCTTCCGTGCTCGTAAAATGTCGCTGCGCTGCTGTCTGCTCCATGTCCCCTCGAACTGTCTGATTTAATGAAGTTAACACAGTTAACAGAAGATGCTGTGTATGGAGAACAGGTGTGTTATCCTTAACCAGGAGGGCTCCTCCTGCTCCCCCTCCCTAAGCCAATCGAGCAGGGTCTTTAAGGTTCGATGTGCTCGTTCTACAATGGCCTGACCGGTGCTATTATAAGGGATGCCATGTATAAGGTTAATACCCCAGGTTGCACAAAACTGTTTCACCTTTTCCCCAGTATAAACTGCACCATTGTCTGTCTTAATCTGTTGTGGAATACCTAGTTGAGCTATGCAAGCATGCCAATGTTGTATAACTGCCAAACTATTCTGTTTACTATGCGCTGTAGCAATAATATATCTGCTATAGATGTCTACTGTAACATGTAAATACTGCTGTGGCTTAAAAGGAGCATATTCTGTAATATCTGTTTGCCAGATCTGATTTGGTCACAAACCACGAGGGTTGACCCCAGCTTCCCAAAGGGGTCCTTGGGCACATTGAGGGCAAGCTGCGACAATTTCTTTGGCTTCAGCACGAGAAATACCCATTAGTGTCACCAAGCCTCGTGGACTCCAATGCAACAGGCGGTGTAACGTTATCGCATGTGCCCTTGCTGGCGTGACGTTATCGTCACCAATAACAGCCAACAATGCTTGTGCCGCCTGGTCAGCGCAGCTGTTCCCTTCAGCTAATGGTCCAGGGAGACCAGAATGACTGGTGACATGAATAGGGAAAACGGCTGCACTACGTAACTGTAAGGCGTTCAGCAGCATACTGGCTATCTCCGTGGAAGAAGCTAGTGCCCATTCCCCTGCAACCAAAAGCTTACATACATACAGTGAATCCATGACCACATTTAAGGGCTCTGTTGGCCAACGTAACAATGCCATGGTCACCGCCTTGGCCTCCAAAAACTGTACTGAGCGACTTGGCTCAGTATATACTACCTGGTGCCATGACCCATCTTCTTTCCAAACACAAACGGCCTTGCTGGTCTTGGAGGATGCGTCAGTAAAAATTGTGTGCCCGTCATTAGGGTGTTTCGCCACCTGCTGTGCTGGAAGAATGGGTAAGGCATGCAAGATCTCCCCACAAGGATGGACCTCATGTCCCGCTATTGTCCCCGCAAACTCTGCTAATGCACCCTGTAAAGCAGACACCTGTGGATAAACCAAATTCCATTGCGTTAGGCAGCAGGGCAAAACAATGCGGTCTGGGTCTCTGCCAGTAAAATGTTGACAAGCCCCTCGGCAACACATGATCATGGTGGCTACCAACAGCGGCCAACTAATGATAGCTGTGTGTACCTTACCCTGATGTAGCCATGCAAAGGGCCATTCCAGGCCTTCTGCAGTCTACCAATACACCGTGGCAGCTCTGACTGGCCACAAAGAGCTGCGCATCAATTGGCTGTGTGGGTTGAAACCTCTGCAGGTCCCACTGCTGGGCCCGTTGGGCTATGTTTTCTAGCAACTCACATTGTGCTGGTTGCAATACACGTGATGTCTGCAAGGGTTCCCCCCCCCCGGAGTAGTTGGTACAAGAGATTCATTTCATCTTCCGCAATGGGAATGAAGTTCCTCAGCCACAATAGTTTGCCTACTAACTTTTGGGCATCATGTAAAGTATACATTTGGTCAGGGACCATCAAACCTTGAGCAGTTTGCCTTCTCTATCCCGGAGAGGAACCATCAAGCGCCCATGCAGCGGTATCAGTGGAAAATGCTCCCTCAAGGCATGAAAAATTTGCCAACTCTCTGTCAGATTGCAGTAGGTAAGGCCTTGCATTCTCTGCGAAAAGACTACCCAGAGGCTACCATCATGCATTACATGGATGACATTTTACTGTCCCATCAGGATGAGTCTGTGTTGCAACGCCTCTATGATCAGACAGTCCAACAACTAAGTGAATATGGGCTACACTTATCCCCTAACAAAACACAAATGGGACCTTCTGTTAGTTATCTAGGCACTCAATTAACCCCCCGCGCAGTCACCACTATGTAGCGTTCGCTACATATCAAGGTGCCACGATTAGATCACTCATCGGCCCGGATCAGGGGAAGAGACAGATAACACACACAGTGTGAGCGCCAACTTCCACCTTTTATTGCGCAGTTAATTCCTTTTATACTAATAAGGGTGGGCATGATCACAGGTACATCATAGGGCTGCGACTAACCCTCTTCTTTCTGTAACATCGCGAGATCTTCCGAACGCCGAACCCTACAAAGCATGACTGTTTGATACCACAGAGATCCACAGTTCCCTCTGTGAAGACTGTTGGATGTGCACCTTTAGCGTACATCTGGGTTTAAGAATCCCAGTGTGCAAATAAAGCATCTTGGCTCAAGAGACTAGCAAGCAGAAAGCCTACAACATGTTTATAGCAATAGTTTTTTGGCTTGTGCTTATCTGAAGGGTCCCAGTTGTGGTTTAATTACATTCTGTATAAATTATAAGTAAAGTTATATTTAAAACTGGAGAGTTCTCCTAAAGTAGAACATTTTCAAGGGTGCTGCAGTTTGTAGAGAAAGAGCATCAACCAGCCAGGGCAGACTGAGAAAAACAAAAACCTAAGCAATAACCTAGACCTATGTGCAGACAAATCATGCCAGGTCCTGTTGGCTGCACAAAAGGCCCAGAACCGAATACTTTGGAGCTCCCCAAGGAAATGTAAATGCTGATTAAGTCTGTAATTTCTGGAGGTGCATTTCTTGCCTGTAAGATGTGCTGTCCCAGGAGCTCTAGCAGCTTTTTCACAGCTGAAGTGATTTCAGGGCTGGTGTGAGCTACAGACACTCTTACCTAAGGCTATCTTATCTCTGCATGTTTTCTCTGTCAAAAATGTGCGTGCATGCACAGATGGCCTGCATATGTGCTATAAATTTTATATTTCAGGGACACATTCAAATGACTATGTCTGTGTTAAAGATCTGATATACAGCAGGCTTCTGAGGGAAATACAGAGAATCTTCAAATTCTTGTATTCTGGAAGATGGAAAGCAAAATACAGGACTAGTATGGGAGAAAGTCCACCAGGGTGCCTTCACAAGGCTTGCTGTCCTTAGACCTTCCAGCTCAGCATTCATATCACAGGCTCCATTTGACTCCATGACTTAAAACACCTTAAGACATTAATCCAAGTGGCTTTCTTCCCCAGAAGGTACATATGAAGGGCATCTTTTCTCCTGTTTCTTCCAAAATCCCTTTCCCAACTACTCCAAGCAGTGAGGATGACTTGGGTAAATCATTATCCCTAGGGCTTTCCCTGGCCTCCTGCTCCCTAGTACACAGCACTTTATGAAAATGCTTTATGAAAAGCATAACTTAATTTAACCAAAACACATAAGCTGGATCAAGATTCAAATGCCAGGCTCCCCTGGTGTTACCTCACTCCCCTTGCCACAAGCACCCCTTGGAGTGGGCAGGATCCCCATATGGGGGCCCCACAAGTATCAGGATGTGTGCAGGCTGCGTGGGGAGCTACTGCAAGAGGATGGGTGGTCAGAATGACGGTCAGCCTTTTTGTGCAAAGTTAGCAGCAGAGAACACTATGGAGCCCTTTATTTGATGCTTTGTCCATGTACAGAGGTGCTTTGCCTTGCTGTTGCTGTGACACAGAGCGGGTGGGGGATTCCAGCAGGAGTTCTCCTGGGGCTGCTGCGGTGCAGGTTGTGCCTTGCTTGGGTGCTGCCTCAAGGCTGGGTTGGTCTTGGATTAGCCTATGTGGGACTGAACTGCTGTTTTCCCTGGGAGGAGGAAAAAGCAGAGCGGGCTCCGCTGAGTGGGGTGCAGGGGGAGTTTTCGTATATGTCTTGCTGTATGATTGTGCTTAGAATGATCTACTGTGCGAAGACATGTTTTTCCTTCACGTGTGTTTCAACAACACACAGTTTAACGAAGCTCACTGTATCTATGTTGCACAGCAAAGAGTAATAAGTGGTAATTATACTGTAGAAGAAAGGAGGAGGTGAGAGCTCTTACTTTCTAGTGGGAATTACTGCTGTTTTCATTTTCATGTAAATGGCATCTCATTTGGAACTGATGAATCCCCTCATATTTCCATCAACTATTTTATTGTAGCCAGTCCTCTATTACTGTGATTATTCAGCATCTCATTATTGACAATTAATTTTTTCTAATGTATATGTAATAAATAAGCATAGAAATAACACACAATGGTCTTCATTTTCTGCTGCCTCATATCTGTTTATTTTTTCCTATGCAAAAGAAAGTGCAAATGGGTATGAAATATTACCATATCAGTGTATAAGTCTCTGCAAGATATAATTAGAAAATCCACATGCAAATGAATCTAATTTTTCCTTGCACAATACAATTGTATGTTGACTGTCTCAAATATAAAATGTAAATCCCTGGTCTATGGGGAAGTTGGGGAATGTGCTATACAAAACTACTGCTTGCCAAGCTCAGGCACAAGGGCTAGCAAATCATGACCCTTTCCCTGACCTATCTTTCAACTAGCTCAGAAAAAGCTGAAATGTGACATGTCACTTTGAAAAACTGAAGGGGAAAAAAAAGAAAGTCTGTTGCTAAACTAGGCTTGCCTTTTAGTTCAGCAGCTTAAGCAGAAACACAGGGAGAAAAAGCATAGCACTTTGACTGACCTAGCCCTGGCTTAAGGTTATGAACAGGAGCCCGGTAAAACTGGCATTAAGCATACTTAGGAGAAAAGCTTGGAAAGGACTTCTGTGGTCAGGGTGCAGGCACGGGGGGGGGGGGGGGGGGGGGTGACTCAACTAGCTAGTTTGAAGGCAAGTTTCACTCTGACTCAGAAAAAGAACTGAAAACAGTTCTTGCCATTTGAGTCAATATATCAAAGTTTTGGAAACAGTGAATGGAAACTTAGAAATAAGGAGCGGTGCACAGGGAGCTCAGACAACTCAGACTAGTGGAGATAGATGTGTTTAGGCTGCTTGGTTAGTTAAGGTGAGTGACTAGATCAGCAGAGCCTGCACAACCTTTTACATTAATCCTCTGCTGTAAATAACATTCATCCAAGAGTGGGTGTGCATAGATACATTCCACTTAACAGTCATAGCCATGTTAAAAAAACAAACAAAATCAGATCTAAGCCTGTGAATGATGCCTCTGTGAATGGCTTTAGTAGAAGGAAAGCAGAACTTGATGTAAAAAGTATGTTCTGCTGTCCCTTCTTCCTCCTCTTTCACAGTGCAAGCTCAGCATGATTGACATGATGTTTAAATGTAACCCGGCTTGCTCTCCAACATGCCTGTGGAGCAGGATGGTAGCCATGTGGTAAAGTCATCCATTTGACCAATCTTTCTCATGTAAGTGGATAAGTCTCTGCTGTGAAATGATGCCTACAATTTCCTCACCCTTTAACAAGTTTTCATTTTCCTTTGTCTAGTTTTCGTCTGCCTCCTTGGAGGAAGAATGGTTTTTTTTCAGAAGAGGAACCAATAGGAAGTAATGAGAGCAAAACCATTCTTTGGTCAAAGTGGAATCCCTTAGCATTTTGCTGCTTCTCTGAAATCCGTTGATATTGGCTATAGGTTTATATAGTGGGGTTTGAACTTGTAGTTTTTCTGGGTTGCCTAAATCTCATAAAAGTGAGTAAAAAACAGATGATCACATCACTTGTCCTATGCTTGTTCCATGTTCCTTTCTATTTGGGTCTCAACTCTTTGTCACTCACTCTCATCCAACTTGCTTATAAATCCTGATGTTATGTTGTGCATCATTTCTTGCCCTCCCTCCATTATAGCAAAGAAAATCTGTGACGCCTGCTCTCATCATCTACTTCTTTTAAGGAAAGAGAAAACTAAAGGAAAGACAAATTGGATTGTTAAACCAGCAAAAGTGGAGGGGAAGTGATAATGGGACAGACTTGCTTCCAAAAGTAAAAGATTGACTTAGTCAGGCCTCATCCATTGTTGACCTCAAAGAACTTAAACTCACAGAACTGGACTCTGGTTAAAGAAGCTTTTACTCAATGCTAAGACTGTGCAAACATATTCAGATAAGATAAGCACCCTGAGCTTTTACTTCACAATCCTGAGTTTTTGAAGTTGTACTAGAATAAGAAGTACTGTAAGCAAACAAACTCCTGATATTATAGTTTTGTTCTGAGGTTTTATTTGTCCCATTCCTCCCCGTCTTCAGATCTCCTATATCCTGGACTCCTTGCTTCCTGGTGGGCAGGACTTCAGGAATGGCAATGCACTTGAGGAAAGATGAAGAGCAATTGGAGGAACCCTGGAGGAGAAAAACAAGAATGATCAAAGCTTTAAAAACAACCATGACCTTTGGTGTATGACTGAAAGAATGGGGTTTATTAAATGTTGAGAACTGAAAGAGACATAATGTTCTTTAAATACGTAAAAGTTAGCTGCAAAAGATTAAACTGTTCTCCATGTGCAGTATGAGTAAGAATAGTAGTGAAAGACTTAAATCATAGGAAAGGAAATTTTAGGGAATATGTTATAAAATATGTTCTAAGGAGACCAAGGCACTGAATTGCCTAGAGAGGTGTGGAATTGCTGTCACTGGAGAGTTTTAAGAACAGAAGAGTCCAACATTTCTTGGAAATGAGTTTAATTAATGCCAGTACCAAATCTGTAGGGGAAAAAATCTGATCCTTTCAAATCAGTGGGATATTATGAAGAACATCCTTATGTGGGTTTCCTTTCCAATATACCCCTATTAAACAGAGGAATTTACTATAATAAAAACATTTTTAACAGCAAAAAGCCCTTTAAAATATTGACATATTGTATCCCATTTTTTGCAAAGGCAGTGTTTTGTATTTTCTTCAGGTTTGGGTGAAAATGGAATTGCTTTTTTTTTTGCTTTTTTTTTTTTCCTGAAATAGGTGATGGTCTTATATCCCAAAGGGAAGCACGTGAGTATTTTCTTTCCAGTTCTCTTCATGCTTGGAACAGCATTAGAATCTAAACAAGTCCTGTGTGTTTTTTTCATGCTGGTGAATAAAAACCAGTGTTTACTGAAAAGACACAAACTAGAGCTTCATCCTATAACATGCTGGTCATCTTCATGCAGAAAATCCAACCACAGGCCTTAAGGGGACCTTGTTTATACATGCAGATCCAATGGCTGAGGTTCTGATCTTGCCAGATGAGGTACTGACAAAGTTCCACCAAAATATCAGTTGGCTTGGGATGATTTGAGGCCTTCCAGGACCAAAAGAAAAGGAAAGAGAACTCCTTTTCCTCCCTCCATGTGTACCTGGCTATTGGCCTGACAGTAGTGTTGGCTAAAAACACCAGTGACAATCTTAGGAAGAACAGACTTTAGGAGTGCTGTGGACTGGGCTACAGCAGATTCAGCCTGAAATGCATGGAAGAGGAAATGGCCTACTCTGAGCGGCAGAAGTGCTCAGGCTGAAAACCTCTGAGCCTGGTGGGTTTTAGGACTTGGCTGTCTGATGGGCAGCCTCTGAGAATGGGCTCAGACCAAACTATATGTGTAGTGTAAGCAGAGCTGTTAAGTGTTCTGGGTCATAAAAAAAGGATTATGGTCACAGCTCGTTGATGATTTTATGTAAAACACTGTTTTGTATCTTTTGATTGATTGCTTTTCAGTCCTTCTGAGCTGAGGCTTACTGATGTATTTGAAACAGTCATCTGGCAGCTTTCTGCCACAGGAGCTGCTTGCTGTAGTGAGGTTACTCATTTTTTCATGTTCACAAAATCAGAGACTTACCGAGTTGTTCTCATGCCTAAGTTCTTTAAAGCAAAGAAGAAAATTTTGTATTCTTCATCAATTCTTCCTCATGAGCAGTACTCCAGTTGTGGAGTACTGGGAATATACAAAAAAATAGCATGAGCCCAAATAACCATCTTCCTTTAATGTTTAATGCTCACTCTGATGAGGATACTGTTTCTAAATCCTTATCCTTAAGATTGTTTTGGGTATGCCCCACATTTGTGTTGGGACAAGTGAGTGTGTTGTTTATGCTTGCCTTAGGCAACAGTCCACAAAGGAGACGTTTTCATCCATCAAGAGTAAGGCTGGTGAGCAGCTGGCAGGATGCTATTATACCTCTGCTTCCGGTCAGCTCCCACATATCTCGGAAAGCCCAGATGCAGTTTACTTTATTTGTTGCGTGTCACTGCGGTAGAAAGTCTGGCTACTGACTTAGCCGGAATGTAAATAAATTATATATGCCTGACCAGTGTTTGTGTCATGATGTATTAACTACATGGCAGTGCTAGGAGCTGAAATGTGATGCTTTTCATTAACTCTTTGATGAGAGCAGAGTGCTAGTGGAGAAAAACATATAAAATATTTAGAATCTGCCCAAATAAGAGAAAACAAATTCTCTGCCTGATCATGGTAAAGACACTTTATAAAAGCAAGGTTTGTTTATGCATGGTCTTGATGAGGCACTTAGCTTCCACTAGAGTCCTTCTGGGGAATGCTGGAGCCCAAAGAGGTATATGGATCCAAATTTTACAAATCATCCTAGCTTTTGGGATGGGCAGGAGCAAGGCTGTGAAACTAAGCATTTCTGACCTTTGCAGAAAGATGCAATTGAAACCTAGCTGTGGAAACAGTGTAACATCTGAAACTCAGCCCTTCCTTTCAGTAAAACCTTTCCAAAGTGTTGCTGAAGTTTGTTTTACTTAAGTTTTCAGAGCCACACTGGTTGCTGGATGATAGGCCTCTAGATATTGCAGTCCAAACATGAAAGAAGGGCTGGTACATTTCCTGTATAAAAATGATTTTGCTTTTTATTCAGCTGGTGGATATAAAATTGCTTCAGTCTGGAGAGTTGGGAAGAATACAGCGCAGCCCCATGCTAAAGCCAACATAGACATCAACTGAATGATATGATGCTGCTGGAGGAACTAGGAGAAAGGGCTGGAAAGGTATTTCCAGTCTCTGGCTCTGTCAGGCATCCATATCATAATGGCATTCATAAATGCATCAAGATGGATTTTCAAATCAAGACTGACTCCTACTTTTCCTGTGAGAAGGTTGCTTCAAAACCTTATCTATAACAGTTAAAATCCTTATTTCCAACTGTAGCATATTACTGCCCAGCTTATGGCCATTTATTAATAAAAGCTTTGAGCAAGGCTGCTGAACTTCATTTCATCAAGATTAAGTTCTTATGCCAACAGCCTGTTTGGGTTTTTTTGCCTAGCTGTCTCCCTTCCTGACATTTATACTCATGAATACCACTCCAAATACTATGCCACCATGTTATATTGCCAAATGACATGCTATGCTAGAGAATTGAATTAATTTGAAAATAAACCCCTTCCCCCTGCCTCTTCATCTGAAACAGTTTTTCAACCCTCTCCTAAGACTTCCTAAAATTTAAGTTTCTTCTTCCTCATTTACTTTATCCATGTTTTCCTCATCTGTTTGTGGTCTGTTCCAGTCTGTCCTTTCTGGAACAGGAAGCACCCCTACCACATTCTTTTAGCTCTTGCTTTGCCAGACCAAACTCCCCCTGGTTCTGAGTCACTTGTTTGCACCCTTTTCTGGATACATCTCCAGGAGTCCTGTGGGATGGGTAAATGCCTTTCCACTGTAAAATTGTCTCCTGCTAAGTAGAGATTTTTTTGGACTGGAAATATTGCTAGAAGGGACAAAATTTTTTCAAGGCATCTTTTACAAAATCTAGCAGGTTTTTCCAAGCTGTTTGTTTCATTAACTGGAATATTCCTTTGGCACCAAAGGCAGGATTTTGTGATGTTCTTTGCCAGCATCTTGGCTCTTGGGAAATTCTAGATTTTCACTTCCATGGATTTACTTCTAGAGCCCTTTCCCTCTGTTAAATCAAGTTGCAGTAGTTTGTTTTTCTCCTAGGCCAGAGGGATAATTGCTCTATCACTTCTAGTTTCAAATCCTATTTGTAATCCCCAGAATATCCTATGGATATCCTGTAGCTTCTCTGGATAAAGTGTGTTCCTTCTGATGATTTCTTTTTTTAGAAACATATGCATTTTCTCAGTTTTTCTCCAAAGTATTCCCTTCAATACTTGATTGTTCATGCTAAGGTGGGCAACATGTTTCTGATATGGGCCTTTATTAACAAAGGTATATTATTAACAAGGAGAAATTCCAAACATCAGAAGACTTTTATGTGGCAGACGATCCCTTTGGTTTTGCCTGCACTTTGCATTTTTAGAGAAAGAAATTGAGAAGAATCTGAATGCAATCTATACTCATGGAGTGGCAGTGAAAGCAAGGAGGATTATTCTCTACCTTATTGCACTACATTGTAGAAGAAGCCTTTGTATACCACGGCATCTACCACCTCCTTGTGAACCTGCATGCAGGGAAGCTCTGCTTGAGAGAGGGAGACACGTCCTTGGGGAAGGAACAGGGGAGAATGGTCTGTTTCCATCTGCTCCTTCACCCCACTGCCATGGTATAGAGGAGATACGGGTAGGGAGCAGGCCACAGAGGGGCACCTGGTGGTAAAAGACTAGTATCAGACATATTTATGATGCTGTAATATTACTAGCACCTAGTTGTTTGGTATGGCATACAGCCAGAAACCTGGTACGGCTGAAACGTCCTTGTGTCATTGTTACTGTATAGTCTGTGCACCAGGGTCACAGAACTCGGGGTTCAAAATATCCATCAAGGCTCATGAACAATCATCCTTTGGAGCCCCTCGACTGCTGGCTAAATGGTGCTCCCTCATTGCTTCGTCTCTGCTGTAAGATTCAAGGACATACTCTCTCACTTGTTCTGATTCTGGCCTGGGCTGGTTTATGCAAATATTAACATTGGCTTTTCCGTTTCTCAGCCTGCTGCCTCATATGGTAAGGGACCACATGCATGAATAATGTGTCAAGCATTTCTTTTGGTGGGGTTGGAAAATGCAGCTTTCCTAGAGTTAGATCCGCAATTGGCAAGAGTCACTGCTGCCACTCAGTTTTTGGAATTAGCAGAAGCAGCAGCAACCCCTTTTCATTAGCAGGCATCTGGGGCAGATAAAAGGCCTGCTGAAGTCAATGGACACCAGAGAATTGCATTTGAGAGTATTTACTTCAAAGTCACAGTGCACTCACGCTGCCGAACAAGAGGTTCACTCTGTGGGAAGAGTGACTGCTCTGCTGCTCTTGAGCTGTGTGCGGTGCAGGCAGCCCCAGGGGGGCTCCTCTGAGATGGCTAAATGACATGGTTAACTGTGGGAGGAAACACGTAAGCAGGAGTCCCCTGCTAAGTTGAGAGTCTAAAATTTGTTTGTGGATATTATGCTGACAAGAGGGGACTACATTGGCCATACGAGATAAAAACTTTGCTGGTAAAATGGAAACATGGTTGATTGATAAGAAAAAATGTCAAAAAGCATATGAGTATTGTATTCAGGATTATGGAAAAAATCTTGACATATCAACCTAAATCTAATTGCCGCCCACTTTTTACAGGCTGGTTAGAGCTTATTGAAAATCAGATTAAAGCAGCTTTGATTTTGGCCCAGACATAAATCTGAAATACTGAAATAGCATGAAAAGACATTTTTTCTTATAGTAATTTCTGACCACATGAAAATAAGAAGTACTACAAATCTTTCAAGAAAGCCTGACTTTATGAGATTTCCAGCATAATTTCCAGATTAAACAGATTTGGCTCAATGTTCAAGCTTCTTTAGGCTCATCCGAATCAAACACATTTTCTGAGATTTATGTCAGTCTGGGCTTTACTCCTTATATGAGTCTTATTGCAGATTTTTTGAAAGCTCTATTTACAGGTATATTTAGGGGAACTGTGCAAATCATTCATCCTGAATCTCAAAAGCCTGGACTCTGCTTTGAGAAGCAAACCAGGGATCACTGACCAGATCAGTAAGAGTCTAACAAACTCTGGACAAAGTTCCATGGAAGGACGGGTCCAGGCTGGATTTTAATTTTGACTTTACTCAGTTTAGAGAAGAGAGAATACTGAGGAATGCGAATGCTGCTGTATGATTTCTTGCTGTCCCACAGGCTTCTTTGATTTTTAAGCTGGCTGTGTAAGTTCTAAAAGCTGTTTAGGTATCCAGTTGCTGTTGATTTTAATCAGAGGTAAGAAAAACCTGATGAGTGTTAACTCATTACTTTCTGAGCCGATATCAATAATGATTTCATGAGTTGAAGCTCAGTTTTGCAGACTGTAGCTTCTGAGCCTGCTGGGACCATCCTACAAGAGTGTCTGCAGTCTGCATTATTGTTTGTCTGCACTTAGGTAGCTTATTTCAGATTCCAGCTGGTCAAAAAGGTTGTGAGGTTGTCTAGCATGTAGGAATAAGGTTAAGTGAACTCAAGCCTGAGTAAAATATCACCTCTCTGATTCAGATCTGCATGCAGCAGGGATGATAGACCACTTTGGTACACTAGAGTAGTGTTAAAGACGGTGAAGTGCCTCCTTACCACTAGGATTAGTAGGACCTTTTGAGGATTGTTCTGAAAAAAAAAAAAAGCTATTGAACTAAGGTCAGCTGTTACAGGGAGATTATTTCATTTATTTGAGTATCAGCTAATGCAGGGTCAGAATCATGTTTCACCTGGGAAATCAAAATACTACTTCTTTTGATGTCTATTGCACTTTTATGCATCTAAGCTCTCCCCAGATTCATTTCAATGTAAATGCACTGAGGTCACACTATGTAAAGGCTGCATTTAGCTCCCTGAATGCAAAGTTCAGCAGCCATTTTGTTCTTAGAGCAACTTTCTGGACTGTGACAAAGGAGATGAAAACACTAGGTTTTCTTACGACTACTGAACTTTATCTGCTTTCTTTCATACTACTTTTTACACAAGTCACATGAAGCTGGGCAGAATGTGTTTTGTTCATTTTGTAGGGAAAAAGATAAATTAACTGAAAGTCTCTAAAAATTTAAAACAGCAAATCGTTGCAAAAATGAAATTATCCTAATTCAGGAAAAAAGGCTTTCACCATAGTGCCCTTTTTTCTGAAAGCAATAATGTTTACCAGATTGGTATTTTGGGCTGTTGTTTATCATTAAAAAAAAAAAAAAAAAAAAAGTTTATAAAGAATATTTGGCAAAGATGTTACCCATAAAAAAAAAATCTAATCACTTTAGATATTTTTAGTATAATGAGATCCATGCTTCTTTCAAAAAGATCTTTGGACTCCCAATGGGGAGAATGTTTACAGCTCTGAACATTCAAGGTTTTAACTTGATTATTTGCAGGCAACATAGTCTGCCTACTTATATAACAGAACAACAGTTGTGTAATCACCACTGTTAAGTGAAAAGTCACATGATTTGAGTTTTGTTTAAACTCAGCTGGTTCTTGTTTCTTAATGGGTTCCCATTCTCTTGTATGCAACCTCAAGGAGAGTGAATTTGATAATTTGAAACAGCATTTCATCTTTGTCTTTTCATGCTTTATAACTTTGTTATGGCTTTCAAAACCTCCCAAACTGCCAGGGAAATAGCTTCCAGTATTAGTTATCCAGACTAATTACACACTTCTGCATGGAACTGGTCTGGCGTTAATGGTTCAACAAGAGTTTTCCTAGTGAGCATGTTTGCCCTTATGCATGAACAGCTTCCCACAGATCAGTTTGCAGACTTCAGCTTTTAATGGGCCACAGAGACTTGGAGTGCTCTCAAGAACATGGTGGATGTAACACAGAGGACTGGAAGGATGGAGGATCAGAGGCAGCAGTCACAAGCAAACATATGTACATGTGTGTGTGTATGACAGAAAATAGATTTCCTGAAGAAACAAAATCTGAATTATGTTCCTTAGGAATTGGGAATAAAATACTTCCCACACTATGATCAGGGAATTTGAACTGAGCACATGCTTAAGCATTTAGACCCTGCAGAATTTTAGTGCCCATCTTCTGTGCCATACCACTTCCTATATTCTGTAAGTTGTTCCTTCAAACTGCAGGTCTTCTGGAAGTAAAATAACAGAAAAAAACCACCTAATTTGTCCTAGATAAGAAATGGAATAGAATAAAATAACTAGACTTCCTGTAATGTTCCATTTGATGACTCTTTGTAGCTGTAGTAAAAGCCATTGTTTGGAAGATAAATTGCGAGTAGCAGTAAACGCAAAAAGGTGAATGAAATACATGATTTCTGGCTAATTTGTTGGAAGGAGGAAAACACAAGAGATTTTGGTGTTCGGAATTCATGAGTATTTCCATTATCCACCCTGTGTCTCCTTTTTTCTTTCTCTCCTAGGTCTAAGATTCTCTTCTTCCTTTCCTGTTTCTTCATCATCCTCTTTTTTACTACCTCCACTGTACTCCCCATGGCCTGGAAGAGCTCCCTTGCCCCACACCCAAACTCCACTGTTCAAATGCCAGCAAGTCCTCTCTTCATGATATGCTAATATATATGAGAAGAGATAAATATGTACAGAAAACTGTCTTAATATGACTGTGACACTACAGTAGTTGCCCTGGGATGTCTGCTGATAGTAAATGAGAGTAGAGGCAATCAATTAGCACAAGCTACGTCTCCTGTAAGATATGATTTCCCATGTGAAGAGTTTGAAACTCCTGAGCTTGTCTCTCTTTCTAAAAACAGGTTTAGCCTGGGAAAGCTAAGTGGCATGGTTTCTCAGCATGGTAGAAGTAACCTATATCCCACAAACAGATGCTTCCCTTCGCTACAAGACTAGAACTGCAAATATTTTCCAGTTATTCTTCCATTCTCCATGTGGCTGTTACATTTTGTTGACAGATGACGATAGCTATATGCATGAGCAAGATGCCTATTCTTTAACCTCTGCTATAAGCTGGTTTTGATTTTCCTTAATATAAAGCAAGCAGAGGACAATGGATCATATTGTTCATGATTAAATTTTCTGAGCAAATGGCTTAAAGTCCCCTGTGCACTATTTTAGCCAGGGTTACTTCACTATAACCACAAGAGAAAGCTGAATCACAGGTAGTGTCTGAATCCAGCTGCTGATGGGAAAGGCATTTTCCCCCTCTTCCCAAGTCTTTTCCTGTAGCATAGTGTCCACTGGGATAGCTGCGGAGGCAGTATTACATTGCAAGGACGTGTGTCTTATTCTCTGACAGTCTTCGATGACTTCATAATTTATAGTATAATAAAGTGAAAATCATACATTGCAGTTCCTCCTCCTGGAGTGGGCAAGGCAACACAGCTGCTGCCCTGGGAGGCAGGACATCATCTCTGATTTCAGAAGCCATTTTGAAAAGAAAGAGAGGATTAGTGAGTATTGTTTGTATGGAAAGAAGCAGAGTCACTATCAAAATGAGGAAAAGCAATCTATAAGTGCAAAAATGCTAAACACAAGTTGCTCTTTTTGGGGGGGGGGGTGGTGTTTGAGAGAGACTTTGCCTCTCTATTCTTTGTTTCTAATGTCTGAGGAATGGTATTTAATGGAATGGGGCAGACGGGGTCAAGCAGAGACATGGATTTAATTCCTTACCTCTATAAACAAGAACACATTTCTTGCTGAACTTTGCATGTTGAGAGGGAAGAGATGGGGACAGGAATTTAAGCATTACACTCTGCTTACAAAGAAAGGAAGGAAAATATTCACAAAGGTGGTATTATTTGCAGGTACTTCTGCCTTTGCCTGGGCAGTAATGTAACTAATGTACATTTTCACTATTACACTTTGCATATTGCATATGCACACCACACAGAAACAGCACAGAGAGAATTATACACGGATCTAACTGCTTCCCCTTGGATGTAGCCAAACTGCTAGTCACAAGGCAGATGCTGTAAAATACAGTAGCATATACAAAAGTGTGATGTAATGGGGAGCTGCTCTGGAGGCACAGGATGAGAGAAGTGGTGGAAAGAGCAGTGTGTGGTTTAAGGCAGTGGTGACAAGGGGTGGCATTTGGACACTTACAAAGCTGGAACTCAGAAGAGATTTCAGATTTGGTATACCAATTGCTCTTGGCAAACAGATTGATGCCTCTAGAAATAAAAGGGCAAATAATCAGTAACCTCAGACTCAAGAGAAGCCAAAAATTTGGTGTTTGAATGTTTGTGGACCTGTTGGATCTGTTAAATTAGCCTTGACTTTCGTGGTTCCCCATAGCATTAACAGCCCGGGGGGACTGAAGATGCTGCAGTACTTTGGTGCACCTGGGGTTGTATTATTTACCATCATCCAGCTCTACAAACTTTTGTTACAGGACAGCTTATATTCTGTCATGTATTTTCATGCATAGATCTGTGCTAAATATTCCAGTACATCATACACAGATAACGGGGAGCAAATATAAGCAAACTCTTTTAATTATAGGACAGGACCAGCACCTTAAGTTATACTTGGTGACTGAGAAACAAGGTGTTCAGATTTGATCAGTGCAGGTATGTGCCCTATATCTTAATCACACTGTTGACACCTGTTTTTATCATACTTGGAGGCATGGAAAATATCTGTATTTTTTCATGTTGAATAGCCTGTACTGAGAGTCATTCTGCACCAAGGTATTTTTCTTCTTTTTAACCCTCAACTAACCTCTGAATACAGACTCATTTGATATCACACTTTAGGAAGTTAGAAGGGCTCCCTGACAACTGTGGAGTTTGAGCCACCTTGGGATTTCTTCAGTGCAAGGGAGCTTTCAACTATGGAGCTTGCTTGGCTGCTCTTTTGTCTCCAGATATATTCCAGCTGCTTCCCACTTCTCAGCTGATGCAGGCTCTTAATATTTTCATGGGTAAAAGAAGCCAGCAAATCCTTATGCCTTTTGCCTCCTCTTTCCTCACACACAACTGACAGGAAAATAAGCACTAATATATCATCTTTAAAATAAGAGCAGGACATGGTTTCCCTATGAAGTAGTGGAAACACTGACATCATGTTTGGAGCAGCTTTTTTCCCCTTTCCCCTTCTAATTGCATTGAGTTTTTAAAGCCAGGGAATAAAATCTTCCCCTCTGAGGTGGGAGAAGGTTCCTCATAGGCTGCTGTTTGTCTGGGCTTGGTATGACTCACGCTGCTCCTTTTGCAGTTCATTGACAAATTACTAGAACCAGGAGCTGGGAACTTCAGCGGCAAAAGGAGAAAGGAAGGAGTGCAAGTCAACTGGTGAAAGAAAACGAGGAGGAAACATTATTTATGGGAAGTTCAGTGCCTGGTTCCTTATTTCTGTATTCTTTTTCTTTCCACTTTAAAGGAAATGGCTCCTATACCAAGAATGACTCACTCATCGGATGTTGCCAGTGATGTGGGTTTGCCAGTTACTTATTATGTTAACCTTTTATCACAGTATGGTGCAAGTGCACTGTTCCAGATAAGACCACAGATGTGAAGGCAGAGGAGGGAAACAGCAGGGGGTGGAAAAACCCATCATTTATGGTCAAGCATTGGTCCTCTGTGTCTGCAATGAGAAGCAGCTCTTTGATAGCTGTTTAAGCTGACCTGAAATAGTGTTGAGAGGTTTGTCCTCTGTAGCACTGTGTCCACACAACAATATGTGCTGACTTTCATAGGGGTTTGGAGTTCTGTATCTCGACAAAGCAGAGGAAACTCCAGGTGCAGTGACAAGCCAGGTATAACACTATGTCAGGTCTCTCTGCTAAATATTTTTCTTGCTGAAACACAGTCTGGTTGTGACGGCACCTGCTTCCCAGCTCTGCAGAGCTCCTCACAGATCCTTAAAGGGTCCCTAACTCTTCACTGGGGAGAATTTAGGCTTGTGCTAACAGATGCAAGGGAAGGACAGAAACGGAGGAGGAGACTGCAAGTAATGTAAGGAAGTGATCTTTCTAGTTTCCCTTCTTTCCTCTCTCTCCCTCTCTGCCTCCACTTGATACAAAATGGCAGTGAAATACAGGAAAGAACAGATAAATGGATCAAGGTATGATGTCTGATCATTCAGTCTACGAGGGAAGCCCAAAAGTCAGAAAAGGAATCTGAGCTCAGCAAAGAAAGAAAATAGGACACTGTTCTCTTCAGGAGAAGACTTTAAATCCAGCTGATTTTGCTTTCGGACTGTGTTGCCTGTTCTGAAATACTTGCGCTTGCAAGTAATACTTGAATTTTCACTGTTCTGAAATACTTGTAGACAGCAAGTTTTAGACTCAGCAGTAACAAAACTAACCCTAAGATGCCTAGTGCTAGAGATTTGATGTTACACTATCCCAGTCAAATCAATCCAACAAAATCTTCCAGCAGTGGCTAGAAGCTGTTCTGCAAGAAGAGCTGGCTGCTAACTGATAGTTCAGTAACACACCTGAAATAGTCTAAGTACCATGTACTATTGGTACATCTGTACTGCTAAATAAAGGAGGTCCAGGAAATAAGGGAGGGCAATCAAGCAAGGACTCTTGGTTGTCCATGTTGCTTTGTTAAAATCTCTTTTGGACCACTTCAGCAAGCTCTAAAATAAGGCTGCTTTACAGAGGGCTGGCTGTAGGCAGTGTGGAGTATGAGCCAGTAAGCAAAATCTGATGTTAGAACTGGATGTTTGTTCCTGGTCCTCTCTATTCAGCAGTATAAATACAGTCTCTGAAGTAACTTAAAATCCATTGGCATATAGGTTGACACAGGCTTTTTTACAGTTTTCTTGATGTCAACCCCACTTCCTAGGTGTATACACTGGCAGGTGCAGCAGAAGACAAGACTGAGTCCCTTTTAATCCAAGCTGGCAGTCCTTATTGCTACTCATATCATGTAATATCTTAGGACCATCAGAATAACTCCACGTGACAGAAGTTTGGACACATTTTCAAGGCAGAGTTGGACTGCTCTGCATTTAAACAGAGGCATCCCAAGAGTAGTGGTCTGCTCTCCAAAGAAACTAGAGTTACTCAGGAACTTTTGTGCTTATTTTTATAACTATCTCAGACATCTATGGGTGTAACAACTCGAAGTTTGAAGTTCAGAGTTTGCCACCTCTAAGATGTGCCATTGCTACAGGATATGGGAGAAGTTCTCTAAAGTGGATCAGGGAAGTGATCAGACTTTAAATAAAAGCTATTAAAATGCTCTTAACCCAGATAATTTCATTGATTTGCTTTAGAGCACACATGACTGCCATAACCTGTTACTGCAACAACTGGGAGGAGGAGGAATATGCACTGCTAGGGGGTCTAAGAGGGTCATAACCTCTTAAAACATTGTTAATGGTGTAGAAGATGAATGTATGTACCTTGAACATTTGTGCAAAGAAGGCACAAAATGTTTCTTTTGGTGCTTTAGTCTTACTAAGTGACTTACACCATAATCATAAAGGAGTAGAGTATATAAGGGCAGTGCCATGATTGTAGTTAAATATCCTACAGAAAATACCCTTCGTAAACTTTTCTCAGCATGAGGTAGTCCCATTAGTGTTACTTTATAGCGTAGATATTACACACGTCAGAATGATGCACAGAACCAATCCCTTTGTTTTAGACAAAACAGCTAGGAGACGTGTAAGCAGTACACAGTTTTAATCCCCATTTCCAATATATCCAAAGTTTGGGGTTGTTTTTCTCTGAGTTGATGAAATGGAAATTACAATGTTACTTTGACAGTGCCATAGGAAAGTCTAAAGTGAGGGACTGTAAATAGAGTTTGAGCTGACATTTCAGCTTGGAAGTTAGAGGAAGGAATGAAGTGAAGGAGCCAGCATGAATACTTACTTGAATCTTGAGGGAAAACTTAACATTTAAGAGACTCTTTTTTCTACTGATAGTGTAATTTGTAAAGCCACATCTGAAGGCCATTTGTTTTTGTACTCAAGATAGCAATTCAAAACACGGTCTTATTTAACACAAAACTACTTGCCATCCTCTTTTCTCACACCATCTCTCCATTCCCTCCTTGTCTTTGAATATCCTGCAGTAATTCCTGAATACAGGTTGGAAATGAAGCTATTTACTAGCCTAGAAAGATGAAAAGATTCGGTAACAAAGCTTGACGTGCCAAACTTGGTGTCTGCAGTTGGGAGCATTCTTCATAGCTCTTTTTTGTGTGCTAGCCTGGAGTTTTTAATGAAATCTGATATAGTGGTCACTCACATCAGCCATGTTGTGCTAGGCAGTATCACATATCCAAAAGCAGCATGGGCACTTGCTCTGCTTTTTAGGGCAGCATTCTGAATAGCCTCTGCAGAAAATGTTTTTTATAAGAACCTGTAAAGCAAAGCACTCTGAGGTGAATGAGACACAGGATGCGTGTCTGAGAAAATTCACTAGGACTGGAAAGTGGGAGATTTGCCTACGGGTCTTTTCCTTTGCATTCCCTTTCACTGTAGTATTATAAACATTCATTAATATTTTTAGGCTTGTGATAGTTCTGTGAGATATTATCTTCATTTTGTGCATGAGGTCTTGGATGATCCATGTGTCTAGAGGGGTACTGTTTTATGCTGGGAAACATTTGATCAAGCCAGGCTAGCAAAGGAGTGCCTTTGTGAAGTTAGTAAAGCTGACAGCCAAACAAAAGGCAATGTTTCATCATGTGTCTTTAGAAAATCACCCTGCTTTTCTGCTAGTTGTGCTCTTGCAGCTTTGCGTTCCAGAGCACTGCGTGTGAGCCCTGCTTAGTGCTCACTCTGGGTTCCTTCAGATTGCTATGACAAACTCACTGTGTGCTCTTGCTTGTTTACTACATTCTTGTTCAGTTGTTTTCTTTTAATTCCTGTTATAATAAGCCCATTTTCAATGGAAAGTGATATTTTTATGGTCAAACCTTTATAAGCCTCTTCTGCTCCTGCAGTCATGAAGCCAGTATAATTTCAGTTGTATGATGTGGCAGCTGCAGCATGAACAGACAAATGTAATTAACCTAGCTGTAATCCAATTAGTTAATGGTATCCAGGCTAAGAAGCTGTAACAGCAACAGCCATAATATCCTACCTGGTACCCCAGATATATATTCCATGACCAAAATCTGTTTCACTGTGAGTTTTATTTACAGTACGTCTGTTCTGTTTTCACACTTGGTAGACATACCCCTCAGAACAGCCTATGCTTCTTTTCAGAGCAGCATCTTGACCATCCTCTGAAGACAATGTTTATTTTGCTCTACAAGGCAACATCTTCAACAAGTCCTAAAGGATCTGTTACCTGCTTAAACAATGACTAAAATATTGTGCTCATTAGCTCTATTCCAACATGTCCGTTCCAAGCTTGTCTGTCAAAATTGTAAAGGAAGTGTGTGATTTATGTCTGGCTATAGGAAATTCAGATCATGTATTCTGCTGCCAGTTTTCCCTTTCTATTGATGAATGCAAATACAAGAAACTTTCAAGCTAAGTTCTGGATCCAAGGAAAAGGCAATGTAAAAAATTCTATTGACTTGAGTGAAGCCAGGATTTCAAGTATTTTCACCTCATTTCCATTAATTAAACCCAGGTAGTATGTCAAGAGCTCCCTGAAGTCAGAGGACCTGTGCTCATTTATGCTTGAGAGCAACCGATTCACATTTTCTGCTAGTTAAAACCCTCTATAAAGTTTATGTGGAGATATTTCCCTACAGTTTTTTTTCCCCTCTAGGCTGTCTCCTTCTCATGCCATTTCTTATCCAATACTTTATCAACAAATTTTCTCTTTTGACTTTTTTCCCAGAAAGTTCAATGCAGCCTTCATTCCCAAGCCTTCATTGCAGTTAACATAACTTTTGGCCTTGCAGGACAAGGCTTTTTATCCTTCACTATACATTTGACATTCAATGTGTTAATGGGGCTTCTAAAAAATGCTGTGACATAATTCCATATCTGAATGTTTTTGGCATACATACCTTTATTTTGGGTGATTCTAGACTCTAAGATAACAAATAGATCTTTCTCAGGATGTTATTATGCAATGGACTGATACGCTCCACAGTGGCTTCCTCTTGAATTTTAATGACGTGCTGTTTTAAGTCTTTCAGTATCAGAGAGTTCAGTGCTGTCCTAGCAGCTCATCTATCACAGAACTGTGAATTCAATGAAGTGTTTGATCTTCTAGCTTATTTCAGCAAATAAAAATGTTACTGCATCTTTCATGAAATGGAAACATACTGAGCACTCTCAGCCCTGTGCATAGTAATTTCACTCCTGCCTTAAATATCCCAGTTTAAAGTAAAACATGTTCCACCTGGGGTTTTTTTGGGAGGTGGATGAGTGGGTTTATTTTTTTTACACTCCTGGGACATGTTTCTGCCATCCTGAAAATAAGTTGTTTTCCCTGAGTCCAGAAGATTGTCTTGGTAAAGCCTTTTAGAATACCAGGGAGATTAGCATCACCTGGGAACAAGGCTGATATAAAATAAACAAGACATTAATACAACTCTGGAATCTGAGCTGTTATTCCCATTACAGAAGAGGATGTCTGTATTGACCAGACAGACATTGTAAAGTTTTAGTTTAATACTAAATGGGAATGATGCTTTTATGTTTGAAATCAGCAACTGTTGGCTTTGGCAGACCTCTGTGGGATGTTGTACCTGGAGTGGGCATGTACAGAGTGAGACATTCAGCTGTAAAATGGTTACACCTGTGTTCTTCAGGAAGAAGTGCTGTAGGCTAGATGGCCTACAAGCCACCATAAAAATGATAATGACTTTGACTTTTGAAGTCAAACAGACCACTCAGGATTCTCCCACTGTTGCCCACTTTAGAAAAGACAAACCATAAAAAGTAAAAAAAATCTACAGCATACTAGAAACTCAGCAGATATGTCTGCACTGCACAGTGTATTACAAAGTACCAGCAATTAGGCTGGCTGTGATCAAGCTTGCTCAGAACCAGCAGCAGGTTGGCCAAGGCTTTCTTCCCAGCCCATTACCCCAGTCCCATACAGCAACCCAGCTCCCAGTACCTGACCCACTTGAGTCAGTGCCACGTATGTGAACTTAAAACCCTAGGCTAAGAAAAGAGAGTTGAGCTCTCACAGCACAAAAAGAGATTGCAGGGGGTTGTCAGGGATAAATTAATACAACTTTTGTATTCAAAAACATGCAGACACCTGAAGAAGGTGTCTGTCCTTTGAAATCATGTTCTCCACGCTTCTCGAAAAAAAAAAAAAAACCAACACCAAAAAAAACAAAAAAAAAAACCAAAAACAAAAACCCCAAAACAAAACAAGAAAAAACCAAACCAAACAAAAAAAAAAAACCAGCAGCTTATTTAAGCTGACCAAGTGGGAAAACTTGGAAGTTTGGCCTATAGAAAGCATAAACCTAGTTGGATTGTTTCTGCACGAGAGAAAACTGGGTACATACTAAGGAGTCATGAGAACACCTGCTTCATTTCTGACCTGACTTGGCCTCTGCAAATTACAGGATGTTTTGAAGTGCCATAAATATAAGAAGTATGTGACAAAAAAAGTCCTGCCTGTAAAATAATGCCAATCCTGGATGCTGGCTAATTAAAAGGGGATATGTAAATTCTCAGGCATTTGCCAGAGAGCTATGACTCTGTTTATTTAATGTACTCTACTGGGAATTTCTGAGGATCTTGAACAACAGTTTTTTAATTAAAAAGTACTTTTTGGAAACTTCAACCTTGCACATCTCACCACAGCTGACCATAGTATGTGTATTCTTTCATATGAAAATAAGTATCTTTTCAGAATCCAAAAGATTAACAACCTGAAATCAAGTTGTATCAGCAGTGAATCTGATTCTGCTCATTTGCCCTGGGGAGACATGAAAAGCTAATGAACTTAGCCTGGAGATTACAGACTTCTCTGTATCATGCTTATAGCCATAGTATCCAAGCATATTAACCAACCTGACTAACATCTGTTGTGTGGTGTTCTCTCATCTTTTTGTCTTTTCTTTCCAAAGTAAATTTTCACAATTTTCAGAGAACAAATTGTAGTCCTTACAGTAGATTTTGCTTTAAATAACTGTTTTGTAAGATGAAAGCACAGTAACAGCAAAACAGAACAGCAATAGCCGAAGTGCAGCTCCTCTTCTCTATCTTTTCCTCTTAAATATTTACTTCCTATTATGGTTCATGCATAGAGCAGCAAAACTTACTTAAAACATTCTTCCTCAAGAGTTGGAGTTTGCGGCATGCGGAAGTGCCCCAGGTCATGAAGAGCTCTGTACAGGACAGGATGGCAGAGGCAGGCTCTGCGCTGCTCTGGACACTGCAGGATGAGGCTTGCAATGATGAATGACTAGAGAAAAGAAAGCATGAAGCACTACTGAGTCAACCCAGTAAAGGCAAATATAAACTTCTCCTATCTTTACAAAGGATAGTATGAAGACAAAGTGTTTTTCATCACAGAGGATGTGCTGTGAACATGGTGAAGGATGAATAGTTGGAATCAGACAGGAAAACAGATATGAAAAGGAAGATTAAAAAGACTTCTCATAATACACTAAAGCAGAATCAGAGTTATCCATGTTAGCTCTGTGTCATGTCTCTGATTCACATACTTGGCTAATACATGACTTGCCACACAAACCTGGGTGTTTTCATGCATAAATTAAGGGAAGACAAGTATATTTCCTGTTCTTATTGTTTTCCCCTAATGATGCACAATCCCCTGAACTCTTCTAAATTTGCAAGAAAAATCTGGGCAGTGCTTCTGTCAGTGTCAGCTGGCCTGTGCAGGGCTGCAGCTCTGCTCCAGTTGGTATGGCTTACCCTTGCTCCTTTTCCGCACCCAGACTGACAAGCATCAGCATCTCAATTACTAATATTTCAAATCAGCAAAATACCTTAGAAAATCCTCCATGACACACATGTACAGACACATTCCTCTGTTGTTTCTTTAACTAAACTAACTAATCGGGTCCCATAAAAGTAACAGAAGATGTCTTCCAAAATGCGCTGGATTTCAACTGTGTTTTTAAATTGGAAAAAGATAGAGTGGGTGAAGGGTTTCAACACTTCTCCATTACTGTGCTAATCATGAGAGTGTGATGTTTACAGCTTCAGTAGAAACTGGAGTCTACTAGAAAACAGGTCTCCACAAGGAATTTCAAACACCCCCCAAACCAGGCCAGTTCATGGTTACTGTTAATGATAATTTTTCTTCCTCCTCTTACTCCCATTCTATTTCCACTTGGAATAATACTGAGTATATAGTTGTTAATCCTCACTTTTTACTCAACAAGCTACCTGGAAAATATGATCCAGCCAGCATAAAGATTCTTAAGAAGCCAGCAACATTCAAATTACTTTCCCCAACAAAAAAAGGAAAATGCAACTAATTGTTCACCGTAAAATCAATTTCCAGCTCATTTTCATTTTCCTTCCATAGTTTCACAGTGGTCTTCTGTCAAGCTTATAATTAAAAAAAATATTGTTCGTAATGCTGACAATTTAGCTGACTAAAGTGTTTTTTCTAATTAAAATAGTCTTCTGTAATATCACCTTTCAGCAATAATTAGATCACAAAGCATCAGAGGTTAATACTTCCAGAGGAAATGTCTTACTTGATCACAGCAATGATCACGTAGCTCAGAAACCCACATCTAGGGTTTCTAGGATCATATGCTTCAGAGGATTAACCAAGAAATCTTGTGGTAGACAGTAATGGAATAATGTGACCACAGAGGGAATGTAATACTTGTCCAACATCACCCTGATGTAGGAAGACTTACATTAATTTTTAGAAAATATATATTATTCCTACTAATTTAACTGCATTCTCTCATTAGAGAATCCCCAAAATCATCTAGGTTTTTGGATCATCTAAGTTCTTACACTCAATGACATAAGTGGCAGGGGGTTCTATAGGTTAATTATACACCGTATGGCAATATGCCCTTTTATTGAATTAACACTGCTGCACTGAACTGATAATGGATATTAAAGCCTCTGTGTCAGTATCATAAGGTGGTGACAATTAGCTCTTTGATCTTGTCTCAGGCAATGAAAAAAAATATGTGGTCAACACAGCAGATAGGAGACAGTAAATGTATGCCTGCAGGCATAAGTTTAATGTAAACAGCACATGCACATGAACTACAACAACCAACACTCTTTAAACGTCTTAGGCTGACTGGGAGTACACTGATTATTGCCAACCAAATTAGAAGACATAGGAAGTGCCCTACAGTGAGAAGCAGAACAGCAACAACAAAAAAAAGATAAAATAACATCAAGATAGATGATTACTATACAAAGAAGACACAAAGTTGAGAGATATGAAGATAACTAAACCCTGTTCCCCCAGCTGCTCTTTTCCCAATTTTCAGAATATTCAGTAGATCACACCAGGGTGCTACGAACCCAGCAAGGTATAGCCCTCACAGCCCAGAAAACAGCCCACCAGAATGAAACAAAAGACCTCCAGGTATTCTAAGGTGACTTTATACAAATTCAGTCCTTACACCTTTTGCACCACAGAGAACTCATGGGGAAGTGGAAGAGATTCAACCAACCAACCAAGAACTCAAGCTGTCTATTTCCATAATTCTGTGGCCTTTATACCATTATTAAAGCACCCCCAAGCCTCAGAGCAAGTGGGACAGTTCATAGCACTGGCCTTTTAGCAGGACGTGATGGAAGATCCTCTCCGAGGTATGGCAGGTGTCAGTGGTGTAAGGAGCAGCTGTGTCCCAGCTGCAGCTCTCCCTACCCAACGCTGCCTTTCTTTGCTAACTTCAGAGCACCAGAACACAGCATCTCCTACAGACTAAAACAACTGGAGGGGCCCATGAATGCTTTTTGGCAGCAAATAAAAAAGGTCATGTTTCTCTGACAGTAGGAAAACACCTAAGAAGTCAGACAAAATGACCACTCTTAGTAAGAAAGCTCAAATCACCTGCTTACAGTACCCCCATGTACCTTAGATGTCGTATTTACCCCTCTGCCAGTCACCCAGTCAACCAGGCATAGTTCCTACCTCGTAAACTCCTCATGAAGGTTGTTCAGTTCTGATGAATAGTGCTTAATTTGAAAATGCAACATTTACGGAGGTCCAACTGTATATGCAGAAATTTTAAATGGGGGAAAACAAGTTTACACTAGTTGCAATTCTGCTAAGGCAGAACAACAGCCACCACCCCACAACCCAAGAAACCCAAAATTAAGTATGTTTTTTAAATTCTTCAAAAAAGCAAAGATTTCATGTTTTTAAATTAAAAAAATGCATGGAATAAAGATTAGATGATTAACATACTTTATGATACTCTAATCATTAGATTAATCAAGCAATAGTCCATCTGGTAAACACATTTTTGTTAAAAGCCCCGCAGCATGCTGTGAATGACAGCAAGTCCCAGGTGCACTGCCTGTTGCTGGGGGCAGGGGGATATGGAAGAGAGAGGGTGATGCTTCTTGTTACCAGGCTCAAACACAACTTCAAAAAACCCCACCCAATACATCGGCTTCCGAATGATACATGCGAATGAGAAAAGGTAAGATAAATAAGGTGAAAGTGCTGACGAGGACTCCAGAAGGCACCTATGAACACAGAAAGCTACCAAATTCCAGGAAGTGGAGTTGTAAGAATTGTTATTTGTTAATGCCAGAAGGTGAACTCTAGGTCTGACTTTCTATGTAACACAGATAATAAAATGTTACCCAGCTATGATGAGACTGTGACCAACGCATCCTTATCTGCCTAAGCCTCATCTTCCAGACTAACAGCCTGCTGGTATATTAAATACTGGAGAAAATGACTCTTTCTCACACCTTTCTAAGGTCTTCTGTAGCATGGCATCAACACAGTATATATATGTCTATTAATGATTCAGTCTACTAAATAATATGCAGCCAAAACTCTAATAATTAGAGCTTTGACATCATCGTCAATGACAGCTCCTAGAAGACAGGTTATAAGTACCCTAGGCTGATGGTTAGGCACCACTGGTAAGGTCTGCATCAGTAAGATAATGACTTACCTGCTCACTGCTGGCAAAAAAAGAGCAGTGAGCAACATCCATCATGAAAGAGGAACCCTTCTCAAAGCACCTGCTGAATGTAAGGTAAAGTATCTTGTTGTGAGACAGACCTTTACAACACTCATCAAATTGCTTCCCTTTTCGGGTGCTCCTCAGGGCAGGGCTTGGCCAATTTCTTTTAAAAACAGGTCCTTCACAGATTAAACATAGACAAAACGGTGCAACTAAACTGGTTGAAGGTGCCACAGAACTGTTGATTTTCCACATTTTAAGACAGATCAAGAAAAGGACAAAACTATCACACACAGAAAGAGCACCTGCAAATCACTTAGTCACTTAAGGTAAAGTAGTCTATGATGTGATGAAAAGGTGAGAGAAAGCCAACCACCAAAACCTTACCCATAGCAGCTATCTTTACCATCTATTCTAGCAGACTGACACCAACACACTGTGGGGTGAAAGCAAACTGTTCTAAAGGCCTTTGAAGAACTCCACCATTTACAAAAATCATCTAGATATTTGGATACTTATCAGAAAGAAAGGCAAAGCACCACTGAAGCAATCAAGACCCATCTCTGTGAGGTCCTTCAAAGGGGTCAACAATTTCCTTGCAAAATGCTGTATTTCAGTCTCACAGAAGTGATATTATCAGTTGGCCTATGGCTGTTGTCAACTGCAGTACATTAACAAAATACTGTTAGTGCCTATGCTGTACTGTACCCACGCCTGCAACCAGATTATTAGAGATCCAGGAGCAACTTGCCTGCCTTAGCCAATTTCCATAAAAACTCAGTGGCCAAACCCAACCCGTCCACCCAAAACTCCCTGTGATGAAACAGCAGGTATTCCTGCTAGTTTTACTTATAATACAAAAAAAAGAGGTTAACCATTACACAATGAAATATTTTCCATTTTCTCTTTGAAAAAAACCCAAAACCAAACAGGAAATCTGTTCTGGATCAGAAGCAGTGACAGAAACAGCAATCTGTGTCCAGGCAACCTGATTTCACAGATCAGGCTGAAATTACCTGGCAACCTACTCTGCCTCAGACAAACAGCACATGTTTAAGGAGGGCTACTGAAGGCTGGTCTATTGCTTATAAGTGCTCTTGCATTTAGACATGATATAGTCAGCCAATTAGCCATTAACTTAAGTCTATTTCCTAAGAAATATTTATTCCATTAAAGGCCATATTTAAACATTCACAATCACATTCAAATACTTTACGTTCAAATTCTTAAGGAATTAACAAAATAGGCAGACGTGGTACTTACTTTTTATTTGCTTCTTAATGAATTTTGAATGGGCCAACCAGTGCTAAAAAAAGAAAATCCACATTTAAAAGCAGTTCAATTTCAAGATTTTGTTGACACAATAAACTAATTACAGTAAAACCTAACAGATAACAATCTCTTAGAAGGAAATATTGCCATATTTATTTGCTAAACTTTTGTGTGCATTTGTGAAAGTATTTATTTGCACATTTACCAACTTACCTTCTTTCATGGGGGAAAGTTTGACTAAAAAATGCATCAGTACTGCCAGGGAAGTTTCACTCTTCCAGAGAGGAAACCTCAAAATCCAAAGCCACAAAGCAGTGGTGTGTAAGGAAAATACCCTTTTGTCTCTCAGTTTAATTGTTGCCCAAGTGCCCCTGAGGACAGCAGGCCAAACCCCAGGGTTTCAGTCTCCTTTCAACTCCCCTGTTTGATGGAGACCCTCCAGAACCTGTACTGTCCTGCCTTCCTTTGCTCCATAGCCAAGTTTTTTCAAGATAATAATGAAGACTTAACCCCCACTAAAAGCATTTTGGAAACATTGATGCATACCCCCTCCCCTTTTTAAACGAACGGCAAGAGATCTTGAATAGATGCCACTATGATGACAAAAAAGTATGCTTCCCAGAAAAGTTCATGCAGTCTCTCATCAATGCAAGTTGCATCCACAGAAATGTAGCAATAAACACTCTCTGGTGTAAATTTAGCTTAAATCTTTGACTGTCTCTGTGCAACGTCCTACACAAGGCTGCAATCTGATTTGAAGCAACCCCATGTAAATGCTCCTGTCATACAAGGTAATAAACCAGTATTTGGACTTCCTTGGAATAAAGGGGTTTCTATCTTTATGTATATATTTATTTCAAAATAATAAACTAGGTACTATGGAATGAAATCTTAGGAGAAAAGAACTCTTCCTTCCTCCCTGTAGAAGCATTCACGCTTTCAGAAAAAGGAGGATGTCTGAATGACTACTGATCATTCCACTAACACCATGCCACCATGGCTAAATAAATGTGAAAAATAAAATTTTGCCTTGGCTTAGGACATACTTAGTAAATAAATACCAGCATTACTATCCAACAAATAATTTATCACAGGTATAGAAGAGTATAGATCAAAAGTCTGACAACTTACGGCCCTTGAGGTAAATAAATCTCACCAAAAAAAGGAGAGAAAGAAAGAGAAATGGAACAATTATTCTGAAGGTGCTTTTACTGCATGAGACTTCCTAGAGTCCCTTAGGTGAGGCTGCCAAGGAATCCATCCTTACAATCTGAGAAATCTCTACCAGCGTGGAAATAAAACATTACAGCAGCTCATACAAATACATTCCTTAGAGTTGCAAGTAATTTATTCTGTCTCTACTTTGTTCTCTTATGAAGAATTACACCAGAAACCACAGCAGTTCACAGAAGCTTTGTGAAATTTCAGATTTTTGATAAGGAAAAAAATATCAACATTGAAACATTGCTTTTTTTACTGAAATTATACAAGTCTGTTACTTTCACACCTCCAGGGTAGATAAAGTTTTTATGCCTCGAATACCTAACTACAAAAATGTCTTTCTCCTCAGTATTTATTTTGGCTAAAGATAAACCACTCACAAAGACAAATATACTGATTGCATTAAAAGAAATGTTTAGCTTCATGTTAAATAAAACCAAACATGAATAACATCTATACTACAGGCAAAAATCCTCCAACAACTTTTCATCTATGGCTCATATTAGTACTATGTTCAGAAATAAGCACCGCACAACCTGAACTACAATAATTCCCAGTGAAATAACAGCTAATAGTCCCAATCTTGGAATGTGGTGTTCTAGGTGTATTAAAACTCAAATAACAGCAGGTTTCAATGTGATTATTCTTAAGTATAAATACTTCGAAGAAGGTTTAAAAATAACTAACAAGACTCTAGGAACTACTTGTGCAAACCATTAAATGAGACTATAGCCTAGGCAGGAAGCTATCATTCACTCTCCGTGCCCAAGCAGCCAGAGGCAGACTGCTCCAGGAGATAAACACAGCCAGCATTAAACTCATCTCTCTTCAGAAGCAAGAATGAGTTGCCATTTTACCCCCATCCCACATTGCACATCATGGTTGTGTGTGATGTGGCCACCACACAGATCACTAAATAAAAATACAGAGGTAGGAGGACATGGGCTGGCAGTATTATTCGCTCAGATTTCCCAGGCCTGGCAGTTTTCATGCAGATTTGTGAACCAGCACCAATTTAAAAGTCAGATATTTTGTGCAACTTCTGTGAAAGTCAGGCTGAATTTCAACACTCCTTTGCCTCAGATAATGTCGGAGGGCTTCTTCACACTGGAAATCATACCAGCTTTCCAAATGTCCCTCTGAGGTCAATGAATTTAATGGCATTCTATGTAAGGCCAAAGAAAGGTTTGGGTTTGGCTACCCACTGCTTGCTGACTCAAGAAAAAGAAAGTGAAAGCAATGAATTCTGATGTCTCACTGGGAAGCTGAATAAAACCAGAGGGGACTTTTGCTCTTTCAGCACCTATGACTCTAGCTCTGCCTATCTTGTGCTCTGGCTAAACAACTGTACATCATTTCAGGATCTGAACTCATCAGAGAAACTTAACTATGGATCTCACAGTGTAGGACCGAGGCTGACCAAAGTCATTTCAACTATGCAATGCCACATTCCCCATATCCAGTCTGGACTCAGAAGTATCAGTGCAGAACAAGGAGGAGAAAAGGGATTAATTGGTTTAGCAATGTGTTATGACAGGAAGACAGTGTGTAAGCTACTTTGCCCACAGTAAGAGGGGAAAAAAACCCTCAAAGCTGGTCAAACTGCAGGTAATCAAGATTCTATGATTACTTAAGAATAGAACAGAACAGAATAGAATAAATAGTTCAGCTGGAAGGGACCTACAATGATGATTTGGTCCAACTGCCTAACCAATTCACATTATCAAGGGCACTGTCCAAATGCCTCTTAAACACTGACAGACATGGGGCATCGACCACCCCTCTAGGAAGCCTGTTCCAGTGTTTGACCACTGTTTCAGTAAAGAAATGCTTCCTAATGTCCAGTCTAAACTTTCCCTGGCGCAGCTTTGAACCATTCCCACACATCCTATCACTGGATACCAGGGAGAAAAGATCAACAGCTCCCTCTCCACATCCCCTCCTCAGGAAGCTGTAGAGAGCAGTGAGGTGACTCCTTTATTTCTGTTGGGTAAAATGGAAGTTCAAATGCTGGATTAACTTCCATTTATTCCCATTTAATCTCAGTATAATTTCTTTGCTTCACCAAATGAATGTTTCCTATGGTATTAACTGACAAAACAGTAATCACTGGTTGGGACTCATGTGTTGAAAACACACACCAATCAATTTCACATGAAAGAAACACCATTTTTTAAAAAGATTTCTTAAAATACTGGAAGCATATATTTATCTCAGCATGCTCTCCTGTTGATCACTCGCTTCACCAAACTGAAGAGGAAAAAATAAGTACCTCAACACTTTGTAAGTGGTAGCAAGCAGTATTTTCTCAAAATAGCCATGTAGCAACAGAAAGATGTATTTGTGTCAAGATACAGCAGATAAACTATAGCTACCGGAGCAGCCTATGTAAGGACTACAATGACTGCCAAATCAAGACTGAAAGGAGGAGTACCACAGGCTGACACAAACCCATCACACACCTGAGCTTTGCAAATACCACCACCTCTCTACTTGCTTCCCGAAAGAATGAAAAATCCTTCTCTTGATCTACACAGCTCTCAAAGGTGACCTGAAAAGGAAAAAAAAATGTGTTTGACCCTTTTTGGTTGTCTTGCTTTGCTAGTTTAAAATGCATGAAGAACATCTTGAATAGAAAGTTTTCCCTTATGCTTATTTATATATTTAACTATCAGTAGGAGAAAGCCCATTCTTACTGGAAGTTTTATTTGTTCTCTGAAAAATACTGCTTAAATGCTTTCTCAGGCCTTGCCTGGAGGTACAGGAGGGAGATCCATGCTAAATGCTCAAGTTCAGAAAAGAAGGTGTGCTAAACAAAAGCTGGCACATTTAAAACCAAAAGTCAATTATCCCTTCAACTGTCTTCTTGCTGTCTGATTTCCTAGGCACCTGAATCCTACCAAGCTGTCTGCCATTACCCATATGGCCTTCTAAAGCAGAGAGGATAAAAACATGTGTAACACATGGGAGGAAGGAATCACCAAAACCAAGTAAAAAAAAAACCCTACCCACCAAACCATAGTTTGGGGATTTCTCTAAAGTTAGAAGGTAACACAGGAGAAAAAGCCCTTTCCTCTTTTCTTCTGAAAGTCACCTTCTAAATATTATTGTGGTAGTAACAGAAAACCAAACGAGAATTGGGGTCATGTGGAAAACTCAGGGACTACACAAGCATGTACTTAGAAACAGTATAAGCTCCCAAGCGTTCACAGCTTGAAACAATGAGAAGATTGTTCTTTACAGTCGTATAAGTTTCTTTGGCCCATCCTAGAAAGTTATGTTCTTCTTGAAAGTGTAGATGCAGAGGAAAACTGCTCAGATACAATGCAAGACTTAATGAACACCAGAGGTGATACTGGTTAGTATTTTCAATAGGAAGCAGGATGATGGGACACAATGCATCTCTGTAGAATTACTAATGACTCCAAACTGCAGAGAGAGAGAGAGCTGGGACACAGAAAGGCATTTCTAAACTGGCTGGAGAAATTATTTAAATAAGGATTCTGCGAGATCAACACAGACAACTACAGCACTCCCAAATTACAGGCTGAGCCCCAAGGGAGAGGGGAGGAGAACACCTGGCTTCCATTGGGCTGCTGTGACAGGATGAGACTCTCAGAGGGCCACTGAGGTCCTTGGGGCCTGGGGGGGGGTGGGGGAGGTCAGTCTGAGGACAAGAAGCCTACCCAAGGGGTGATTGAAGATGAAGCCAGACCATCCACGGCAGTGCATGATGAGTAGCAACAGATCGAGTAAAGAAGTCAGAGAGACAGCTTTTGCTTTGGTGTGGTGGTTTGACCTTGGCTGGCCACCAGGTGCTCACCAAAGCTGCTCTATCACTCCCCATCCTCAACTGGACAGGGAGCATAAATATGGCAACAGGCTCATGGGTCAAGATAAGGACAGGGATATCACTCAGCATTTACCATCACAGGCAAAACAGACTCAACTCAGGGAAATTAACCTAACTTATTACCAATCAAATTAGAATAGGATGATGAGAAATAAGAACAAATCTTAAAATGCCTTGCCCCCACCCCTCCCTTCTTCCTGGGCTCAACTTCATTCCCTTGGGAATTTCTCTACCTCCTCCCCCTGAGCAGCACAAGGGGACAGGGAATGTGGGCTACAGTCACATGTTGCCTCTGCTGGTCCCTCCTCCTCACACTCTTACCCTGCTCCAGCGTGAGGTCCCTCCCATGGCAGACAGTCCTCCACAAACTTCTCCAGCGTGGGTCTCTTCCCTGGGCTGCCGTCCTTCAGGCACAGACTGCTCCAGCGTGGGTCTCCCACGGGGTCACAGTTCCTGCCAGAAAACCTGCTCCAGTGTGGGCTCCTCTCTTCCATGGGTCCACAGGTCCTGCAAGGACCCTGCTCCAGCATGGGGTCTGCCATGGGCACAGGTGGAGATCTGCTCCACCGTGGACTTCCATGGGCTGCAGGGGGACAGCCTGCCTCACCATGGTCTTCCCCATGGACTGCAGGGGAATCTCTGCTCCAGCGGCTGGAGCACCTCCTCCCCCTCCTTCTTCACTGGCCTTGGTGTCTGCAGTGTGGTTTCTCTCACATATTCTCACTTTACACAGAAGTTTTTACATCTTCTTAAATACATTATCACAGAGGTGCTACCAACATTGCTGATGGGCTCACCTTTAGCCAGCAGCAGGTCTATCTTGGAGCCAGCTGGAACTGGTTCTGTCCAACTTGGCAAAGTTGTCCAAGCTTGTCCAAGCTTCTGGCATCTTCTTTCAGAAGCAACCACTACAGCCCCTCTGCTACTACCAAAACCTTGCCAGGCAAACCCAATCTATCTGGAGAAGCAGTTCTGCCAGGAAGACTGCAGTTCTGCCGGGAAGAAGTGCTGGATTTCTTCCTTAAGGTCCCTTCTAGCTGCTTCATTGGGAGTCCTTTTCAAGAGTGGACAATGAATTAACAACAAAGAACCTAACCAATAAACAACAAAAAAAAAAAGTTGTGGCTTAACCCCAGCCAGCAACTAAGCACCATGCAGCTGCTCACTCACTCTCCCCCATCCAATGGGATGGGGGAGAAAATCGGGAAAAAGAAGTAAAACTCATGGGTTGAGATAAGAACGGTTTAATAGAACAGAAAAGAAGAAACTAATAATGATAATGATAACACTAATAAAATGACAACAGTAGTAATGAAAGGATTGGAACGTACAAATGATGCGCAGTGCAATTGCTCACCACCCACCAATTGACACCCAGCTAGTCCCCAGGCGGTGATCCGCCGTCCCCACCACCCCCAGTTTATACACTAGATGGAATGTCACATGGTATGGAATACCCCGTTGGCCAGTTTGGGTCAGCTGCCCTGGCTGTGTCCTGTGCCAACTTCTTGTGCCCCTCCAGCTTTCTCGCTGGCTGGGCATGAGAAAGCTGAAAAATCCTTGACTATAGTCTAAACACTACTGAGCAACAACTGAAAACATCAGTGTTATCAACATTCTTCTCGTACTGAACTCAAAACATAGCACTGTACCAGCTACTAGGAAGACAGTTACTCTATCCCAGCTGAAACCAGGACCAAAAAAACCAGTAAAAATGCTTTCCTCCTCTCTTATTTGGCCCTTTGGTAACTGCATCTGGACTCCTGTGTCCCCTCCTGGTCTCTCCAGTCCAGGAAAGACACTGATGAGTGTGGTGTGGGCCCAGCGCAGGGCCTTCGGTATGGTGAGGGGTTGGCGCACAAGAGGGCAGGCTGAAAGAGCTGCCTCTGGTCTGCATCAAGAATGGAGGCTCACAGGTGGACCTGACTGGTGACTTCAGCTGCCTGCTGGGAGGCTGTAGAGAAGACAAAGACTGATTCTTCTCAGAGGTGCTCCATGATGGAAGGACGACTGGTACCAGAACCAGGAGAAATCACAGCTAGACAAAAGGAAAAGCTTGTCACCATGAGTCTGCTCAGACAAAGCACAAGTGCCCAGAGGGACTGTGGAGTCACCATAATTGAAGGTATCTAAACATGACTGAAGAAAGCCCTGAGAAACTGGATCCAACTGGGGCTGCTCTGAGCCCGGGCTTGGCTATATGCACCCCCTTTCAACAGACAAGATTTGGAGGCATCTTTCAGGATGCTGCTCTATGATCTCACCTACCTGATTTGAAAAAATTAAAAAAAAGAAGAAAAAAGAAAAAGGAATGCACCTTCTGCTCAGATAGCATTCACATCACAAGACTAATCTGGGATTGATGTGGTGAATAGTTTGCATTTGAGCTCAGGTGAGACCAACTTTTCATAAACTACTGGCAGGATCTTACAACTACAAGAATTTCAATTTCGGTGGCTCAGTCTTGTTTTAGACCCTTCTCAGATACTGCTGCCACCATCTTGTTGGATGGAGCCCATGAACAGTGGTATAGTGTCACATCAGCACTGTCAGAGGTGTCGGGAGCAACCTGATCAAAGGGTGAAGTTATATTGGTTTTCTAAGTTGTCTCTGCTCTGAACAAGGCACTGGACCAGTTGACCTCCTGCAGACCCTTTCAACCGACATTATTCTGTGTGTTACCAGTTGTACAGGAATGAAAACAGCAGTTCTCAACATCAAGTTCTCTCTTGCCCTGTTCAGAAAGGCAGCTACATCCCAAAAGTTAGAAGTAGTGGGACAGTGCAAGCAATGATGCCCAGTGGCAGAAAGACAGATGGAGCTGTGCTAAGAAAGCTCTGGGCTGGGATCATGGGAAGTACAAGGCCATAGATGCTAACTCCAGAGCCCCGAGGACACCAATAGGCCTTAATGGCCCTTACCAGCCTTATCTGGGACCTCCATCCACATATCCTGTGGGATTCAGGAAAGCCTTGCCTGTCCTAGCCCAAGTCTGCACAGAGCCATCTCAGAAGCATCCTGATACGTGATGTGGTTTATCTGCAGTCCAGATAAATTGAAATGAAAAATGAAGAGCTATATGAACATCCTTCAAGACCACTATCTTAGGGCACACAACAGGAGGTGGAGGACTGGGAGAAGACAAACTCTATGGAATTCCCACAGGCTCACCTGCAACATCTCCCACCAATAAACAGTTCTTTTGTTCTCAGGGGTTCCCTGGGACCTTCTTTCCCATTCCCCCCCCCCCCGCCCCCCCTCGTGACGTGGTGCCACCTCTTCTGCACCGAGCCCCAAGCAAGAAGGGAGGAGAGGGCCTGGCTTCCATCGAGCTGCTGCCTTCCCCAGATGGCAAGGGACATCCCCATCAGCTCTCCTGCCTTCCCCAGATGGGAAGGGACACCGACAACCTTGCGGAAGGTGGCCCGTGTCCTGCTACCACCCAGGCCCTTACTTCAGATGATCACTAGCATCAGCCCCACCACTGACCTCAGGCACACCAACACTAACAGCTGCCTCACGGGTGGGATTTGTCCTGCTGGGCACAAGGCCCTGGTCCTCACACCATACAGGAGTTCCCTCCTCCTCTCCACACTTCAGCCGTCTGGATACCGTGGGAGGCCGTGGTCACAGGCCTTGCTAAAGTCAGAGTAAATGGCAATCATGGCTCTCCCCTTGTCCTGCTACAACAGTCACCTCCTCAAAGCAAGGCTCATGTTGGTCCCATGGTGAAGTTGTCCTTGGTGAAGCTGTGCTGGCTGTTCCCTGATGTCACAGTGTCCTTTGTGTGCCTCCAAGTGATCCTCTGGCAGATATCTGAGAAGGGCAGGAGCTTCTTCCAGGAAACCTGCTGGAAGGCTCCAGTTAAGGAGCTGCCTCCAATTCTTCCAGCAAAACAGGAGAGCTCTTTCCCAGAACAAGTAAGCAAGACACTGCAAAAGAGGTGAGAAGCTTTGTCCTTCGTACTAGCGAGGAGAGCAAGGGTGCACCTCAGACTATGGATGTTAAAGTACCATAAGCTTGGGTATGACTTTACACCCTGTCAGATCCCTTCTGATCACTCTAAATGTAAGTCAGTACTTCAGACTACAGTATAGCATAGATCTGTGGGGGTACCAGTAGCAATTATCACCACAGGCCAGCTTGCAGCAGAATAATCTACAATTATCATCCATTTGTCCTCATTTAGCATGAGCAACGAAGATGCTGGTGTTAGAACTAGTGTGCATGGCTCCATGGTCTGTCTAGGTCACAGCCCAGACCTACGCAGTCTGTGGCAACCCCGAATGTTTCCCATATGCACAGTTAGACTGGAGCTAGCGGATCTGACGCTCATTGTGCCATGGGTTGCTGAGTGGGGATCTCTGCAGAGTCTGATTCACTGTCTGCAGGCAATCTGTGGTTGAGTAACTGTGTCTTGCTGCCGTCTGCCTTTCTGGCTGAAGTTGGTCTGGGAGTCCTTGCAGCATATTCACATGTCCTTTAGGGAAGATCTTCTTTAATATTAAAATAAACAGATGTCTTGGTGGTTTCTGATATCATAAGTATTCTTTCCTGTGAACTAATACCATTATTATTAGTGGTTTCATATCTGTCCAAAGAATTCTTTTATTCTCCTCTCCTTTTTTCATCCCACATACATGCTGGTCTTCCAGCATCTATTTTACATGTGTAAAGAACATTGCTCTCCCTGTGGTTCTTGTCAATGCATTAAGCTGCTCCTAATGGGATTTCAGGGTCATCATGTGAGTCTGGGATGCATCTACTTGGGGATATGCTAGTCATATGTCTCTGTTAAGAACTCTGTTGACAACTATAGGCTGTTGGATATTCTGAGTGCATTTTTAGGCATGAACACATGCCACCAATGTAAATATAAAGTTAGATTCCAAGTTGCTGTGAAACAGAGGGTGAAACCTCTGTTGAAACCATTCCTTGCAGGAACTCCAGGCAAGAAACTTGCTGGTGGGCAGAGTGTTTCCTGCTGGACAGTTGTTTAAATGGAGGAACAAATTAAGGATGGGCTGAGAACAGAGAGATGAACTAGGAATGGGGTGGGAATGGTTCATGACCATGCTCTCCTTAAACTCACACAATATCACATCTGAAAATCAGATGAGGCTCTATTTTTTTCTGTGATTAGAATACTGTTTGAACAAGCCCTTCTAGGAAGCGCCATGGCACAGGTGTTGGACATATGGACAGAATCTTGTCTATTGATTTGGAGTCCTGAAAACCTTGCTGTACCACCAGACTGTAGATTCAGGATACAGCCTATATGACTGTAAGTTCCTGGATTTTGGGGCTGTTCTTACTCGCTAAACAAATCATGGGCAGCTTGCTCATCCAGATGCCAAAGGATACAGGCTGGCTACATTCACACAGTACAGCTGGGTTTTCTGTTGTATGCATGTGACTCTTAACACATAGTTATTAGTTTTTGCATGCTTTTTCTCTTCAGTTCAAGGTGCTGGAAGTAGTGCAAGACCTGTGTTGTAGCCCATCAAAATGGTGTTTTGATACTATGAGCATAAAGATGCTGCATTCCTTGGGATGTGCCATGAACACATACTGGGAATTTCTCAGGGTGCAAAGTCTCCTGGAGCAGCATAAGGTAAGGAAACCAACCTGGTGGAGTCTTGCCTACATTACCTAATAAGCCTTGGAACTTGTTTTTCCCAGAACTGAGTCTGGGGGTTGCCCTGAAGACTGCTAGTTGGCACAGAACATGATTGTGCATGGGAGACAGCTAACAAACAGTTGCATCATATTGACTGTAACCACCAGTGCTTGAGCCCCTGAACTTACCCTATTCCATTTAGCAGTATAGCCACAACCTGTGTGACCGCAGGGGAATTTCCTGAGGCTGGAGTTACATTGTGCATTGGGGTACTCTAGGTTTATGAGCTAAAGACAAATGCTGGCTATCTAAATGGCATAGCGCAGTGGCATGCAAAGATATTAGCCCTGAGCTTAGTAAGAGCTTGCTAAGCTAGTATATCATTCCACTTGTGTTACTTCCCTTTCCTTCACCTGGGCTGACTGACACAGCTGTACTAAGCTAGCCAGTATGTTTTGCTTGGGAAGGATGCATCGTGTTGTATAGAAAAATCCACTCGTTAGTCAGCACAGTGCTAAATTCTTTCTTTCTTCTGTAATTCCTGAAAACTTTTCTTGTGTACTTTGCTGCGACCTTTCTCTATCGAGTCACCTTATTCTCATCTCTCTCCAGCCGTATTTTTCCCTAGGCTGTTCTGCTTTCCAGTACATATTTCCAGTCACCATTTTCTCAACTGATTTTTGCTCGTAGCCAGCCCACCCACTTACAAATGCAGCTGCCTTTGGGAGTACCTGCCACCCGCACTGAGTAGCTTCCTTGTAGACAGACAGTCCTCTGGGGACCATCAGTAAGCCTCTCAAAATGTTGGGAGAGATATCAAATTCTCATGCTCTCTGTTATGAAATAGCCTCCTACTAGAAGGAGAAATAAACACTTCTCTTACAGGCAACGTATTCATTATTTATGCCTTCTAGGGGTTCCTTCTACTGATACCTGCCTCTGGGACACATAAATCATTAGCTTAACTTGATATGTGTATTTTCTAGTCTTCTATTTCAGGGCAGTGAACATGTTGGCATTTATCCAGTCAATCTCCCCATAGCAGTACAGTTATTTTGTTACAGCGCTCTTGAATGCAGTATCTGTACGTTTGTTCACATATTATATTATGGTATCGTTAAAAATATTCCTTTAACCTTGTTTCAGTCAGGACTCAGAAGAATAGTCTGATTTATCTGCTTCATGGGTGGTACTTCAGGGAGTTAATTAACCAAAGCATAAACTGCGTTATTTACCTTGACTGTCCCTTTGTGTCTGCCAATAACGTTTAATGTTTCAAATTGAAATTGGCTAGAGAAATGGAAGAATGTGCTCAGTGGCTTATTATCCTCTAATAGGACATTCCATCAGTTCACAGATTCATACTGCTTCTGATTGCCTGTCTTCTTGCAGTACTTTTAAGCCAGAAATTAACCTGCTGTGTGTCGCAGAACCGGAGAGGAACAGGCACCAGCGGTACCAAAATCTTGCACAGTAGTACCCCAGGTCAGTGCAGGTAGTCTGCACTTCCTTCAGCAGGGGAACATTGCCAGGTTTGTACCTCAAAAGAAAATCTTTTTCCAGTCCTAAACCTGACAATCCTGGACATATGATCAAGACTACAGCTGATACGTTAAAACAAATAGTAAAGACACAGTACCAGCCTTGACAACTGTTCTACCCTGACCAGTTGGAAACAGCTAGAAATAGAGCGTCTGTGATTGATAGAGCAGAAGGAAACAAAACTGTGCCTGAGCTGCTAGATGTCAGGATCATGCAGAGGTCACACTCCCTCCCAGACTCCTAAAGGTAAGCAGCAGCAGCCTGAAAGCATGAGATGTAATTCAGTCTCAATGAAAATCATGAAAGCAAATCAGGACTACATTTAGCAAAATTGTGTGAATTTCTCCTCACACTTTTGCTTGTATCAGCATTAGGGAAAGTAGTAAATAGGCAGTACCTTTTCCTTATAGTGAAGAGCAAGATAAGTATTTGTGAGAGAGTCTTTCCTACACGGTCATAATGTGAAGTTAACTACTGAAGTAACGGGAACTGAACTGAACTGAACTGGAACTTTGATCTGTAAGTATCAAAGTTTCCTTTAAAATCCATCTTGTGAAAGAGTAGTCCCCATGAGTCTTATACAGATTTAACCCTTCAGAAAAAAGCTGGAGGATGCAGATTTCTTCCTGCGTGACTTGATGCTATAAATCCAAACTGCTAGATGTCTATCTCTGATTGTTTAGCCTCAGGGTGGGACTGTAAATTTGCCTGCCTTTAAAAATTTCCCTCAATCTTGGGCAGCTAAGGAGCCCTCATTCTTTGGTTTGCTTCATATCTAGAAAAGGCAACTTTGCCAGCATAGCTCTCAGAAGTTCCAGTGGTCAGTAATGATGTTTTAACCTGGATAACAAAAAGGTCGAAGTCTATTTCTTTTAATCCCTAAGACTGGACTTCTTAGAAATGAGTAGGAGATATTCCATTTCACCAGAACAAAGAAAACAGTTGAAGTGAATGGATGCTAGACTGCAACCCAAGAGCACAGTGTTAAATTCCTGGTTCAGACAGTGACTTCTTGTGTGACCCTGGCTAAGCAGCTTCAGAACAGGAATACCCTCTGTGATTGTTCAGCAAGTAGGTTAATACCTCCCTCCCTGAAAGAAGTGATTTGGGAAGAGAAACATGGTGGTTTAGGGACCATCTTTTGCTCCTGGAATCCAGCGGTGAAATAACTATTCTTTATTGAAAACAACCATAAAAATCAGTGAAGTTCATTGTGAAAAGGAAAGATTTTGCTGTAACAATAGTAACAGTCTCACAACTGACAGGCAGCATGCCAGTCTGGTCAGAAAGACATAGCAATAATTGTATCTAGACAGTACAGTAAGCACCATTCAGGCCACTTCTGAGGAACTTTCAAAAAAACTTCTAGTTAGATTTGATATGTTGAGCATGGCCGCAAACCCAAGGCATCTGCACAACTTCTGACTTCATTATTTGGCATCATCCTGGTGTCTGACTTCAGAGGACAGTCTCCCAGAAGAAATAAACTGGGTGCCTTGGCTCATGTTCATTTCCATCCATGAGACTGCTGTCTCCTTGTCTTAGCTATTACTTGCAACTATCTCAGTATCTTCAAAAGGAGGGGAGAATTAAAGGGAGACAGAGCAGGGGGAGGAAATCCATTTCAATTTAGAAATCATCTGGGCGCCACAAATTTTATCAGAAAAAGATCCAAAATAAGATCCAGGAGAAGGGAGACTTCACACTAAAATAAACAGTTGAATATCCATTTGGAGTGTGTCATTTTAACTGAAGAGACTTTTAGATTGCTCTGCACTTCAAGCTTGCCAAGGCCATGGGTGAAAGGGCAGCTTGGGAAAAAGATTGTTTGAGTTTGCTTGCTAACACCACTTCAGAAATAATGGGTTGTGAATGATGCATAAGGTTTGACAAGGCCTGTGGACCATCCGTCATCTGATATGTAGAGCCCTTATGTGCACAAGGTTAGGTTAACAGGGAGCCAAGATGAAATTGTAGAAGTGCTGAATGTGCCTTAGTGTCCCTAAAAATCTCCTCTGGGTTAACTAAGTGCTCTTTTGAAGGCACCTAAAAGTCTGACTGGAACTTGAGTCATAACAAAAGAACTGGCCTGTCGTAGAAGTACTTATAGACCATCATGTATTATCAGGTACTGCAGAATAAATTTTCATGGAGTTTGTGGACAAAATTCAGCTTTGAAAGAGCAGAAAACCACCCCACCCCCAAATTTTTAAAGTTTAAGTATAGTACTTCACTATGTTTTTTTTAAATCCTATTTTCTCGGCTTTCAAATATAAAACCAACATACTAAGTTAATCCAGAACAGCACCTGACATGTTAAAAAGCTGATTGACCTAACATGCTGGGGTTTGTCAGACTGCAAGTTCAAAAAATTAATTAGCATTTGTACTTTTCATTCTGATTTTCAATAGGAAAAGAGTGTAATTTATTTAACGTTTTGAAAAAAACCGGTAAGGAGAGATCAGGACAGAAAAACAGACCACCATTTCCCATTCATTTCTGGAAAACAGAGGAATAATCAGACACATCTTCTCCAGCAGCAAAGCTCATTGAAGAAATTTCAAATTGCATACTGCAGCTTACTTGCCTTCAGTAACACTGAGGCAACTGTCCACACATGGTTCTGAACAAGATTGCTGAAGTGATCTTGGCTAAAAATAACTTCTTTTTTGTTTAAGGATTTTTTTAGGCAGGTCAGTGTGTGGCTTCGGAAGGCGTTGTACAGACACAAAGGGAAGGGGATGGGGCAGCAGCAGCGAGCAGGCTGGGTGCACACCAGACCCTCCTAAGCTGTCCAGAAAAAACACATCATCAGTCAACACTGTAACCTTATACTTCTTAGGCAACACTGAGCAAGTGATTTCTCAGAAACTTATCATAACGCAGCAGACTACATTTTGTGTTTGCAATGGTGACATCTTCATTTTCCTTATCCTGTAAAGTTCTACTTTTAATAGTGACATAGGTTGGAGGGGTATGTTCAGCTAGATCTCCAGTGTAAAAACTAAGGATGGGATTATGATTTCTTTATACATATTTAGTAGTACTGAATTAACCATTAAACCATCTCCTTGAAAAGAAGAAATATATTCACAGAGTGCTACACCATTAAGGAAAAGTATCAGCTTGTCCCCGAGAGTGGAGGATTACTAGAACAGTCTGAGCCAGCATCTTCAGATAATCTGCTTTGTAAGCCCTGGTTACAAATGTCCTGTCTTTGTGGTCTTTCTGTTCTGTTTCAGGAACCAGCTTTAAAATACCTAAACGTTTATTTTGGAGTTTTTAAGAATACAAAATGTTAATGAAATATTTTGCTCCAGGGAGAAATCCATGAGTGAATTACAGCCCAGGTAACATCCTAGAAAAAAGTTTTCTGGGAGAGTAGAAAAACAGCAGGAATACTCACTGGTTAACAATGCTGTTGCTGTCAACTCACATAATTTGTTAATGTTTGGTGTCCTCAAAAAAGCATAACAGAATTAGGCCCCTAAATTCCATGAGGATTCACTGGGACTTGGTTACGCTGCTTCCATGGGCTGTTTTGTAAACAAAACCCTTTACAGTCACCTTTGCTCTTCAGCACATACACCCGGCCTTCTCTTGTTACTGCTGAGGAAACATGATCTTGTACAGATGTGGATACTTGACTTGTGCTCTGGCATAGCAAGAAAGCTTGTTGTGTTGGATTGAGTGTATGAATTGCATAATAACGTGTTATCAATATACTAATCCCACAAGAATTTTAAGTTATTTCTCACACAAGCTGAGAAAAGCTACGCTGTCGTGCTCCTTTCACATTACTGAACCTCACTTACTTTCTTCCACTACCCTGCACAACAGCAATGCTGTAGCAGAAGCAGGCAGGCTGCCTCAGAGTCACTGACCATGGGAAACTGTCGCTGATGAGGCAGCCTGTAACCTGCTGACTGAGCAGAGTAACTCAGCAGCGCTACAGCCGATACTCGGCAGACTCCGTGACCTGTCCTCTTCTTGAACTAAGATATCTAGAAGCCTGGGTTGCCTTAAAGGCTGCAGGCAGCCCAGCAGCTGTGCTCCCCTGACTAGCTTTGACTTGAGCCCTCGAGCCCAGGGAGCCAAGTGCGATGGCGTCAGGCCACCAGCACTAAGGCTATTCCCTGTGGACATCAGCTAGTATCTACTTTTGGCCCCATTCACCTCTAAATGCAAGATCCACCCACCAGTTTGAGAAGGTCTCACCAGAGCAACGTCCGCTCCACAAGCACTGTGGACTACTGCAGAAGAAAGAAAAAGAAAAAGAAAAAAAAGAAAAAGAAAAAGAAAGAAAAAAGCAGAGAAATAAAAAGGAAGAAATATGTATGTGAATTGTGAGAGTGTGAGAGCCCTAAGGGCACTAATAGCCTTTATGGCCCTAACCAGCCTCACCTGAGGCCTCCACCCTGCCCATGGGCTCAGAAGGTGATTTAAGCTCAGTCCTGGGACTTTGCTCCTAGTTCAAGCTATGCTGTAGGATTGCTGGTCTCCAGCTCAGACATGCTGAGCCATGGAGCTCATTGATCTGGACCCTGACCCATGAATTGACTTCTTGGCTTGGTATCAAATCTGTGTTGTCACTATGGACCTGTCTGTTCTCACTGGACTGTGTCTGACCCTGTTTGCTATCACTGAAGCTTATCCTGACTTGTACTTGCTCCTGGTTTCACCTTGAACCTGATCCATCGCTATGGATTTGTCTAGTGATTGGGACTCTTGGTTGAACCTGGCCACCAGCCCCTGGCCTCCCCTGCTCACCTTGCTCAGGGGCTGGTGAAACTCCTGCTCTGCTGGCCCCAGGTTCCCTCCTGGCTCCCTGTCCCTTTGGAAGCAGCTGACACTACTGTGCCCTGACAGAGGGACCTATGAAAGCATTTGGATATCTATGCCAGCATGCCCACGAGCTTGTTGGACATGAACTTATGAAAGAGCCTCCATTACCAGTTTGCTTGCAGTAGCAGGGAACCAGCCTTGATGACCCAGCTGATTCCTCCCAGCTGCATGCTGCTAAAATGAACAGGATGTAGCTGTATGGAAGGTAAATTCTGAAAGACCTAGAATGTCCTAAAGAAATGCCCCGTAAAATGAGGGGACTAACTATGTTGCACTTACCACTGAGAAGTACACCTTTAAAAGTGTGTGTTTGATAAATTCTTCTTGTGAGATTATGGGGTATTTGGGAATAACTCTTCTCGTTTGCTTAGAAAGCAAAAACTCTGGAGAGTGGATTGGCGGGAGCTGTTTTTACTGTTAGCCTTATTCAGGTTCCTAAGCTGATTAAATGAGGCTTTGGATAATGTGTGTCATGTCTCAACACTGTGAGGATGAAGTGTTTCATGAGTTTCGGGAGCCAGAGCAGATTTTTAGTTACATCATAAGAACTCCGGTTACAATTTAAAGGCAGCTTACCTCTGCCTCTTGCTAGTTGTTTCTGCCAGCTGTGTCCTCCTAAGTAATCTCTGTTGGTAGGTACCATGACCCAAGTTCCAGAATGCAGAATTAAGTGCTGCTATTCTGTATATACACTGCATGGAAACTTTTTGATGCTTCAGGATTGAGAAGTGGGGGGGAAAGCTCTCAGCAGGGAGGTATTGCCTCCAATAAGTCAGAAAATACTGGGGACGGGCTGTGTTTTACGTCTCATTCCCATCAATACCTTGAAAAAAGGTCTTCTCCAGTGAAAGTGAGCTGTTCTTCTTCTTTTACATTGTTCTCTTCTTAAATGAAAGTGTCCTCAGACTAGACAGTGCATTCAAGATCTGATTTCCTTCTTTAGCCACAAGGCAACAGCTCATCCTTACCCCCTCATTTGTGTAATCTAAGAATTGTAAATGTTGTCTGCAAAGTGGAACACCTTCAACCAGAAGGAAAGTAAAAATTCCTTGCCCCTCCACTGTGGAGTAGCCTCCTGTTTCAGGCACTGTCCTAAGGAGTGAGAGCTCTGATGTTCAGACTGCTGAATTGGAGAAATGAAATTTGGAAACAGAAGTGAGATTAAATTCACTAAGTTTTCTCCTTTCAGTACAGAACAGATGAAGTCTTCATTATTTAGCATGCAGAAAGGAATGAGACAAACAGTAGATTAGAAACTAAAAAACATGATGTGTTGTCTTTCCCCCAAAAAGAATAATTATCCTAGATAAGGCACTTGGCAGAAAGACAATGCATGGTCTAATCTGGGAACCGTGTCATTATATAGTCTCAGTTATCTCCCAAATACTATTTAAAGATTCTAGCCTCCTAGTAAATTAGGAATAAAGACCAGTTAGCCCAGTGCTGAGGGTCACTTTGTGATACGCAGTTGGACTGTGTGAGTCACAAGATTTTCTGTAAAAGAAATCCATTTCTGCTAAACAGATTTTTATACAGAATGGATTGTTTTTGCCAAACTGGACTAGTTTTCAAAATCACAACCAAAAGAAAAAGAAAAATCCTGGAATTATGGGCCTACACCCATTTCTGTATGAATATTTTGCACATACTTAATGTGGACACATATCTACTTAGAAAATGGAGTGAAACCAACAGTTCATTTCAAATAGGCCACCAAAGAATTATTGGCTCACTTCAACGTTCATATGTTGTTTGCCTGTAACAAAGTCACTAAGAACATGCCTCATTTTGTTAATATTTCTGTTTTAATGTGTGTACGGAGCTCTCTAGTTGGACAGGAAGATTCTTACAAGGCCAAATTGAGATATTCCTCTTTTTTGTGAAAAAGTTGGGGTCTGATTTTTCTGCATATTAATTACTTGCAGTGAAAAGAGACTTTCAGACCCCGCTGATCCAGTAGTGTATCACATGCCCTTTGTATTTGCCTTGTGACAGGAAAAGAAAATTCAAACTCACTATTGGTTTTTTGAGGCCTGATTCTCTGCTTAAACTGGCTTAAGTTAGTGATTTCACTAGGATTATTCCTGATTTATCCTGCTATTTTTGAGGGGTGAATCAATATGGTTGATATTTAGCTAGCTAAATAGAGACACATGGAGGGAGAGGAAAGAGGCATGAATATGCACTTACAGAAATGTGGAAGCCAATACTCTATTATATACTTGTGAACAGACCACATAGCACTTACCTCACCTGTCACTGCATCAAAACTCCTACCAGTCGGACCAAAGAACCCTAAAATGAGATTATAATACTTTCCTATTTTTGAAATCTTTTATCCAAGAAATGCAAAGCTGAACGAATTCTTTGCTGGAAGACTCATAATCCCTAGGGTGGTTTGCATTGTGTGTATTTCCCCAAAATCATTTTCGTATGAGTACTGGAATGCTTTGCAAAATCCCTCTATTTGCCTTTGGGAATGTTCCAAAACTCTTCCAGAAAGTCTAAAGTTTCATGGATTTTCTGGGATTATTTGACTTCAACTGGAACGTGCCTCACTTTACCCCAGACAGAAGAGAAATAAAGTCAGCATGTTTCTCCGGAAGCTGAGCCTGTGTATGTAAACACGACACTTCAACTGGTAACTCTTTGTTGTGGAAGGCTACCAGTGTGTGTGTGTGCACTGCTTTGTCGTGCAGGTTAGCAAATCTTTATCGTGATATGGAAAAATTAATAAAGCACAAGGAAACAAGTTTATAAAGAATTTTTTGCCTAAAGGGAGGCAGTTCACTGGCCAGTTGTTTTCCTGCAAACAAGTACGTCTTGTCAGAGCTGGGTTACAAAATGGAAAAAAAGTAGAAAAGGGAAAAATGTGTGGGAGGACTAGCATACAATAGAAAATTTCAAAGATCATGAAGTCTAGGACGATGTATGTGACAGTTCAGGAAAACATGTCCTTGACTGCCAAGAGGCAGCTGGGAAACAGACTTCCATGGGAGATGACGTGAATCCAGCATCTTTAAGCAATGTGACAAAACTACTGGTTTACAAAACCCTTCCTCTATAACAAGATGGCATTAGCACTGAGGGCCAATCAATGAGCAGGAAGAAGGGGTTGTGTTTTCATGTAAAACTGTATGTTCTAGAGGAAAAGTTTTTCCTTTGAGGAAGACACATCAGCAAGGGAGATAAATACCTAAAGAGGTTTTTTCAGCTGTAACCTGCCAAAATATTCATTAAATATTTAGCCAGAAGTTCTAAATAGCTTTCATTTAAAAATGAATACTCTTCAAGATGAAAGCAGCTGAAATTCTTTTAAAAAGTACCTTATTTCTCCATTGAAAAAATTATAAGCAGCCCTGCATACAAAAATGGCACTCATACTTGTCCACTCACCAAGAATTGAAACTCATCAAGGAGACATTAAAACTTAGTAAGTGATCAAAACAAGCAGAGAAACACCAAAGGTAACTATTAGCTCCCCAGTGCAAATGTATGTGGCCTTATCTAATTCACTGAAGAACACTCTAATGCTATGCAGATTGCTTGAACAGTGCAGTGGGAAGCATCTTAAAAATCCTTAAACAGAGGAGTAGCTAGGACAAATTATAAAAGCTTAATAAAAAGTCCTTTTAGTCATGTATTAAAGAATGGTACTTGAAACCTTCTGAAAGAGATGGAAGTCTCTCTTTAAAATCTTGCTACTGCAGGATTCCCTGGTCTCAAAAAAAATGGGGAAAGGAAATACAGATAGCACGAAAAAAAAAATCTCTTTCTTTAGCAATGGATTATGTTACAAGACAAAGTTTAGTAGCCTATTCATATTTCACCTGAATGGCTGAAGTTTTCACCTCTTATCCCTGGCCAGAATTAAAAGGATTTCAAAGCTTTGGTATTTCTATCTGAGCTGTACCTATTCTTTTTTCTTTTATCATATAATAAACTACCCAGTAAGCTTCTGTCTTAGTAGCTTTGGTGGTTATGAAAGTTACTGAAAAGATATCTATTGCAATTTTGCAGTCATCTGGAAATCTAAGCATGTCAAATTTTCTAGGTGCTTGTAGCAATTGCTTGGCATGTATGCAGTAACTGAGCAAATCAAGTGTCTGTTTCCCTATCCCAGAATATTATATGGGGGGCTTGCAGGTACAGTAAGACTTAAAGGATTTTAGGATTACCTTTGTGCTGTACCACGTTTTTCTGGTGTTCACCTATATGGGGTTTAGCTACCACAAGCTGTGACATACACTCTTTAAGGTTCTTAGTTATATTTAAAACTTTGATAAAGCTGTGACATCAGGAAGCAGTAAACTCAAACTGTTTTCTAACATGATAGCTCTTCATTTGGCAGCCTAATCGTTAACAGGCAGTGACGACAACTATCAAAGTGTAATGGGTTGATTATTCATTTCAAGAGGACCTTAGATCTTTTGGCATTTTGCAGATTACATACCAAATCGTTGATATGAGGAAGGGCTTTGATATCATCCACAGTTGATGCCAATCGCTTAATGCACAACTGTAGCTGAGCTGTATGTCAGCTCACAAAGCCACTATGCAAGAAGACCTCATTACAAATTCATATACCTTTCAAAGACATACACATATGAAAGATGTCTTTGAAGGAAAACCTAAAATAGGATTATGAAGGTCTTATTTAGAAATATTTCATTGTATCATGGGTCCTGATCAGCACACCCCTTGATTCCACTCTCAGAAGGATGACATTTTCTGGTCTGGATAATTTGCATAAACCAGGAATTGCCCACCCTGCAGTAAAGGCTAAGGGATAGGTAATTGCCAAAAGCCAAATACTAATCTTTATCAGCAGTAGCACTCCCAGGGACATTGATGGTAACTGCAAACTGCAGTAGGGACAGAGAAATTCTGCTTTCTACAGAAACTTTCAGCTGCAGCCTGTGAAAATTTCACTAGCCCTGGAATTTCTCTTGAAACAGGGAGTGGGACGTAGCTTGTTGAATTTTCTTGTTAGACATACTGGTCTTCTCAAGATGGAACTAAAGACAGGAGGAAAACAAATCCAACTAACTTTTGTTTGTCCTACTGAATTAATTGCATAAAGTCTGGCACAAGTAAGTGTTTACTGTAGGTTATTTTGCCAAGTTTAAAATCCTCTTCCTAGTTGCACCATGTTTCCAGTGCCTTTCAGAGGGGATTCCTTCCTGCCAACCTTTTATTATAATATTTACTCAGGGGAAGCAGTGTGTTTTCCACAGAGTGATCCAAATTCACTGCCTGCATAAATCCACGTAAAGTCCGTGAAATTATGTTGCCAACAAAGAAAATGGTCTCTTTCTTCTTCACAAGGCTGAGGGAAAATTGCCTACGAGTAGGAGAGTGTATGAGAAAGATCAGGATGTGACCACTAAAGATAGAGTCCACTTGACAGACTTGCCCATTTTTTTACTTCCTAAGTTTCCGTTTTAGCACCATCTACCATATTAATCATGTTGTCTTTCTACATCTCCATTTGCTCCGTATTAGTTAAGACTTACCTTGTGTTATATCTCACTGAAGGGTGGAAGCATGGGTTTTCCATACGTGTGGCTATCCTTATGATTGTTCTATTCAAAGTTCAGGGCTTGGAGTATTTTAAGACATGTGTAAGGCCTACAGGGATTCTGCAAACACATGAGGGGAGCAATATGGCAGCTAAGCTGGCTGGCCTTTCTTAAAGTACTTCCAAACGAGTATTGGATATGCCTGAAATGCTGTATTCTTCACTCTTTCAAACTAAAAATGGGTAGCCTCTGGAACCAGTAAGAAGAACACTTCACATTGACGACAACTGTGAAGATTCGATTCCTACTGTAGTGAAGTTGCAGCTTTTTTTGGTGGTCAGTGTTTTAAAATACCAGTAACAGATAAACAAGATGATGCAGACCCTGGTTAAAGCGGCAACTTTACTTACCCTCCCAGATCCATCTTCTGAACCAAGGCTTTGCCCTGTCTTCTATCAGTTGCCTTTAACTAAAATATTTGTTTGCTTCTGAATCGTAGCTGTTCGCAGATAACCCAGGTTAATTTAGTCATTCAGACAACCACCCTTTCTAAACAGTGCTAACATCCCAGTTGTGCCTCCTACCACAGAGGCACTGAGACATGAGCAAATAAAAAGTAGGTCACTCAGCTGTCACAAGCATGAGAATGTAACTCTGCCAGCATAGAAAATGAGTGTGTTTGCATTCGGGTTTTATACTTTATTTAATTTTTGCATACAAAGCAACAAATTAAAAAAACAATTGGCAAGTAATGTGACCAACAAATTTCTTGAGCTTCATTTAATATTTTAATGAGCTTTCTTAACTCTGAGTGAGAGAGAAAGCAAAGACGTGTTTTCCCTAGATCTTTAGAGAAAACACAGAGTACTTCCAATGGAAAGTACCAATCTAGGAATCGTTCCCTGGAGTCCACTTAAGAAGACTTGCTTGCACTGACATCATGGAAGTTGTCGGGGACTGCTGTGATCTAAGGTCAGAGGGGCTGATTTGGGTAAGGAAGTGTTTTGGAATTTTGCTTTTGGAAAGCTAACTGGAACTGGCTAGGTATTAACTTCTGTTTTAAATGAGACTGTTATCAGAAATAATTAGAATTAATACGCTTGTCTTCATATGCTTCCTGATGGGTATTTCAGATGATGTGCATTAATCTGTGAAAGGCTAGAATTTAAGTCAAGCGATTAGTCAAACAAAGTTTACTAAACAGAAAATTGTTTATAAATTTATTATAAAGGCATGCCAGAAGAACATGCATTGTGTGGGTATGTGGATTGTATTGACTCTCAGTTTTGCTACAGATCCATATTTCACTGAAAAGCTTAAGCGTCCTCAAATTTTATTCATCTCTTCATAGACCATGTGACAAGGTGTCAGTCTACGCTCCAGACTCACCAGAAAAGGAGAAGAGAAAAATACCCTTTCCAAATGTGAATGTATATTAAGCTCTTATGTGTCCTAACCACTGAGGCTAGTGTCTCTGCAGAGTGGTGGGAAATGTGGTCTTGACACTCTCCAGGGATGGCACTGAGCTGTTCTACATCTTGGAGTTCTCTAACCATTGACTAGAAACAATCATATATTCTGTGCTTCAAAAACATCCATGACAGGGTTTCTTGCCTTGGTTTGTCCTGGATGAAGAGGCTTTCCAAAGATGGTTACCACTGCGAAACCTGAGGAGAGGAATACTGTCTCATGATGATGCTGATCAATGAGCTAAGCTGTGGAGAGGGAGAGGAGGTGGGTTCTGGGTGTCATAGAGCTCTGCTGCAAAGACCAAGTGCACCTCAAGCTTTGTCATTTGAATCCCTTTTGTGCATTTGATATTCTAGCTTTCAGAAGGCTGCACATGAAATCTATGATAGAGTAGTGAATCAAACTACAGCCTCCTGATTTAAAATCCACTTAGCTACCCTCACTCCCCTGATTGGCATCTTTCTCTTCTTTCCACTAAGCCTGAAGAAATGATTTTTTTTTTGTTGGTTTTTTTGTTTAAAAACTTCTTTTAAAAGCTGCAAAGGACAGTTGAGATGCATTTCCTTGATTTCATAAAATGTTAAAGCTAGAAGCTTTAAGAGTTGTCTGAGAGATTTAGCTACACTATAGCTACTATAGCCATGAACTTCAATGGCAAAATCCTCTGCCACCACATGTATCTTTTGAGTTATTTTTATTTAAGTGTATTTAAAGTTGCAAGGCCAAACTTTATGAAGTTGGGAAAAGTCAGAATCATAGTTCCTAAGTAATTTGAATTTGGTCTCTTTATATATGTACACTGTGGTACAGTTTCAAAAAATATTATTACTTTTTTCTCCATGTCACTCAGTACTTCTCATGATGAGGATGAGCAACTACTCTTCTTATTGTTTAGATCAGTCACATGCTTTATTTACTAGATAATATTCAAGTCCATTCTGAGTTTCTCTGTTTTTTTTTCCTATTGTGCCCATTACTGCAGCATTTTAGCATTTGCAAAACACTCTTATATTCATTTCCATTATGCTTGGATATGATGGGACTGATAGAGAAATAGGGACACAGGATTTAAGTAAACTCTAACTTTTGGGTGCTTATTGAGAGATCCCCAATGGTTGATTTTTTTTTTTTTTTTCAGAGCACTTAGCAGTATAGAGCACTTTATTTGTTCCCAGCTCCCACTGAGTTCAGCTGCAGCTGTGAGTACTTAGTGCTTCAGCACATCAGGCTCCTGGGGCCAAGGTCAAACAAGGAACACACAGTAAGTGGCCACCTGGCTGAAATGACTTAGCTTAGCACGGTGGGGTACTTGGTGGTAGAAGCTGATATCCAGTCTAAATCTGTATCCAATTGCCAGAGTTATGAGATCATCTTTTCTTTTCCAGCAAACCCTTCCTTGTGTAGCATGTGAGTCTTCCTAGAAATGAAGTAGGACTCTTAAAATTTCTATTGTTATACAGCACTAATTCAGTGCAGGACATGTTTGTTTGGTGGGTTTTTTTTCACCCTAATGAAGTAACTTAGAGTAGGGAGGGATAGCGTGTGGTCATGGCAGAACTAGAATAAAGTCAGCAGCTTTGAAGGAGGTAACCTGGTTAAGCATAGGAATCAGACAGATGCATCTTTTTGGTAGGAGTTGCTGAGAAGAAGGGACGAAACATGTCTTAAACCCGTATCTGCCTCCTTAATGTTGGTTTTCTTCTATCATGTCTGTCTTAGAAATGTATTACTTATTCCTAATCTGTCTGCTTCCTGAGGGGTGGAAACTCAAAAGGGATCTGGAGTGGTGATCTCTGATATTCATACACAAGGAGGCTTGTTATGGCTCCTACTGTCCTGCTCTGTGTTTGCCCTGGACTCCGGAGACTTTCCTGGCATCTTTGTCTTGCGGCCACTTTTCTGCAGACTGCAGTCTTTTCGTCCCATGCTCCTTGAAAAAGCTTCAAGAGACCCCCATTTGCAGTCTTTCCTCACTAGAAGCAACAAGAAAGCTTCCTTTTGGGGGGCAGGGCTCATCAATGCTTAGAGATGCAGGGCTCTGGAGACATTTACTAGACCTTTAATCATCTTCCCAGAGAGACAGAAAAGCAAAGGCCAGTGTATATCAGCTTTTGCAGTTCTCTGTTTTCTTGGCTACGTGTTCAGCTAGTTCCTACCACCAAATGCCTTAAGAAGAGATGGAAATGTTTCACTGAGGACAGGGAAGCCTTCAAGTGTCGCTGAGAAAATTCACAATGAGAGCCAGTTGTTCAAGTCCAGAAACTTTCTCAGAGGAGGTACTTTGCTCATTCCCTCTGTAGTAGTTTTAAGAAGATCTTGTTCTAGAAAGGATGGCTAGATACACGGACAGTCAGCCAGAGGATTGGTAAAGGGAGGCGAAGCAACTCCCTTTATATGCAAAGGATTATGGATAAGAAATGTCGCTATAAAATTTCTCATAACTGCCCTGGCATGTTGTCTACTTTCTCATGGTTTAATCTTTTGATCTAAATGTAGGACACAGAAACCATATGCAGATGAGCTGAGAAGGCTATTTTTGTTTAAGATGGCTTAAAAAGTCTATTCCTAATCACCATGCTCAGTTGCAGTTATTGTAAGAAGTCAGATCTGCAGCTTTTGCTTCAAGTATTACCAATGTATCCCAAACATTCTTCCTTCTGCAAAGATGTCAGTGGAACGAAGTAAGTCTGATGCTTCCTCAGGAAGGACTGTATGTACTGAAGTGGTTGTGTTGGTCATCCACTTTAAGAATATTGTCAGAAGTTTGAACTAATACTTGTTTAAGTGTCCACTTTCAAGTGGCATATGAATAAGCTTCTTTGAGTTTTCTGTCTTATTCTTAACCAGCAAGAGGCACTATGAGTCATCTCAGTATTCAGTTTGCAGACTTTGAATATCAAAACAAAACAGGTAGAAAGGTAAAAATACTGACTATGTTCTGCATCTTGAAATGTCTGATTCCATATATCTAATGCCAGCCACACTGCTTACCTCTACAGTTATACTCTCACGTTACTTCGCTGTGTGTTCTTCAGATTTTTTTATTCCTGGGCCTCTAAACCGAAGACTAACCTGCCTCTTTCCTTAGTGTTTGGCTCTCCTGGAGTTTTGAATCCTGTCTGGGAAAGCAATGTCAGTCAATTATTTTAAGAGATAGTGGTGGCCATGGAAACTGAATGAAAGGAAAACACTCAAAGGGTGGGAGAGCAGAGCCTGAAGAGATCTTCAGGGAACCTGTTTATTGTTGGCCTTAAAACTGCCAGTCAATAGGAATCACAATTAGGCAAGACCACACTAAAAATTTTGTGCATTGTTCTAACAATGAAGCAATTAATCTGTTTAACAACTTACCAGTTACTATGGTTGATTGTCTCACCGATAACCTTAAATCAAACTTAGGTTTGTCACAGATCTGCTTTAACTAAAATAACAATTAAGTTGTGGGCAAACTGGAGATGACCATCGTTGCTTTCAGCCACATCTGTGGTTTACCATTTAGTAGCCTCAGACATTCCCTTGTTCAAGGGCAAGGCAACAGCAGCAAATCCAGGAAAGTATTTTGTTGCCTTTGCACTCAGGTGACCTCAAAAGTGCTGGACCAGTCCTGGAGACCAAAAGCTCTGCCTGTTTGCAGAAGGGGTAGATCACTAGGTATTAATAAAAGATTGCCCAGCCCAGGAGGCTCAGATCCATGTTGGCCTAGAGGTAACCTTTTCTGTAGCAATTAATAAAAAACAATACTCTCTTCTGAGACTGTTACTAAGGTGTGTGAGCTGACTTGGACATTTTCCCACAAACAGCACAATGTAGAGCTTTGGCTTATTCCTGTTCAGCAAATAATTTTTTTTTTTTCAACTACATAGTCTGTCCAGTTAGCTAGAAGTGAAAATTGTGTCTTACTACTTGTCCTTCCTGCAATCTATGCCTTCCACAAACAATATGTGTTTGTTGGAGATAAGACTGTCATTGAGAATTTTGTCTCCAGAGAGTACTTTAACAAGCACATACTGATTTCCAAATCACAGCCATGATGTTTGCACAGCTGCTTTTATAACCAGGTATTCCAACCACAATTACATGCAAAACCTTTCTTGTTTGCTTATGTTTATATTTCGATGTTCAAAATATCCATCTTCACAAGTGGTTTGACCTGTGGTGAAACATGTAACTTGTAGATGCTGATTCAATTTAGAAAGAAGATAATGTGGTCTGGTAGAATGCTTTCTGGTTTCAGCTTAGTAAGGCTGATAATACCAATGACTTATGCAAGGCTTTATGGTATGGGTCACATAGTTTCATCTCCATCTTTCCATGCAAAATTGTACTTCATGAGAATGGAGGTAGCATAGACTTAGGATGAAGACCTAACTAATGCTCCTATCTTTTGTACCTTTGGGGAAATTGTTTCTATCTCAGCTTCATTTGTCTTTCATTCCTTCCTCCACCCCTTCTTTTTTGTCTCGTTTGTTTGTATCATGTTTAGATTGTTAGATGTTTAAATGCAGGGATTTGATTGTCACATCTGTTATATGCTATCTGCTACAATGAGGCTTGGTCTTAACTGAGTTTCTGGCTCTTGCTGCATACAGTGAATGCCCATGTTCAGCCAGCTGTAGAGTTTACGAAGGCTGAGTCTGTAAATTCTGAGCAAGCTGACTGGGCAAATGTGCCTGATTCCCCAGAGACCTTGGGAGATGTTCGCCTTTTGATTATTTGCAAGATTTCTAACCTGTTCTGTTTTTTTCAGTACCCAAGGATGTGAATAGCTTGAATAATCAGAATAAAACTCATTTCTAGTCAGAACCAAGTCAGAGCGAGATCTTACTCAACATGTTCCTTTGCGTAGGAGATTGAATCCATTCCATTGTTTTGTCAGCCATTATTTATGGTGTTCCAACCTCTTCCCCATGGCAGCTGGCTAAAGTTTGAAAGCAATTACAAGTCTGGGCTGATGTTTGTCAGTTTGTAGAAGGGAGTAACTAAGTGCTAACATTCAAAAACAATTCACTTTCTCTGCCTGAAAGAGTCTGTTGGGAGAAGACCCTTTTCTCTGTGTTAAATTGTTCATATAGTATAAGTGCCAGAACTAGTTTGGGTGCAGTTCTGAGATGGAAAGAACCTATTTTGCCCAACTTCTGTCTCATGTTTTCTTCTTCTAGAGGATCCAGATCTTCCCCATAAATTTCTACCTAACCTTAGATACACCCTTTTCTGAAATAGCAATCATAACATTGCATTCTGTGATAAGTGTCCAAACAACATCTTTGCCCAAGATGTCCCACAAGTGACCTTCATCCTCCTCACTAGGCAGACAGCAGTATTCCTAAATTTATAACTCTGTTTCAAGTTGAGGAAAAAAAGAATACATTATCACCCCTTAATTTTAGGAGTCATTTTGGTAATGTGTTTGACAGCCATATCTGGGTTTGCCTGGCTAGACAGATTGAAAGTGTGTAAGAAACAACTCATAACTTCTACTAGCCTTCCCATTTCACTCTTTAAAGTCACCTTTTCTTTCTCCCAATATTTTTTCTCCATAAGCAGACCCTACTGTATTACAGAAATGAGCTGTTACTGCTTCACTGTACAAAGCAACGTTGACCAATTCATGCCAGAAATGCCTCATTTCAGCAAGCCTTGAGATGTAAGCCCTCTCCTTTTCAAAGCACATGTCCAACTCACAACAAAACATCTTTTCTCTCTCTCTCATAGCTCTTTTTGCTTGAAATCAATATGAAATCAATACTTGAACGATTCTCTCTCCCATCCTAATTTCCTATGACATGCACTGGTCATTTCTCACAAGCATTGGAGTGACTTCTGGGATGGAGACAGTCCTAAATTGGGGATCCGTATTCAGGATTCGATCCTGGTTCTGACTTAATTTGTAGAGCCTCTTTCCTACCGTCTGGGATGATGGCAATACGAGAACTAGTAGGTACCACTGCTGCCGCCTGCCCTTGTGAATTGGAAATTGCTCCTCTCTCTGACATCACTGCATCATGGTCCTGGGAAAGAAGCTAAGCATGATTGCAGGGTAGGAAAAAAGCACTGAGAGAAAGGTTACATTGGTTTGAGGTTAAATCCATGGTTGTAGTCCAAAGAAGCCCTAGGACTGACTGTCCTTTACAGCAAGCCTTTGAGGGGAATGCTCACGCAGAAATCTGGCAGAGAGAGGAACTTTGAGATAGCCTGTGATAACCAGACTGAAAAATAAGGGAGTGGAGCCGATGGAAGCTGGTCTGGAAATATACAGTCTAAAAATAACATATGATTTCAATAAGTTACTTCTCCTAGCTACATTCTTTAAATGCCTGTTTATTCAGCACTATATACAGTGTGTTCTATGCTCCACATGTTATACATAACTTAACCTGCAGCCTGAAATAATCCTGCAAAAAAAATAAGCCCCCAAAAACATTCTACAGATGCAAAACTTCAGTCTATAGATTAAGGGCTTAGCACCAAACTGCTAGGCTGGACCACCATGCCTGGAAGTTGGTTAGCAGTTCGTGAAGTTGCACGTTATCTCCTAGTGCCTCTGTCCTCCTGTTATGTCACCTCTTTAGCTTCACATCTGGACTCCAGAGCACCTCTGGATGCCTGCTTGCATACCACCGAGAAACACATTTTTCATAGCTTTATTGAGAACTACTGCAGTAGACTTAAAGTGAGGGGCTGGTGGAGCTGACAATAACCTCACACTTTTTTTGAGGATTCCTAGGCAAGGCAATTTTTTTGCTCATGTCTGATGAATGCTGTAGGGTCTGTATTGAGCATAAAGAACTACAGTCCCAGAGCACCCACCAAGGACTGCAAGCAGGGGAATCCTTGTCTGCTTGTGAGCCCAAAACCTGTCCTCTTAGAGGCTCTGTTTCTTCCTGCTCACACACAAGGGCTAACCCTCCCAGCAGCCAGTATGCATTTCAGGTAGAGAATAGCATAGACAAGAGATGATGTCATGTTTTTCAATCCTTCACGGAGCTTTTAAACAGCTGGAAGACTGTGTGAGTAATGAATTGTTAAAAATGGTTTATGTCAAGAGGTTGCTGCTGCTGCTGCAGGATGTGCCAGTGAGTCAAAGAAAAGGCAAATGGCTTATTTCTCTGAGCAAGCAATGACTCATTAACATCTGCCTTTTTCTATTTATACGTGTGAATTCGCTCATTGACTTGCAGATTTTCCTTTCCATTCTTTTTTACAGTAAGACTGTTACTATTTTAGTCTATTTTAGTCCTTCTATAGGCAACTTTTTCCACTGCTCTCTTCCACTTCTTCCTTGGGAAGGAGTTGCTGCTGAAACTCCCTTTCACGAGGACTGCGGTTCTCTGAAGCCAGTTTGTCTGGAACCAGTGGTGTTATGAGATCCTTTAGCACCAAAGTGCAAAGCATTTCACAGAAAGTTTTTCTTAGAGGCTTATGGAGTGTGGGACTTCTGAGAGAGGTAGATCTGAAGTGATGGAGAGGTCCTATACAACTGCTTTTCTGTCTCTCTTTGGAAGGAGGTTTCCCCATCATTACGCCCTTCTCCACACCACTAGGCTGTCTAACCCAGCGTGCTGCTGATTTTGTCAGTTTGGTCAGATCTATCTTTAGCTTCCACCTCTGCAGAATCAGTCTGTTTTCATGTTTCATCAAAACACTCTGAAGCAAATTAAAGCCTGTGATTTTTGGTTTGTGTTCTTAGCTGCCAGCAGGGTGCTGGTGGATTTCTTTAATGATAGTTTTGGGTACATGCAGTTCTGCTGCAGCTTTCTCTGCTTCCAAGAAATGTTGTGTGTAGGTGCTGGCAATGTCTCAGAGGTGAGGGTACAGTGACAAGGCAGTGTCCCTCCCCTTTCTCTGTGCCGTTGTGGCCCAAAGTGTGGCGGGCAGTTCTCAGAAACAGAGCAACTCAGTCTGGGCACTGGTGTGGGACATATTCTTTAGGGCAGCTTCAAAATAAGATGGTTCATTTAGACATGTTCAGTGCTAATGTTTGTCATGAAATGAGCAAAAAGGGTTTAAAGGATAGAACTGAAGCTTTAACTGTCATCTCTCAGATGTATAAACGATCCCAGTCTTTTGCATCCCCAGCACTTTGTGGACTCTAATGTCCACCCAGCTAATTTTTCCAGACTCTCTTACATTCCTTCTCTCCCTCTTGTCTTGGTTGACTTTGGCCAGGACCTCTCTGCACTCCCACTTCATCCAATTCAGACTTAAGTCTGAAGCTAGAGCTGTAAATGTTTTCTTAGAGATGCTTATATTTGTGACCACAACAGGGTCACAGTCGTGACCTCCATTTAAATAACACGAATCTGACTATTCATGTCTATGTTTTTAGACACAACAATATAGTAAAGGCTTGGACAGATGGTGGGCAGGGAGTGATTGTGGAGAAATGGAGGGCACGAAAGCCATATCAGGAGAAGAGCTTAAGCACATCCCCTCCAGCCACTTTTTTGGTTATTTTCCAAATAAAAGGAGAGATTTGTTCATTTTTGCTCATGGTTTAGGAATCATTAATCAGTGCTGTTTACCCTCAAAACTGACAGTTGCCTCTAGTTAAAGGCAACTAGAGCATCTTTGGTTTTTTTGTTTTGGTTCAGAAAGTGAAGAGTATAGTGATTAGTTAAGGTTTGAACAAAATAGTATTGAAACCCAAATAAAATACTTTGATTAGAAACATTTTATCACATTTTCACAAATTCAAACAATATTCCTCTGTTAATTCAATTTCCTTTTAATCACTTGGTGCATGTGATTTCAAAATTATGTTGGAATTGCATTTTTTTGCTGACCAACACAAGTTATGACATGACCCTGTTGTCCTCCTGCAGATCACGATGTGTAGTCATGCATACTGGTGGTGTCTCCCAAACCAAGGGATGTCCTTGGCTCTTTCCAGAACAGAGCTCTCATTTTTTACATGACAGAAGGAAAATGCCACGGGGCAGGAGACCCCGTCTGTGTCCTGCGGTTGAAGAGCTGCACATTGAGTTAAAGTAGATGGATACAAGAATTGTACAAATGGGATGTGATTTTTTTTTTTGCTTGCTCTATTTTTTATACCACCATTATGTAGCAGTGAAAACTGATGACATGAAACACATGGACTACCAGGTGACACCGCCGCTGCGTCAGGGGAGGCACCCAAACCACAGGCTGCAGGGCTGCCTTTTCCTCTCCCTCTCCTTTCTGGATTTTCCCAGGGAGACTCACCTACAGGAGCAGAAATGAGACAGCTTTATTATCTGTTAATCAACAGTCTCTCATGATCTCATAGCAGACGCATAAAAGTGCAAATTTCAACATTTTTCAAACCTCAGGTTACTTCAGATCTAAGAAGTATGCTTCCACCACCTGCAATGGAGTAGGAAAAGAAAATTTTCCATGCAGTCTTCCACAGCCAAGGAGCTCTTGGGCGTCTGCTCCTCATGCAGAAGACCCCCGTTTGGTGGGAATAATTGCATTATAGTATGACCCACACTTGTCCTCTAAACAGAGCTTTTGCAATCTCTTTGGACTACCCTTAGGTTGAAGGCCAGATACTCTGTTAAAAATTGATGTAATTGGTGAATGTCTATAGCTTTGCACTCTTAGCTATTGTAAGTTAGTGCAGCTCCATAAAAATCAGTGGGTCTATATTAATTGACATCAGCTGGGTTTATGACGCAGAGTTTCTATTTCTGCAGCAGCTTGCTTTCATAGAGATAAGGGACAGGCAGTTTCATGGGGTTTGCAGGGAAGGAGGCAAAAGGAGATGAGTTTTAAAAGGTCTTTGTGCAAAATAGCTTTTTCAGCTGGTACTTTTTAAACAGAGCTTATAGAACAGAGACCACAGGATGAGACCATCATATGCCTCAGGGCAGGACTAAAGAGAACTGTGTGGTGCTGAGTATGGGACGGGTCCCATGAAGAGAGAGATGCTGCTTTACTTCACTGCCCTCTCCTTCTTACCAGCCCTGCTTGTGCTTTCATGCACATTGCAAGTCTCTACTGTAAAGAGGACCACATTGCGTTTTTGTGAAGAGCAAGATAGTAACTACCATGGAGTGCACAATTTTACACCAGTCTGGGAGACAGAATCTGACCCATAATGTCCATGGAAAAGGAGTCACTTAAACTGTGGTTCAGAGTGCTCTGATGCTTGCTTTCCTCTTATGTAATGTTCTAGCCAAATTATAAAATCATTTTAGAGATGTGACTCGGTGATTCAACACACTTGCAGAAGCAGTTGCATCCGTAAGAGAGAGACTAGGGCAGTGTAAAGCCGTGTGATCTAAAAGGCATATTTTCCAAAAGTCCCTTGATGCAATGCTGTGACTGGCTGTTGTTCATTGAGACTTTAGCCTAACTATGGTATTTAGTTGTATCTGCACAGCAGCATTACAGCCTGTAGGAGAGAAATCTAGGAGCACCAGCTGGCTGCAGGGTGGAGACAACCAGGAAATGCCTCCAGTTATCCCAGCAACACGAGTGGGAATGCATAGACTGCTTGTCAGGGTAACTCTCACCAAAGCTTAATTAACCTTGGTGCTGCTCACCTATGTTAACCACACAATGAAGGTGTGTCTGTACTGGTGAGCGCATTTTTATATTCCTGATTAAAAAAAATAATCTGAAAGATCCTTAAAGGTCACATGGTGATCTAGAGGCTTCTTCATGGTCTCTGCAGCCTTTGCCTGTCACCACAGTCTGGCAGACTGATGTTCTGCTGTGCCGGGCTTGGCCTTGGATGAGGTGTCCACATCAAAACATTTCTGTTGAATATGGCTAACTTCCCATATGATATACCCTGCGCTGCAGTCCTATGGCACTTTCACAAACTTTGTTGCCTGGAAATTTGGATCAGCAGTGACTTTCATTTTTGTTTCCGGATCATAAATGAAAGCATGCAAGCATCCTTGCCATTCAGTATAGAGTCTCAGCCATTGACCATTCTCGATATCTCAGCCTGCTTACTTACCCTGATTACAAACCACTTGCAAAACTGTTGGAAATGCCTGAGAACATTGTGTCTGAAGTATAGCTACAGGTCTTTCCCTGCCCCTTCCCCACCTCCCCCCCCCCCCCCCCCAAGTCTCTTAACACTCTTCATTTGCATCTAACGATATAGCTACAGGATACTACCCCTATGGCTGGGGTTTTGCAGTGGCCCGTGGATGCACCTGCTGTGCTTTGGACCACTGGAGCCACTGCTCATAGCTGGCTCTGCACTGAGGTGGATCAGGAAGGATTTGAAGGGTCTGTTTTGGTGACCGGCTGGCTGCTGGAGCCAGCTGTGAGGAGCACTCCAGCTGTTTTCAGTAATATGGGTCCATCCTTTCTGAGCTAGTTCTTAGTGGATATATGCCAAAATCTCTCCATAAAGCCCAACCGGTATTGGCACCATTCACCAACAGATGAGTTGCAGAAAAGAATACTCACAGCTTGAACTAGCTTTGCCTTAGTTCTCCCAGATGGCTAAAACACAGTGTTGAAGCAAGACTGAAACATGTCAAAAAACTCTCACTGCTGCACACATTTTGTGGGTAAAGAGCAAGTTCCCGCCTCCTTACCCAGTGGTCCCAATGGTGCTAAGTGTCTACCCTGCTCGTTTCATCCTCCTCTACCTGACATGTGAAGAGAGGATCTTCCCACTGCGATTTACTTATCTCTGGGGTAGAAGATGGAATATGCTCTTTGAAACATTTAGCAGTACACACAATTTGGAGCAATGAGCAAACAGGTTACCTTATACAGCCAGGAATTCATAGAAGTTTAAATAGGATAGAAATATCACATTAGACTTAACCAACATCCCTGATTTCTGGTGATATTCTGGAGCTTAATTTCCATAAGCTCAAATAAATGTTTGGTCTTAATCATACAGGGAGGTCAAAACCTCAGCTCATGACACTCCACAGGCATCAGTTGCAGCCATGTGGAGCACTCTTTTTGTTCCAGAGCGTGGTTATAATTTACTTGAATGCTCATGAAAAGAGGTACACCTGCTTTTCCTGGACTCCTCTCAGTGACTCGGCATATGTGTGAAAATACATCTTCCATCTGCTGACTCCTGGTTGAAGTTTGTTTCTGTTCTTTAAGGTCTCTTTTTCAAACTCACAGAGCCAGAGAAAGATCTGCTTCATAACAAAATTTTCAGTAAGTGGTTCTGAGGAAGGAAAGTTAAAGAAATCCCCCCCAAATGGCTTGGTTATTCCCAGCAAAGAATGCTAGATGTAGTCACTTAATCCCTGGGCTCACACTGGCACGCATTGCTGTGTTGAAATCAAGACACACTTAAACTTCCAAAGTGAATTAATGTATCGGCTGCTCTGAATTACTTGTTTTGCTTTAGGAAATATGACAACATTATCCAGAAATGTTCTTGAGTTGATTACAGAGATGAGTTGCTGGAAGGTGTCAAACATTTACAGCTCCAAAGGGGAAGAGAAGTTTATGCATGGCAAGAAACTGTAAATGCTTCAGGTATTGCATACTTCTGACAGAGAAGGCAGGCATTTATGATGTATAAGCAATTTGAACAAACACAAAGTTTGTACAGGAAGGACGTGATGGACCAAGTCTTTGCCTGGTGTAAAGCAGTGTTGCTTTACTTGACTTCCCTAGTGCAAGCTGGTTTGTGATGGCTGAGGGTCTGGTTCAAGGGCAATCAGTGAACAGGCTGTAGCAGGTGCAGGGACCTGGTCTAGAAAAACAAGCTCTCTGTTTATACAAATCTTTTGCAAATATTTTCAACATTTTTGAGGACACAAAATTATGCTAGAAATTTCAAGATTTTTCTTTATTATTTACTTTTTTTAATTCTTGGATTTTTCTGTGTGTCCAAATAGGCTGATTGATTCTCAAGGGAAACTTAAACTATTCTAACTGTAGCAGTGGGAAGAACCTGAGATGTCAGATACCCACAAGAGAACTAAAAGGGCATCATCAATCAAGTAAGGCAGTTAGTGGCAAATTAAACATGGAAAAAGCATCAAATGAATTCAGAAGTTGTTGGATCTGATTTTGAGAATATTTTGTACTAGATAGCTTCCCCAGTAAGCGTCCAAATATACTTGGATCTAAAGTGTTCCTAGATATTAGCCAAGCTGCCACAGTCTTTTTTAGTTTCCATGATCTGTCTCCTTTGCAGCTAACCTAGTAAATACTACTTTATTGACAGCTCCATCACCTTTGGACTACAAGTCTGCGGTTAGCATGTGTGCACACTTTTAACCTTCAGCAAAAACACCAAGACTTGATATAATGCAGGAGGTGACACTTTTAATAAGATGCTTAATTGAGGTCTGCCACTGTCAAGGCAGTGTGAAAACAGATGCTAAGATTCCTGTTTCTTTCTAACATCCTGAATCATGTCACATTAACCAGGAAACATTTTTTTCTTTCAGTGAAAAAAAAACCACCAAAATTGATTAAAAGACAACTTGTTTAGCTAATTGACTATGAAAATAGAGACAGAAGCAAGTAATAAAGTTTGGTGGAATCTTTCAAATATGAACCAAATGTATAAAATAGGGGGTTATCTATTCAGTAATGTAAACCAGGCTGGTACCTACATCTTCCACTCTCTGTGTGATAATCTAGTCCAAGGTTAAAGATAGCCAAGCTTAGCTTAGCTCACCATAGATATTTTTCTAAAACTCGGCTAGACTCCAAACACCATGTGTAGACAAATCAAGATCTGATAGCCAAGACCATGCCGACTAGTTAATATTAGTCTTATTAAACTTATCTGCCCATGTCACTTGTTTGTCACCCTGTCCCTGGTGTGAAAAACATTATATAAACTGTGTTTTGTTATATGGTGTTGCTGGAATTCAGGCCATGAAATGTTGCAAGTCACATTGTGTTTGCACATGCTTCAAGTGTCCAGGGGATCTGAAAAACTCATTTAGCTCTTCTCTGTTTGGAAGGTTTTAATACTCATTTGGCATTTCTGTTTGGAAGGTTTTTAAGTCACTGTAAACTAAGCATAGGCTGAGAGACATCTCTCCCCTGAGTCTTTCTTTCACTTCTGCCCATCTAGCTGATAAAAATGTTCACCTCTTCTGAGGTCAGGAGAGATGCTAGACAGGGTTCCTGAGGTTAGTCTGAAACCTGCAGTAGGACTCTGTTCAATAAGAGTAAATCAAATTATTACACTGATAATGTGGCCTTCTGCCCAGGAGTAACTTTTCAAATCTCTGCATTTAACGCAAGCCATTTTCTAACAAAATACCACTGAGAAGTCAGGGGGTCTGTGAGCAAATTTCATTGCTAGAGTGGGACAGGAACTCAAGGTACAGTTCCCTGGTCTCTGGGGCTGGCAAGTCAAAATCCAGATTCTCCTCCATTGCTCACAGCTAATGTGTCACAGAATCATTTAAGTTGGAAAAGACCTTTAAGACCATCGAGTCCAACCATTAAGGCTCAGCTTAACTCTTACAAGTCTGCTTTCTCCACAGTCTGGCAAGGACCGATTGGTCTTTGAATCTGTAAAAACCACAAAATATCTCCCAAAGCCGTGAAACATAAATCACATAGTTAAAGACCAATAGTCATAACCAGACCATGGCATAGGTGAGAGCAAAAGGGAGTAAGATCAAGGACCCTAACGCTTCAGGGAATTTGTTAGATAAAACCTCTATGTAGCCCCAAGGCTTGGCTTTGTCCCATGTCACCGAAGCAAGTAAAACACCCCCAGTACTCCCTCTCTAATAATCTGACTTTTAGAGTAAAGAAAAACCATCCTGCCTCCAACTCTGGTTGTAGGCTAGATAAAATGGGCATCTCAGGATGTGAATGAGGCCAGGATTACTGGTGTATCCTCTGTACAGCCTGTCTCTAGGTATGGCTGGCTCCAGCAGTGCAGAGAAAGTGTGAGTTCTGTATAAAGCGGAAGGTGCAGAAGGGAAATGCTTCCTAGCTACACTATATACCTAACAGAAAAAAAAACAAAAAGTGTGAGGTTCATACTGCATAAACCTGATGGACACAAACAGATCTCACCCCCTTGGAAGTATACAACTTATATTGAGCTCATGTAGAAGTTGAGGCAGCATTAAAGTTCAGATCTGGACCTGAAATCCCGCTCAGTCTTCAGTATACTTTTGAATCCCTGTAGCACTTGGTGCTTTGGGGCTGGATTTAGGGAGCGCTTAGAGAAAAATGGACCAGACAGCAGATTATGGTCCTTATAAGTCAGTCAGCATGGCATTCCTTACCACTGTGACAGCCCATCCTTTAGCTGCCATGTAAGTCTCTCCTTCAGCACAGTGGTTTTGATTCACGCTACTGGCACTGTAGAAAATGCATTCAAACCTCACTGCAATGATTTGTTTTCCTTCAGTTTTGTTTCACCAGTTTTATTGGTGCCAAGCAGAACCAGCCCTTTGAACATTTTATTTAAAAACCTTTTTATTGTGACTGTTGGGTGTCCCCTCCAGAGCTGACCACCAAGCACTGCACACGGCCAGGCTTGCCAAAATGCTCTGAGAAAGTGCTCTTCCCTTTCTCCACTCCCTTACTGCCTTTTGTGGTTCACTGTTTAGAGATCTGGATAGAAGAACAGAGGAATAAATCATCTGGTGGTAGCCAAGTGACTGAACCACTTCTGGGAAATGCTACATCTCTCTTTCTGTTGGATTTATATGTGAGATGCCCAGAAGTCACTCTTGTGTCAGGAGTGTCAGGAACAATTTGCTTTGCAAAGGGCTGTAAATCTCCGAGTCTGTTCTGCTTCCGGGAAGGCTCCCCAGCAGAGACGCCTGGAGCCCGTTCATGGGGAATTTCCAGCCAGCTCTCCTCTGAACCAGCATCCGTGTTGTTAGACTGTATAGGAATGAGGCCAAACCCACCATCTATATATCACCTCTGCGGATGTGGCATATAAGCAGGGGAAAAGGGGGAGGTGCACATTAAATCTTACAAGTACCATTTTGTTTTCCCTTCCTTCTTCTCTTCCACCCTCCTCTACTCTCCTCCTTCCAACACCCTGCTTTTTTTTCAGTAGCTGATGGGGGTGGTAAAATTCCAGGGGGCCAAGACAAACTGTTAAACATTGTGATTTCTAATGGTTCCTCTTGAAAATTGCTGACAGATGCTGGTCCTGAGATCAGTACAGCAGAGGCTGCCAGTCTGAGGCTCGAGGCCAGCCATTGATTCCCTTTTTTAATAGTGAAATCTAAATCTATGGTAACTCTCCAGGCAGAGACTATGTGCCACTCTGAGAAAAGTTTCTCCTTGTCCCCTCATCGTCTCTCTTTATTTCTATTCCCTTCTCCACTTCCCCAGACTTTACCCTTTATTCTCCATTTCATAATTTTAATTCATAACTTTTCTGTGTTGTCGTCCCCGCCCCTTTCTTCCTTCCCTGTTTTTTGGGGTTTTTTTTTTGCTGTCTAGCTATTGGACTCTGTGGATGTTTGCCCAGCTACAACTTAGAAAAAGAAAAGTGCAGGAATTTGACTGATGCAGCAAGTTTCTCCTCTTTTTGGAACTTCTAATTCACAAGACAGCCTATTTGTGTCTCAAAATAATTGATGGATAGAGCCAATGAGGGAGATGGGATAGGGGCTCCTTTGGTATTGGGGTCAGTCAGGGTCTTGCAGAAGGAGACGGAGGTACGCTGCCAGCTTAGGGAAGGAATGCATTTTGATTCCAGCCAGACGTGTAGCTGTATTTGTGCACACTGTGGCTGACCTATTGTTGCATCCATAATCCACCCCGTCACCTGGCACAGCAGTCTGGGCTTTTTCCTCACTTAATATCAGCTCCTTGTGACAAAATATCCCTTACTGGAAGTTTTGCAAAGGAAGAGATTAGCCACAGTTTCAGTTTTGCTGGTAGAATTTGGAAAAGCACTGACACAGTCCCAAACATTGTCATGAGTTTAAGAAACAATAGCAGGCCCTGGGATGTGGAGGAGGGGAGGTATTTGTCCCTAGAAACGTTCATGAAATTTGGACGGAATTGGAAACTGCTGTTCTCCAAGGCACAAATTTCTGCCAGCATGCAGGGTTAAGTCTCCAATTTACCTTTCTTTTTCTGTGATTGCTGTGAATGTGGAAGCACTAGAGGTACAGGGATGAGTACCTGGGAATTGGGTCTGATATCCTTAGTTTCAAGGAAATACATGTGCACAGTTGGGGGACCAAATCTGCTTTCTTTGGTTACTTCTTTGTAATTGTGCTACAGCCACAAGTTGTGATGTGGGATTTCATATTGGGCATGGGGGAAAACATCTTCACTAGGAAGATAGTGCAGTACTGCACCAGTTACCAGAGAGGCTGTGCCGTCACTATCCCCAGGGGCTCTCAGCCTTGGCTGCCTTAATCTAGTGTTGGCAATAGTCCAATAGCTGAATGGGAGATTGGACTAGAAGCCTCCAGAAATCCTTTCCAACCACCACTTCTGTGATTCTGTAATGTTCAGATGCCAGTTGGCGAGGGTAGGATGTAAACACAAGTAGGCAGAGCTCTTTCCTTGAAAATATTCACTACCGAGATACCCAACTGAGGCATATCCCTGCTCCAGCAACCTGATCTCAAAAATAGTGATGGTTACTCCTTACCTTTTCTCTTCAACAGCAGTGTCTATAGACCTGAAGATACTATCACAGAGTTGCTTTGGGCCAGAAAGTATGACCCATTCAGAGCTGTGCTACTTAATCAAGCCTTCCCTTCACCAGTGTAGCAATTCATGCATGGAAAGCCATTTTATCCCTTTGCCTGCCTGCAAGGGACTCCAGTATATCCCTTCATGCTTAACCAACAAGCAAAAGTTGGAGACTGAGATCTGCCAGAGATGTGAATCCCCAGCTTCCTGGCTGGCAGCATTAATGGTCATGCTTGCAGAGCGTTTTGCCGTCTTATTAGCAGCTGTCAACACCACTAAGGGAATGCCTCTCACTCTGACCAGCAGCCACAGGAGATTAATGTGTGTGATCCTAGAGGAATTGTTTCTTCTGGCTGTTGATGTGCCACAATTAGCACCTTCATCTCTAAGCTGGTACTTGCTTCCTTATTAATAAAACGATTGTCGAGGGTTTCCTTCGAGAGAGTTGGGGGAGTGCCATGTCAGACAGGCAGTGATGATGGATCAGCTGAACAGAGGCAGAGCCTGGGAGCCGTGCAGATACTGCATGGCTCATGTCACCACCTCATTACTGTTGTTGGGTTTTATGGCACCATAAACATTCAGCTGCACCGTTTCCCTCCAATTGCAGACAGTGAAAGAGGGGAGCTATCAGCACCTCTGAGGAGGCACTCAACATGGTGCAGGACTGAGTTCAGTGCCTACACAAAGGACACCATAAAAGCAGACTAGGAGAATTTGGAGCACAGGCTTCCATAGGATAGGCTATGCATCCTCTCCCGAGGTCAGAGGATTATAACAAAGTTTCAAAAGAAAACCTCACCTCCAGAATGGGGAAGTACAGCACTAACGTCCTTTTGACTCAGGGTTCCAAAGCGTAAGAGGTAGCCATGCTCTATGGTGTCTCCTGTTGTTGGAGGACACTGTGAAGTGCAGAAATATATCATCTTCACAGCTGCATCTACATCACCACTACTGTGGAAGGCAAGTTCTTCTGCATTTTTAAAAGGGAAAGTCTGAAAGGTGAAGCAGCTACCTATTGGCATCCCCATAACTGGTTAAACAAAGAAATTTAAGCAACCAACTCACTGACCTGCATTCATTTTCACTGTGGTCTTCAAACACTAGACAGAAGGGGAGAGCCTGTTCGAAGCTGCAGCCATTTCTGAACGGTGAGCTATCTCGCACGTGGCGTAGTCCTCTCCCAGCTTCATGGGGACCATGTTCATTCTGTCACGTAATGCAAAAAAGCAGGAACCATGGTATATGCTCTAGGTGAGTGTTGTTTGTTCTTCAGTGCTCTGCTTGCCTGTAGCAGGTAGCAGTATAGTGCTGTTCTCTGTCTCCTGTAGAAGATATAACTGTTTGAATCACAGTGCAGACTGTGGCAGTCACAGATATTTCATTCAAAAACAGAAGGAATTATGTTGCTTCAACCCACAGGCGCCTAACCACAGATGGGCAGCTCATACCTAATGTCGGAAACATGATTTGAGTCTTCCAACTCTTAAAATCCAAGTGCTACTCAGAGACTGAAAGCACTAGCCTTGCCTGTAAGAACTGATGAAAAAATATCAGGCAAGTCATTTAATCCAGTAAGGAACAGCAGTGAAATAGCACATATATACGAAGAAACTCATTACACTTTGATATTTTTGGCAAAATACAGGGCATATCTAACTGTGTTTTTTATTGCTGAGTTGACTGCCCGATCATAGCGAATAAATAATTCCAGAAGAAGTAAAGTATATATATCTGGGTATATATTTCTACAAATGTCTCTGTTGTAATTGCTATTCATTATTTATAGTGTAGTAACACCTAAATCCCATCAGAGATTGCAGCTCTGTTGTTTTAGGCGCTGTACCCACCCGAAGTGTCTAACGCAGCCTTTGTCTTGATACACAACCTTAAATAAGACAGCCTTAAGACCTGAAGTGTGCTTGGAATGGGAGAATGAATACCATCCATTTGCCTTAGATATTAGGGCAGTGATCTCTCTGCTGGGAATGCTCTGTGTGAGGGCACCAAAACAACTGCATGTTCTGCAGAGAGATGTTCGTACCTGGCTGTGGGATGTAGGGTATGAATGTGCACAGTTGCCAGAAAGCGCTATATTTCTTACAGCAGCTATAGATTATACAAGTTTCAGATCCTCCTCTATGCCTGAATTCTTTGTGCACAAAGAGAATGAAAACATAAAGAGAAAATACAACACTGAAAAGCAAGTGCTTTCATGTCACAAAGATGTAGTAAATATGAAGTCAGTGGGGTTTTTTACATTCCTACTGATCTGGTACTTTGCCAAGAACTGTGCAGACTTTACAAATTCCACCTAGGGAGCTCATACAGGAGGAGGAGGAGGAGGAGGAGGAGGAAGACAATGGTGTCTCTTCTTTGAAGTGTTTTGTCTTCTGCCTGGAGATACTCCCATGCAGAACCAAGCTGAGAGGAGAGAGAGAACAAACAGAGGTTCAGAATACATAAATAACCATGACAGATCCTCTACAGAGCCAAATTACTTTGCACGTGGGAAGAACTAAGTGGGGTGAAAAAAAAAGCTATAGGTTAAAACCCAGGAGACTGTCTGTGCTAGAAAATGACTCATTATTAACAACACTTGTCAAAAATAAGTCTTCCCCCTCATGTGGGATTGAAAACACATTGGCTACTAAAGTGGATAGAGCCAAAATGTTTTCAGTACCTATTACAGAAAATGTATGAGACCCCTGAGCAAGAGATTTCTATAAAAGAAGGTGGGAAAGGTTTGGCTTTTCCTACCCTAGCAATTGGGTAATTATCCAGGCAGTGGGTATGTGCTGGTTTTGGCTGGGATAGTTAATTTTCTGCATAGTAGCTTATATGGGGCTATGTTTTGGGTTTATGCTGAAAACAGTGTTGATAATACAGGGATGTTTCCATTACTGCTGAGCAGTGCTTACCCAGAGCCAAGGCCTTTTCTGCTCCCCACCCCACCCCACCAGCGAGCAGGCTGGGGGGGCACAAGGAGTCAGAAGGGGACACAGCCAGGACAGCTGACCCCAACTGACCCAAGGGACATTCCAGACCATAGGATGTCATGCTCAGCATACAGAGCTGGGGGAAGAAGAAGGAAGGGGGAGATGTTCAGAGTGATGGCATTTGTCTTCCCAAGTCACCGTTAGGAGTGATGGAGCCCTGCTTTCCTGCAGATGGCTGAACACCTGCCTGCCCATGGGAAGTGGGGAATGAATTCCTTGTTTTGCTTTGCTTGTGTGTGCAGCTTTTGCCTTACTTATTAAACTGTCTTTATCTCAACCCACGAGTTTTCTCACTTTTACTCTCCCGGTTTTCTACCCCATCCCGCCGGGTGTGAGTGAGCAGGCAGCTGTGTGGTGCTTAGCTGCTGGCTGGGGTTAAACCACAACAAGGTACCCAGCAAGAACTCCTCTTTGGCATCTGTTGTCAGCCACCCATCAGAGCCACCAATGACTCCAGAGCTCAAACTCCTGTCATGCACCAAACCAGGACCTGCACAGAGATCCCTGATCGTTTGGGTGAGAAATGACATGGATGAGATCAGCATCTGACTCATGCCGTCTTCCTTGGCCCGTATTTTCTGCAAGAGTAGGAAAGTACATACAAGTCCATGCCACTAGGTGAGCACGTGCTAATTTGTGTCTAGACAGCCTGCCCTCGCCTCTCCTCCAGGTTTCCCTGGTGCTAATGCACTGCCTTTTATGCACTGTTTCAGATGGAAGAGGAAGTGTTGAAACACAGACCCGAGGAAACCGTGTTAATGTCGCTTATACGCTGATTATGTCACCGTACTGCTGCATCTGTTTGGTGCCCTGCACTTCTTGTCCTCCTCAGGGGCCTCTTCAGGCAGTCTAGAGCATTTCTAGCTTACAGGCTTGGGTTTCTTCACATGGAAACCGAAGTCCAGGAAAGGGCTGAGCAGGGTCGAGACTTGGTCCCATCACAGCATTGGAGCTTTGCCAGTATTTACACCTAGACCTGGGAGCCAGGAAGCATTCCTGGGTCCTACAGTATTGCCTGGCTTATTAATCATGGCCTCATAAGCCTGGTTACATCAAACACCTTCTTAGTTCACACCTGCATCATGGTGAGATTATTAAAAACCAAGAGTAGGGATACGAGAGGAATTCGTCAGCCTTTTGGATTTCAGAACTGGAGGCGGAACAGTTTATATGAAGCTTGCAGAAATGCAGTCTGTGTGGTCCAACTTGGCTTTGTTGCTGTTGGAATTTTTAAAATTGGAAATAAAATTAACAATAAAATACTGAAAAATAACATTTTAAAAGTAAACAAAATGAAGCCAGAAGAAAGTTTCAAATAAAAAAATTCTAGTTTTCCTCTTTTTAGCAATCTCTTTTAACGGCTATCTCACATAAACACTGTGGCTAATAATCTGCACTTAATTTATCACATATTTTTATTAGTAACCTAAAATCACACAAACATCCTCAGATTGTTACCTTTCTTTCCTAGATGCTGTTGTAAAAGTTTCAGAGCTAGCAAATGAAGGAGGATGTTTCACTGTTCATGTGCTTGGCAAGAGTCTGTTCAAGTCTAGGTTTAACCGGAGACTTCTTAGGTGACCTTGGTAAATGCTCAGACGGTATTTCAGTGCTTAGCTGTGATGATTGATTTCCATGGAAATGAGGTGCCTAAATTCCTTGCAAGACAACAAGTTACAGGATGGTGACTGGGTTTTGTATGTTGTAACGTGAGAGCGATCTGAGGAGACCTTTGTGGGTTACCTTTCACAGAGGGCTGCAAATTGGCCAACACAGCAACTTCTTGGTGTGTCTGAGCCCTTAGGTTGGTTATTTCTCTGTTTCCTTTTGGCAAAATGAAGATTTCAGTATTTTTTCCTCAGAGTAAAGATGAGTACATTTGTGTTCATAAGGTTGACCTATGTTAGAAAAATACTGGAATATATGAAAAGTGCCAGAAATAGAATACTAAAGTGGATGTCTGTATGACTTATTTTGTGTGACTTGCTGATCGGTTGCTGTAACAGGGTGCTAAAAGCTGGGCCCACATGTTCACCTGGAGAGAAAAGTGTTCCTCGTTAATTATTAGTATTTTGATAAAGGTTATCAGAGATGCCCAGGACCTTTTGGAAATGTATGAATAATTCCCTTATACGATGAGAAAACAAGCGATTTCTTCTGGTTGCTTCTTTCCTTCTACATACATCTTGTTCTGTGTTGCGTTGGTAAAGGTTTTCTTAAACTGAGTGATGCCCTCAGGAATCAGCCACAACTCCAGGAGAGGCTCAGGTTTGGGTAGTTCAGCTTTTCTCAAATTCCTGGTTTCGCACAGCCACCTGGGGAGGCAGCAGCTGGGGTGACCCCAGGCCTTCAGGTCTGCTGTGGAAGTTCCTCACTAGTGGGGCCAGGGAAGGTAAAAACCAAGAAATAACTAAATGCAGAGCTCAAAGGAGCAAAAAGTGAGTGTGGGGTGAAACCATGCAATGGGGCAGGTTTGCTTGCCATTTCTGGAGCAAAGCAGCTCAGACTGGAAAAAAGTCAGAGAGGTGCATCCGGTGTAGCGGACAACAGCCATATGCTGCATGACAAATGCACAGTAGTAGATCAGGCTGGGTGAATAGATATTTTCAGATTTAGAGACAGTTTGTGTCCTTCTTGCAGCACAGGCAGAACTTAAGTCTGTCTGAAACAGGCCTAGTTTGCTGAATCACAGAAGAAACTGTCTTAAAATCTTGTGATTCTCTGTGCTAGATGCAGCTGGGAGCTGCTGACCATCCTCTGCATGCAGCCCCAGGCAGGGAGGTGCCAGAGCAGGCACAAGTGACTCTATCACTATAAATTACGTTTAGGATCCTGCGGGCTGGATAGATATTGTTTCTCTAAGCAAAAAGGCATCAAACACTTGAAGTATCTAAACAGACCTTCATGGCACTGAGTTGTGCTGTGCCACCTCTCCATAACACTTTTGCAGGGCAGGTTATTGGCCTCTCAGGGACAAGCAGGAGGGTGTACTCTCCTGCAGGCACATGGGGAAGTCAGGGGCTTGTGCTGTCTCTCTGTCTCACCTCTTTGCTGGATTACCTTGACTTTTTTTTCTGCATAAACAGCCTCTCCCCTGTCTAGGTCTCAGTGCATGGCTTTATGGCTGGGACTGAAGTGGTGCTGGCTGGTCCATTCGTTCAGAGCCTCTTCGTGATAATAATAGTCCAACTAACCCGTTGATAGTACCTCTGGATCTTCTCTTCAGACACAATTCACCTATCCATCAGGATTCTCCCTTTTGTTATTCCCCTTGAAAAACATTCCTCATTTCACAGTCTATCTCTGAGAAAGAGCTGGGGACCAGGATGTGTTGCAAGGACTGTGGGGATCACGCCGGCTAGTGACTGCAACACGAAATGCAGTCGTTTGCTGACAGCTGGCTCTTTTTTCCTTTCTTGTGTCTCTTTTTCCAGTTCCCTCCGCTGACATTTGTGTGTAATTAGAGAAGAGAAAATTAATGAGTAAATCATAGGAATTAAAAATGTCTCCAAAGCAGATGGATCCTATTAGCTATACTTCTCAGGCTGCAGTAGTTTTCCAGTGCTTGGGACAAAGCTCTGAGCAGTCAGATTTGCAGACGTATATTGATGGGGCAATTACATGCAGCATGGCAAGTGTCAGAGAAGGTACATACCAAGGTAGCCTAGGAAACAGAGAAAATCTTTCACTTCATAGTAGGAATAAATCAACTGGTTTAGACAGATCAAAAAATTACCTCTAGATTGAGAATACAACAAAACTGACGAAAGGCCATACCCACCCTTTCTTCTGTCCCCATTGCTTTTTACATTCTCTGTAAGAAAAAACACTTCCCACAGAACCTGTACAATGAGATGTTTGCCAAAATGCTGGATGATTCTTGTGAGATTCCTTAGTTTTTCAGCTGCCAATCAGTTCTCTGAGTCTGTGCCAAGTCCTTAGGGCTCACAGTTTGGGGCCAGTTTGTTAGCTTGAACATGGTGCTGTGATGCCCATACATACCTAAATGGCACAGTTATATCCTCCCGACAGCTGAATTAAAAAAAAACAGTAATAAGATCCAAAATGTTAATCAAGCAGGAGAACATCTTAGTTCCTTTCTGTCGTTCTTAAATGGGGAAAATTCTCCTCAAGAAAGTACCACATAGTATCTATTCTGCAATACAAGGTCATGGAGAAAAGCATAGAGGGCTTTGGCCAGGGCTGACGGATGCCCTCTCTCCTTTCATGCATGCTCCCAACATCACTGTTTGCTTCATTGTTTGTTTGGACATTTCAAACCAACACTTGGGATTTGCTTCACATCACACAGCAGCTTGTTAATGCAAGGCACAACCATTTTTAGCCTCAAGTAGAAGACAAGTCCAAGGGCTGAATCAGAAGGAGAAAAGTAATGTTCAGAGAATAACACTGGGGAAAATTGGACATGCCAGAGATTAAAATGTGTTTCAGGGAGCTCCAGAAGAGTTTAATGAACACAGATGACATGACAGCTATGGATAGCAGACTTTCATATAACCTTTCAGGCAAAAATCAGCTGTCAAAAATCTTCAGCACACATTTTAAAATCTTTCACACAAATCGCACTTTTCTGCCAAGACAAACTTTCTCCCTTTGAAAAACAGAAACAGTTTTCAAAGAGCCTTTCTCTCATCATTTTTTATTGTAATTAATTTACACATCACCCAAGATACCATGCCCTTGACTTTTGTTGTATCAATAGAGACTGGCAGAAAGTGAGAGGCAGAGCAGATAAGCCAGCCAACATGTCAGTGTATCTCCCACTGAGACAAAGAAAGTTAATACTGTTGGTTGTGCATAAGTGGAGCAACAAACAGTAGGACTAAAAGCGTGATTCAGTTCCTCTGTATGGCACTGGTCTGAACTCAAACCCAAACAAAAGCATGTACATGAAACCTTTTCCTTCTAACTCCATCAGTTGATCTAATAAATTATATGATTTCTCCCCACAAACTTGCCTTACTGATGCCTTGGGCCATCACATCTCCTGCAAAACTGTTCTACTGTGATATGTCATTCTGGTGCTGTAGGAAGTGTGAAAACTTGTAAAGGAAGGTACAGAAGTTACATGAAGGCTGAGAAAATGCTTCAGAACAAGAACATAAATTGGTTAAATATGTTTGATTGGTAAAAGAAAATATTGAGAGGTGAAGTAAATATGTTATGTAAGTACATTCCTGGGGGAAAAAATAAAATACTGGGCCAAGCTGAGCTCCTCAGTTACCCAGCAAAGTAAGAAGCAGCAGACAGATCTGAAGCTGAATAAATTTGTGTGAGAAATTCTGTGTTGCTGGATGTTTTCATACAAAGCCTTTCTGAAAGAGACATTTTAGGCTAACACAAATTATTTGGTTCAGAATAATTAGGTGAAATGTAATAGCCTGGCCCACATGAAATGTTGGAGTAGGTAATCTAGCAATCCCCCCGTGATCGCAGCATCCCTGAGCATGCTTTGTGGCTGCCCACACCATGAAGAGCTGTCCGATAGCTATGCAACCGAAGAGTGGGAATGGAGGCAGAGGTTAAGTGACTTGCCTGAGGTCACCCAGTGGAGCAGGAAAGCAAAACCCTGGCTCCTGACTGCCCTCCTCTCCCCTGTGTGCTGTCCTGCTCTGTCTTTCCAAACTGCGTCTTCTCCTCCACACATCCTGTAAGGACACTAAAAAAAGAAAAAGGCAGTTAAGGAGATTAGCCAGAAGGTCTGAGGTAGTTTCCTGTTCACATAATGACTCTCCGAGCTAATGGGGCTGTTGTCCTATCCTTAGAATGGTAACAAATGGAAAATCCTGAGTATTAATGTCCTCAAGCAGATCAGGACAAATCATCCGTGTATTGGTGGCTGCAAGGTTAGGTAAGGTGTCTACAGGTCAGGTAGCCAAGCGTGCACCAACAACACCACTGACTGACCCCCTGAGAGGTCCGGACTCCCACTGGTTTTAACAGAATATACGTCACACCAACACATGCTGGTTTACAGAGGTAGTTATGTGTCTTTATTGCCATACAGCCAATGGGGAAGCTGAGGCATAGGGTGGCAATTGACTTTTCCAAGATGTTACAGCAAGTCCCTAGCAGATCTGCATACAGCAACTTTGTACATGGCAGATGGACCTTTTGTAGTATTTTCTGACATCTGACCCTGACAGGAAATCTGGGACTTCCCCAACAGAAAAAAAGGAACAAAGCTGAGAACAGAATAGTCAAACTTTTATGAGACAACATTGATTGAGGATTTGGGATTACTTTGCAACTAGTTTGTGAATGACTTAAGACATTCCTATTTTCTTTGCACCTATTTTCCATATCTTACAAATGAAAGTTGCCAAATATTCCTGATAGATAAATGATGTGCCAGTGCCAAATAATATGCGGTAAATAATAATCACCTCAGGTTTAACGCTTCTTTGTCCCCTTTGGCTGAAAGGCATTTTCACAGCATTTTTCTTGGTTTAAAGCTAACTGATGCTTAAAATTCTCTGTATTTCAATCTTCTGGTGGACCAGTATCTTTGAGGATGCACCCCATCTCCTGTGAAAGGCTTGGTGGCAGCGTGGGTCAGCCAGCACATCTGCAGCCTGCCAGCTACTGAGTTTAGGAGACCTGTTGTCTTCTGCTGAGAACTATGACTTTTTTGCGCTTGAGAGTGCATAGGATCTTCTGTCTTCTCATCTCAGGGAAAAAGACTGTTGTGGGCATGAAGGTTAGAGTTCAGGGAAGAAGTCTCTCTCCTTGAGTGAAATGGAGACTCAGCAGTAAGTAGGAAAGAATGAGAAATTGGGCAGCTCTGGGAGGCAAAGTCACAGAGCATAATAATAATAATAATTACAATAATAATAATAAGTTATTTTCCTCAAAGGAGAGGAAGGAACACTATGTGTTGGAAGGGTTATTCACTACACAGCTTGCAGGAAGAAAGTGGCTCTTGAAAAGCTGCTAACTAGGTTATGGGTGAGGAAGGAGATAAAAAAGATCACGAACCCATGTAAAACTGCTTGATCAGGCTCAGCCCACTTTCTTACCTCCAAGTACAATGACAGTCTGAAATCCAAACCCATATAAGCCAAAGCACAGATGTCTAAGCACAAATGAAAGAACATAGCCTATAGGAATTCGGTATTTCTTTCCAGGCCTCTCCATATCATTTCACACCATTAAGCTCCCAGAGACAGTGTGTTAGGACACAGATACTGCATGACTGGATCTGGAGTGCTCCCACGGAGAGACTGGAGGAAGGTGTTTACAATATAGGTGTTGATCCCCTTAGGCATGCCACCAGGTTTGGCCCCATATTTCTACTCTCAGTCCCCGCCAAGTGCCCAACTAAAGCACAGGCTTCAATCCTGGAAAATGGAAGCACTCGGAGAGTGCAGCCCCGGTGAACTGGTCTGAAGATGCATCCCTTTTTGTGAGTTTGTGCAAATGCTGCTCCTGCTTGTGATGGGCAAGGGGCTGAGGACTGCCAGCAGGAGCAGCATGGCTCCACAGGGTCTTTCTTCTGAATTCCTCTAATCAGACTATTAATAGTGAATAGTTTTGACTTAGTGTCCTGCACAATGACACTCACCGAACAGTTTCTCAAAAGATGCTTCAAAGCCCAACAGGCATCACTGGAGCTGTTGTTTTCATTTCTTTTTGTAAACTGACTTAAAGCCAATATCAATATTTATCTGCAACTAGGGAAGTGTTTTTCTGCCAGGAATTTGAACGTTCTGTTTTCCTCTAACTATAAATGGGGAAATTACTAATGAGAATATTTCCAAAATGAATGAGTGGAACATTAATTTCCCCCTAGCCCCAGTCTCTAGTCATCCTACAAATAACCCTTTACATGTTTTTAAGTCTTATCTGATGGTTAAGTTGCAGGCTCCATTACAAAACGTGATTCAATTAAGATATTCTGGGTATTGCTATCCCTCAGTCTTTACTATCTAGTTGTTTTGTCCACATTAACTCTTGTTGATGTGTATGTTTCTTCTGTGTCCTTCACTTAGAGTGATAGAAGAATTTTTTTCTTAATCACAGATCATAGAAAAAATCTGAAAGGTACCTTAAGAAATTATTTAGCTAGCTCCATGCCCAAGGCTGGATCAGCTATACCTGAGCTGTTGTCTACAGACAGCAGTCTGACCTGCCTGCAGTCAGAAACTTGCAACGTTGCAAGTCTACAGCTTCCTTACACAAATCATTCAGGGGCTTTACTATTCCTGTGCATTCCCTACAGTTCCATCAAAACTTCCTCAGCTACACTTTAAACTTATGACTTATTGTCCTTACTACAATGGATATCGTAAACATTTTATTCCCTTCCTTTTTGCAATTACCTTCCACATATTTAGGCACTGTTATCATGTCTTTCCTTTGCCTTGCCTTCTCCAGACTTAAATAGACCAAGTCTTTTCAATCTTTCATCACAGGTCACGTTCTCTAGAGCTCTGATCATTCCTCTTGCTTTTCTTTGGACTTCTTCCAACTGATCTTCCAGGTCTTTCTTGATGTATGGTGCTTCAAATGGAACAGTCTGCCAGCTGGAGTCTCATGGTGTGAGCAGACTGGCAGGTGATCTATCAGCTCACACAAAACAATAAGGGGATATAAAATAGAAGCTGATGAATATATGTCATCGGCTCCTAGTACATCTACTATCTGTTAATGTTTCTACTAAGTTGTATGGTATACTGGCGGGCAAGCTGACACCACCAGACCAAAGAAGCCTTATGTTCCTTTCCACCTACACTTCGGCCAACTGTGGTCTGATTAATTTTCAATAGTGGGAGATGAGATGGGTTCCAAACCTGCTCCTTTTAAACCATCCATCATTATTAACCTACTAAGCCAAATAAAAATGTTCTTTGATGATAGTTCATGCCCCTGGGGAGGAAAAGGTTGGAAGAAAAGTTGGAGAGAATGAGACATTTCATTAATTACCCCATAGCAACTTAGTGGGAGGCTGGATATTTTCCTAAACTCCCAAGCTGTTTTGTGCACACATCCTCCCCCACATTTTTTTCTACTTGGTACATTATTTCCATCTCTCTGCTAAACTCTTGGTGTTGCCAGCTGCCAAGCTAAGGTCTTGCAAATTCTCCCTTGATGTTGAGAACAGGGTCATTTCTATGAATCACTCAGACTGAGAGGAGTTAACACATGCCAAGATACTTGTGATGGATAGACTTTAATGGAAGCTGTGACTTCACATATTTATATGTATAGATCAGCCTCCAGCTGTGGAAGGATTCCCTCTTCTCTATCAGTTCAGCTTGGGATGTGATCTCACCACGTTTTGCTTTCTCATGGAAGACCTCCAAGTAAAGCCCGGATTACTGTGGGAAGCTGTGCTGTAGACTTAATAGTTGCCCTCCTCCATTTCAGCTTCCAAGCCAGTCTCTTACTGTAAAGTTTGCACGGTGTCCATATAAATCACCAGGCTCATGGTAGAGGATTGAAGCCAAGTCCCTCAACACCAGTATCCCAGATCCCTGTAACTTTTGCCTGTAAAGTAGCAATTTAATCCAGCAGTTACATTTCTCTTTCTAAAACTCACACCTAACATTGCTAACTCAGTTCCTGATTTGCTTTAACAGTTGCTGCATTAGAAGAAAAGATGATGCAGCCAGAGCCTATGCAGGTAATGCAATATTTTCTAAGAAGCTTCATTAAAGCACACACACAAATATCTCTTTGGGTAACGAGCCCCTAAGGTGTGGGGATGATCTAGTCAAGAAGGAGTCTGAAGTTCTCTGTTCTCTTCCCTGTGTTGTCTCTGAGCTGCTGTTGGATATGAAGCTGTTCCTTCCACTTCTCCTTGCTCAGTTTACCAGTCACTTAAAAAAGAGAAAAAAAGGTGCTATTGTTTACAATTTTGTTTCTTTAGGATTTCTTGTCTTCAAAGAGACGTAAAGGGTAGGCACTATATCATTGTCTTTGGATATGGAATTTGCACAGTTTAAAGACCTGCTCTTAAAACAGTATAGATTAAGGCTGGATTATCCAATGTTAACTTTATAGAAAGTCAAACACTGACATTGGATATTTGTAAGATTTTATCAATGTGCATTTTTGGATTAACAGTTAATTTAAAAAAATCCCCTGATGCTCTTATTTATTCAAGTAGATTGTGGGCAGGAGGTGAGATTCAGAAATAACCTCTCAATAATTCCACACAGAATTTCTGATTACAGATTGCCAGCTGGAGTTCATCAGTTAAATATAAATGAAAAATAACTTAATTTTTTAAATTCTCTAAAGATCTAAATTGCTAATGGTAGACATTGCAGAGTGGAGGGAAAAATCACTGTCTACATTCACAAATTAAAATTATGTTTTTCCAGTCCTAACAAAGGCTGAGTGAAATGCTGGGCTGTGTAATTTTTGCACTCACTTACTGTGCATTGTGAGCACATTTCCCTTGTTGGATGGGGACAGGCTCCTGATCAGCACTGTGCCCATAGCTTCCAACAATTCCAGATAACTCTGATTTCACCTCATCGGGCTAGGAACCAAAATTGTACAGGAGATCCTGGCATTCAAATCCAATACTCAATTCCCTTCACACTCAAAAAGGCAGGATCTCTCAGGTTTGGTTTTGACATGTCTCACTTCAAATGGTATCTAGCTTATTGTTTGGCTCTTTGGCCATCTTTTCCATTCCAGAATTTTCTCTTATTACTATAGCATCTTTACTCCATCTACTTTGTGGACAATACATTAAACAAACTTCAGGAAAACATCTCCATTCTTCAGTGTATTTGCTAAAAAGGCTGAAAGTTAATGCTTTCTCCACACAGGAGGCAATGTATGTATATCTGGAACAGCCTTGGCTTCCTTTGGCTGTAAAATACAATATCCTTCCCTGGTCTTAATGCCACGTCTGGTGTACGGCTCTAAACTGCTAAGGGCAGCTGTTGCATGTTCTGGGAGGCCATAGACACTTGTTGGCATTCCCAGGGATTATCACCAAAACAGATGCATGCTGGGGAAGAACCAAGGCCCAGTTCAGATAATGATGACTTCTTTACTTGATACAAATTTGGTCTCAAGCCCAAAAATCTTTCTGAACCCACTAGAGGTGATAATGTCACAAAGCTGAAGAAATATTTGAAAGCACATACAATAAGTTTTCCCACCCTGTTAAAGTCGGTTGCAGAAGTTCCTCTGCCATCAACAGAAGCATGAACAAGCCGCGTCAGAGGTGAAGGAGGGCTGCCACCTTCTCAGGAGAACTCATTGAAAGAGAAACAATCAAGAAAACAAGGAATAAGTGTATGATTCACCCCCTGAGCTCCCCAGAGTCACCCAGGCCTGAATCACTGCATGTGCAGAGGCAGATTAATTGGAAAGCATTTATTAATAATTTAAGAATAGGCTGACCCTTGGCTATGTGCTCACCCCCAGCAAGTTTCTCATACCACTAATTCAGTCAAGCCAATTCCAACATGTGACATTACACACATAGTGGGAACTAATGCAGAAAAACACACTGGCCAGAGGGAATGAAAACGCAAAGAGCATAAATTTACACTGTCACTTTTGTGTCTGAGCCTGATTATAAATCCTCACGTGCGTTCTCTCCGTATTGTTTACCAGCACTTTGTCTAAGCCTTGGAGCTTTCTTGAGGATCAAGCTTGAGCATAGTCCATGCTTTAGCATATCCCATGTACCCATTCATGTAAGTGGGTGAGTGCAGTCAAATATGTTATGTTCCGGTCTACCAGTACCTCTCTCCCAGCATGCTCATCTCTTTTATTAGATTCCTCTCTCCCCATCAGAAACCCAGGCCATTGGGCAACTGGGAAGTGGGCATCTGCTGCAAAATGAAGCAGAGCATCCCTCTGTATTTTTCGTATGGGAAAGTGCACTCAACAGGATGACCAACATCTTTTGAAACTGGGATATGCTGGGGCTGAGCATTGTTGCATGCAACCTTAAGTTGCATTTGTAAGGATTTTTTTTTTCCCAAATTGTAGTTTGGATTCTTCTAAAATCTCATGGTGACCTGGAGATTTTCTGAGATCGTAGATAAATGTGATGAAAGTACCACAACAATAAGTGAGCTGGTGTAGGGATTGGCGCTCGGAAGATCTCGCGATGTACGGAAAGAGAAGGGTTAAGGGAGGCGGGATGACCGACAGACAGTATATAAGGGCGTGACGCAGTTGAATAAACGCCATTTGCAGCATCCTCATATTGGTGTCAGTGCTCTGTGGCCCAGGGTATGGTGGACCCTGTGCCGAGTCCCACGGGGTGATCAGACGAATGTCTACAGCTGGAGATTTTAATCAGAATTATGTAGAACCAGCTTGCAGAGTTCTCTTCAAAGGACTCAGATGACACCTATCTCTTGGCCTTTAACACAAATCCCAGTATCCTACCTCCTCAGTCAATCTCCCCAGTGATTATTAGTGGTGGCAATCCACAGGGGTCGGACTTTAGTTCCAATAGTCTACCAATGCATTCAGTTTATTTTCAGAGCTTTTTGTTTTGAAATGCCAAAATGAATCAGAGAAGAGATCCTCTATACAGTATTAAAGATGTTAAAAAAGACTGGATTAGGGGCATGTCCTTTTCCAGTGAATCTCTCAAGGCACCTGGACACATAAATGCCTTTACTTGGACAGCTAAGAGTTATAAGATGATTTTGGAGACTGTGCCCACTAGCTCAAAGGATACCTGGCTTTCTTTATATGATAGATATCCCTTTTTGGTGCTATATAGAAAGAACTTGCCTTATGATTCTTTGTTGTCTTGTAACAGTACAAATCATAGGATTGAAGACTGGCTTCATCTTCTGCAGTGCATCTTTCAGCAAGAGTAACGTGTTTGAAAATTGAGGATGTAATTTTATCCCATTATGGAGTCACACAGCTATACAAAAGGCAGCGTTGTTCCAGTTACAAGACTGGTCCATGGCAGATAAGTCTGTATTCACCAAGGTATCTTCACAGCCCCATGAGGTGCCAGCAGATAACTGCTCTTTCAGCTTATGCTCTGGTTGGTATAAATGTTTATGCAGAAACAACACTGCATCAGCCTCAGGTGTGTTTCCAGTTAGCTGCTTAGAAATGCATGTGCATTAAATCTGTACTCCAAAGCACACTGACTGCTCCTTTTCTTCTGGGAAATGTGTTAGAACCATGCATAAACTTCTGCATAGACAGGAACTTTGCATCTTCTCAACTCTCTGTAATTATCCTGAGCATATTATCACTGTAAACAGTTGAAATAGAATATGCTAGTCCATCTTGTACTACTGTGTCACTTGGCTTTTAGCTTAGTTCTCTCTTGCCCTAGTATGAGTAGCCTCATTGCAAAAGAATAGATTGACATCAGTCCTATAGCAGGTCAGAGCAGAAATGAGTGCAGTGTCCCTTGGTATGCTTCACTGTTGGCAGAGAAAGGGTTAAACCTAAATATAAACCACACTGCCATGCTTTCTGCTTTCTGTCCTTACCGGTTTTTGAATGGCTAAGGGTAGGTGGAGGTACGTATTTTTTTCTTATTGTTGCTATTGCATTTAAAACTTTAAAGAGGAAGGGATTTACAGGGCCAGCAAAGCTCCACTTGGAAGCTCCTTCAAAGCAGTTCTACAAATTGCTTCCAAGCCTTTAAAAAAACATTATCTCTTCCCACTCCAAATGATCGATGAAGAAAAAGACAAAACATTCCCTATCACACAACAGTCACTCTCAAACTCCTTAACTGTGTTTTGTATTACTGTCGACTCCCATTTCCATCTCCTCCACTTGGCACATATTCTCTGGCTTTCCAGTGCCTAGGGGACTGTGTTATCATGACCAAGTCAGGAGGAAATTACAAAAACGGCATCCTGTAATATTTCATGCAGGAATCAAATGCTGCTTTACCATGAAGTCATTGTTTTTAGTCTATAAAATCCAGTGCACTCCAGAAGTTAATTTCAGTTACTGGATACAATTTTTAGACTGGCGAACAGATGTACATGACCTGAAGTGGATCTGATCCCGTTTTGAAGACAACTCCATGGTTATGTGTCGCAGCTGTCAGAAAGTCATGTGCCTCCAGAGATTTAGGACCTTTCTTTCAGTACAAGCAGTGACAGACGTTGTCAGGATTTAGCTTCTCAGTCCCTATACTGCTATGGATCTGGGCCCAGCAATGTGCAGTAAGAGAAGTTGACAGCAATCCCTGCTTGTGGTAAGGTGTCCTTGGTATTTTAACTAAATCCTCTTGTTCTTTGAACAGGGAAGCTCCCACTTGCCACTCGGCTGAAGGACGGTAACCAGATGTCGGCACCCTGGATCTCCATAACCAAAGGGATGAGGCAGTGAGGGCACCAATTAATTATCACTGGGATCTCCAGACAGATCGATCTGAATAGCATATCCAGAGTGAATACAGTGAGCACAGAGCAGTGATCTCCCCTCGCACAAATGCCATGGTTGATCTGACTAGGCACCATGAGCATTTCTCCAGGGTTTCCAGATACTCACAGGCTGATCTGAGCTACTGCTCTGCCTGAGCTGTGAGTTATGTAGAAATCCTGGAAAGTCAGCCAGTGCCATTGTGCCTGGACAAATGTTGAGGCACATGTATCTGGGCTTTCCCAGACATAGGGTAAGCTTTCAGCTGTTACATTTAAGCCACACATTCAAAGCTCCCTATCTAGGTCTGCCCAAATTTTTCGTTCTTTATAAATAGGCAGTCTTGGCTTCCCTCGGACAGTCTGGCCAGACTGCTTTCTCAGTGAGGACAGTTAATTCTGAGGGCAATCACATTTGCTGATATCACTGAGTCTGTCAGTAATTGATGCTGGTACTTGGATTGGTTGCACGTCTATTAGGAAAAAGCTCCGAGGTCATTTCCTCCAGGCAGAGAGCCAGACCTAATGACAGACGGAAGTGCAGACGCTCTCAAGCAATACTGGCCCAGAGTCCCACCAGCCCTGCTCCTTCAGATCCATCCTAAATTCACAGTTGTTTGCAGGCAAAAGGCACATTCAGCACGCTCTGTTCTGTGCCAGACAGATGAACCCCAGTCCTGCTGCCAAGCTTTACCTAGGAACCTAGAGGAAAAAGGGCAGATAATGTGTTTTCATTCTCTGCTGACTAATATGGAAAAGCAGATTTTTCAACAGAGATTCAAGCCTAGGCCAAGCACTCAGACCCCAGCAGCACACGTTTGTAACATTTCACAGACAGTGTCTGAATTCATCTGAAATCTGACTTTGAAACTACCGAGAGGCCAAAATGACAAATAAGCTCTTTGAAAATCTTTACTCCTTTTGTAGCTAAAACTTGAAATTTTCAGCCTAGCCCTTTCTGATAAGCTCAGAGAGGTAAGTTTATTTGGGGCTGGACTCACTGTGGGGTTGGGAGAGGATTTCAAGGGCTACTACCTTCTGCTGTTGGTTTTGCTTCTTTCTTATGGGATGATGGAAGAGAGAGACTCCCTCTTCCCCAGCCACACTGGGAGCTGGCCCTACCTCTCTTCAAATGCAGCCCTACAGTTGAAACAAGATTCTACTTCTGTAAAAACACAATTTGCTCTCAAAGCTAAGCCAAGCCTGTTCCACTGGCCTGATGGAAACTGCTCCTCTTTGCGTGGCTTGAGAGACTGAGCCCAAGATTTTTGTCAATAGATTTCAGAGTGGAAGGATAAAATCATCTTGGCTGATCTCTAATCCATTCCCTTTTATTGACTATTTTGCCATTTTACTGTAGTTCAGAGGACATTTACCTTCAAAAAGATCTACGTGCATAAAGTACTGTCAAGAGGGGAAGAAGTCAATATGGAGTAACTCCTCTAATTGGTTTTATGCCTCAAGGAAACTATTATTTTTAAAGTCTCTCTGAAACTATACATTTGAGGTCCTTCCTATATTGTTGATGTTAAGGTAAACATTTAGAAGCTGAAATTGGAAGAGTCTGGCCCAGGTTCCAAATGGCAGGAAAGTGTTGCACAGCAAAGCTCAGGACTGTGTGAATTCACAGAGGAAACCTGTAGTGATGAATTTTATACTCCAGTGCTGACATGGGTCCAGCCTCTAACTTAGAGCTGCCCAAGTCTTTTTTCTGTCTTTACCTTATTATCTAGGCTCTCAGAATCTCATGATTCTCAGAAGACCTGAAGCTACACATCAGACCTGCATGGATCATCTCATATTCTAATTGTCAAATAGTGATTTTGCCAAAAAACACAACATGTTTCAGTGGTCTCCAAGCTGTTGTTAATTCAGGCTGGATTCACAGATGAGCTCTGGCTGGAGCAGCACTGGCATGGCTGGAGTCATGGTGCTTTCTTGTCTTTTTTCCAACCACCTCGGTGGCAAATGAATGTGAGTACAACAGGGCTATGAGAAGCCTGGGTTTGTGTCTCTCCTCTGCCAAAGAGGGATCATCTTATAGCTCTTGCAAGTCTGTCCACTAGGTTATACAGTATTTAGGCTTCATCTCTCCAGTTTGGGCTAACTCCACCTTCTATAGGGCTATCTAGATAGGAAAGCAGAGGACAAGTCAGCAACTGTCAATGGCAGGACTGCCCAGGAGATGAGATATGACTTCCCACCTTCTGCTTCTGGTACCATATAGCAGAAAAGGACCCATGGTAGACAGAGAGCACCCTCAGTGATGCCATTCCCTCTGGCTCACACACTTCTGTGTAGTGGTAAGAGACAGGAGTACAAAGGCCTCCAGGCACGGGAGGGAATGTGAGCTGCTGGAGGGTTGCCAGGGCTGCTCCCAAGTGTCTCACATATGCCCTGAAAAGCAGGAAAGATTTCTCCACAAAGGAAAGCTCTTGAATAGGAGAAGCTGTTGTCTATTACTGCTCAGTTTGACACAATTAACAGAAGCCAGTTTAATGCTGGCATGAGTAACAGTGCTCTTAGGCTGGGATTGTCAGAAGCAGATCTGGTGAAGGTTGCACCACTCTGCAAAGGCATCCCACACTGGTTTCAAGGGGTTCTTTTTCGCAATGTGAAGGGTAATTCCCTGCCTCTTAGCAGCCTTTTATTTTGGACTGCCCTGCTTGTCTTTTCAAATAGCGTATTTAAATACATTTTCCAGCTGGGAGAGATTTCATAGGGTGAGGGGAAGAATTTTGGGGAAAGGATGAAGATCTAAGGAAAATTAATTCTGTGGCTCTGAAAAGAGAAGAACAGAATGGGCTGTAGGTTTTATTAGCCATGTATTATATGCAATTATGCACCCCCAAGTGCACATAAAGGCTGTAATAATATTTTTTAGTGTCTCCAGCTCCAGTTCTGCGTTTGATGATGTCACCAGCAGCTTGCAGTGGGTTAGAGGCAGAAGAAAGAGGGAATAGAATTTTATTCCTCATTTTGGATGATGTAGGAAGCAGGGATGTGTAAAAGCAATTCTTGGCATGGTGCTTTTCTTGAAGACATGTCATTCCAGAAGCAAAGGGGAAATTCATTCTGCTGCAGTGCCAGCAGAGGAAGGATGCTCTCATGCTTCTCTTATTTTTGTTAACTGTCTACCTTGAAAGTTGCTCACGCTAGAAAAAAGCAACAGAGCAAGTGCCAAGGCTTCATCATAAGCTGACCCTAAATAGTTAACACTTGACCCAACTAGTAATTACCACCCCTGTGTTACTGTCACATGGGTAGTTGAGGTTTTCTTGCTTACCTGGACTTTTTTTTGGCTTTACATATTCCACATTTAAACTTGTCTGGAAGAAATGGGTACTTTTCATCTCCGTTGCCTTTGGTGTTGCAGCATCAGGAAAGCCTGAGAAACCAATCTGAAGGTTTACTTCTGAGCAACACATGCTGTCATTGCAGGGAGGGGATTCACCCATGACATGGCACAGCTCTGAGGAGATGTCAACCTGCCCTAAAGCTCTGCTGCCATCCCGGGTCCCTCTTGACTGCACTGACATTTGGAATCTTGAAACAGAACCAGAATGTCACAGGCTCTGTGACAAACAAGCACATCATATGGGACAGTGCCTGAACCAAAGAGGTTACAGCCTAAAGAAGCAAAGAGCAGGATGGGAAGCTGCCCTCATTGAAGGAAACAGCCTGGCAGGTCACTGGTATAGCCGCTCACAAAGCTGGCTGCCTGGCCTCCCTCACCAGAGCCATGGCCCGTATATCATTTGGAGGGCGACGAGAGCAGGTCTTCTGTAAAACAAAGTGGAGTCCTTCAGCACCCAGCTATACGTGCACAATACACGGATGCCTGCTTTAGTGCTGCATGTGCTCAGAAACACATCATTTCTGCTGTCACCCTGCAAGGTGTCTGTGTGGCTAAACACCACTTCCACTAAACGGGATGGGATGGAGGAAATAAAAAGCATGTATGCCAACACGCATGCAAAGAGAGAACATGCAAAGAGAGAACATGATTTTCTCAAAACCATTTTGGTTTTGTTTTCTTTTGATAGGAATGGATTTGACCCACCTCTTAATGCAGAATGCTGTGGCAAAATCAGTGTATTCAGAAAGCTTGGGAAAATACTGCAGCCTAAGTCTCTCTCTGACTATTGTCTCCGGGTGCCTTGCCCTGGAGGATGACAAACCAAATGGCCTGTTATCTGTGACTGTCTTTAGCAGAACACTGCTTCCCCTGTCATTGACACTGCTAATCAGTCACGGGCAATTCTCCCTCTGTCTCACACACACATAGCCTTGGGCACAGGCTTTCACCCCATGAACAAACAGGGCTCTATAGTCCTAGCGTTCCTCAAATTCTTCGCTTTGGGGAAACGAGGGGAAGCAGAGCAATGCGCATTGAAAGCTTGCCACCTTCCGGACATTGCAGAGTACTGTGTCTTTCACAGAAAAAGTAACTACAAAAAGGGAACTCCAGCCAGCAATTGAAAGTAGATATGCAAGTGTCAGTGTACGTGTACAAACTTTAGGGATGAAAAAGGAAAAGGATGGAGAAGGAATGTGAGTTGCATAGTGCAGCACTCTTACCCATCTTCACAAAGGCTGGACTGCTTATTTTCTCCTCTTATGTTTGTGTATGGTGCTGAGCTTGTGAAAATAAGGGACAATATAGCACATACAAGTATGTGCCAGTACGCCTTTACTCCTCCAACATGTATCTTCTCTTTTCCAGTCCCATCTGCACGGTGCTGGCAATGGGCTGGCACCCTGTCCTCTCCCACTGCAAACCCCTGCGAGCCACAGAGCCCAAACCCCTCTCTGCCACACTCCCTCCTCCTGACGTGTCCTTTGCCCAAGAACACTAAATTGTGCTAATGCCTGTGAGAGACCAAACCCAGAACTCTTGTGCTGTAAAACAAAGCACAGACACAAATCTATTTTCATTCATAAGCCACCATGGTTTGAATTCAGGGCTCAGGAGATGGGAGGCCACGGAAATCACCCACTGCATCTATCTGTCAGGCACACACCACACAATTCTCAGCCATGAATTTCATACCTGGGTAAAAATGCACCTGTCCTGGTGACCTTAGACTGAGAGCTGTGATCTCAATTTTTAGTAAATAGGTACAGTAAAACAAAATCCCATGGTAATAAGAATAGACTCTAACCACAGGGCTTCCACATGAGACGTAAGCCATGGGCACTGTGTGCTAGAGCTATAGGAGGGTGTCTGCTCCTCAGAGCTTCTTTTCTCTTGACTAGCCCATAGACATGAACAAATCCTTCTCCTAGTAGCAAATAATATTGCTCAGATGATGGGAGCCTGCCAGTTTTTTCATCTGAAAGCAAAGCGAAACAAAACACAAAGAAAAATATTTTTCCTTTATTTATTTAATCTGTTTTCTAGATGAGTCCATCATTTGTGGTGGGAGTCTGAACAGACATTTATGCAGTCTCAGTACAGCATTACAGGTGTGACTGGGCAATGAGAGTTCTCAAAATCCCCAAGATCTGTACAGCTCTCCAATCCTACCGTTTCATTGAAATTTCACAACTTTCACCAGTAACTCAACTCTCAACACAGGAAAAAGGCCTGCCGGCAAACAGGCTTTGTTTCTGTAGCTGTATCAGATATCAGTGACACACTGTGTACACGCACTGGATGTTTACAGGTCTGGGGAGCAGTGACAGGGCTACCAGAGGGACACTACTCTCAGATATACCACATGAAACCCAAGGCTCAATTTAAACGTCAGTGTATTACTGGAGAGGAAATCATGGCTATTCTTTCTGTGACAGAAGCTATAAACGTAGATATTATTCCAAAATAAGGTCAGTTGCATATTCCTGCAAGCTTCAAAAAGCTTTCAGCTCCTGCTAAAGAAGGCAACTGCAATAGAAAGTGATCAACAAAATAAGTAGGTGGTTGTATTTTTGCCAACAAATGTTCCTTTAACTTTCTTGCAGGAGTACGTTGGAGCCAGAAATTGCAAAACCCCATACATGCTGTGTCCAGCATCTCTCCCATTTGGTATCTAGACATTCATTTAAAAAACAGGTATAAGCATAATATAGGATGTAACAGCATCCCTAATGTATTATGATTTCATTTCTCTGAGCTTTACAAATAATTTCTTTTCTGGCCCTGTTAAGCCTGACCTGCCTGAAACTCAGTTCAGGCAACTCAAATTAATTCAGTTCCCACTCTGTTGCCCTCCCAGCCCAATGCAGTAGCAGAAATTGCTTTAGATATCTGCATTCAGATTCAGGGATGGTACATTTGTCATCAAGAGCAAAAGGTCAGAAGGATGGTTCATCCCTTTCCTGCCTACAGTGCTGCTGCTTTGCTCTTGACTTTGTACACGTAAGAGCCACGTCTTGCTGTGTGCAGTGCAAACAAACGGCAACCACAAATTTGTCTGAGAAGCAGAAGACAACTTTTACACAAATAGACTTACTTTGGGTCCCCAGGGACATGCAACCCTGCATCACCTTTGGGATGCAGAGAAAGGCTTCAGTCTTTCATGCCTTTCTGCAGCCTTCAAGTGCTGCTTGAACTTTGGTGCATTATTTCCTCCTGCTTTTGCCTGTGTGCAGATGTGCTGGTGTCAGCGAGGTGGCACATTGCATAAACTGCCATCACCGCCTCCTCAGCAGGATCAGAATTTCCCACCCCTTCCAGGACAGCTCAGCAGTAGTAGAGATTTTCCATCAGCTTCAGACGCAAATGCTGCTATAGCAAAGATGATGATTGTAACCAGCATGCAAATGAGTAAAGTAATTTAATCTAGCTTGGCATCATCTTAATTACGGCAGTGTGATCAACCTTTTTGACCGTACAAATTGCCTATGAAAGACATAGCAGAAACCTTGAGGGCACATTGGGCAGAGCTCAGAGAACTGCGAGGAGCAGGAACTCTAAGGGAAATTTGAAGGTGTGAGGTGGCATCAGCCTCCAAATAATGAGTCCCCAGGCAAGATGGTGATTTAAACACCCCCCTCCTAGCTGGGGATTCACATTAACCAGCAGGCATTATGCAAGGCTCTGAGACTAGCAGGAGTAAAGGTGTATGTGATCTGGTTACAACTCATCTGAGGCTCACAGGGCACCCTGAATTAGGGAGAAGCATGCAACTGCTGTTACTGTACACTGTGTTACATCAGGTCTAGGTTGCTTTTCCTTTCTGAAGGAATCAGGAATTGCATATCTGCCTCCCAGTGCTGTTGTCTGACTGTCATCACAAAATTGCTGTCTGGCTAATAATGCACGTTTCTGTTATCACTCACCTTTTAGCAGGATGTGTGAGGTAAGATGCAACCTTAGGCAAAAGACTGACAGCTTTTGGATTTTGTCCCACAAAACAAGCTTCAGTCCCAGGATACAACGCATGCAAATGCAGCAGCGTAACCACCTAGAGCAACATCAGCCCTTTGACTCTTAATTTCACTGTCTGCAGTGGCCTTGCATCGATCGAGGTGTCCCTTTGCCTTGTCGGACCACCACAACACAAACCTGAAGCTAACATCATGCCTAGCAAAATCAGGGCCACTCTTGAGACATGAGGCCTGGTGGCACTGCTGCTGAAGCTGCATCACAGAGGTGACACCAAGGCAAAAGAACAACCTTGCCCTGCAATATTGCACCATTGCCTGCAGCAAAACCACCACCGCCAGCAAGTATCAGTGTCTCAGGAGAGACATGTGAACCAGTATTAGACCATGGCAGAGCAACCTCACAATTTGCAGGTCTTCCCTTCTTAGACAATTCCCTGAATGTGCCCCTTTGGAGTCCCAGTAAGAGATGTGATTGTCTGAGTGAGTGCTCTGGGCCAGGTTATGTCTGGCATGTTCAAGGCTTTTTATTGCAGACATTAAATTCAACATAATGGAAGATTTCTTGGAATTTTCCACTAGCTGCAGAGGAGACTTTAGTCTAAATCCTTGTAGTTCCTTTTATGTCTCTCTTCAGAAGACACCCTAAAATTACCAACATCAACCCTGTTAAAAATACTTTGATTCCTACTGATATTAGCTACTGAATTTTGTGACTTGCAGCTAATGCTCTGTACCTGGAATGAATCCCTTCCTTGTTCTCAGGATAAGAAAATAATCTCAAAAGCTTTTTGAATAAGCCTATGCAGTGGAGATTTCAGGCAGGGGCACACAGCAGAGCCCTTACAGATGTACTCTGTACAAAACTGCAGACAGAGGCTGTTGTCTGAAATAACACGTGCTTTTGTAGCAGAAGTAACATATTTATGCTGTCATAGTTCTTGCACATTTATCTTTTATCTTTGACATTCCCTCCACTGCCTGTGTCCATGCAGCTTTCCCCCAAATCTTACTACCGAGAGCAGTGTCTTTTTAATTACATCCCTTTCTGTTTCCACATATAGACCTTGCTCCTCTTTTTACTTTTTGTCTCTCCCTGTAGCCAGGACAACCAGACATGCTGGAGTGACCTCAAGTTTAGGTTCCTCTTGTGATATCAAAGACAGTCTTGGGGATCCTGTGTTGTGCTGCTTCTAAGAATGTGGGACAATTGCCTCCCATGGCCTTTTTTTCTAAGATACAGCTTTTCCTCTTGCACCTTCTCCTCAAACCGTCAGCCTGGGAACACACCTAGCACTTAATCCTGAAATAGGAGTGAGGAGCACCCACCACACCTCCTCAGCCCCTGCAGAAAATTTCTTCTCCCTCCTCTTCTTACTGTTACCAGCAAAATCCGGCCTCAGCCTCATCGAGCCCTCCATCTCCCCGGCTTCCTCGCCAAGGAAAAGCAGTTCTCCCCAGTTTCCTCACCACAGAAAAGCGGGAGGTTGCTCCGTTGAGGAGCAGGGGTGCGGGCAGCCTGCCCGGCACCTCATCACCCCGGCTCGGGGAAGGGCCCTGGGTGACTGTTAATGCAGAGTGGGTGAGGGGCTACGCCTCCTCTGCCCCTTGATATGACCCTGCAATTAGCTCAGTCCCAGCTGCAGGCGACGCTGGGCCGGCCCAGGAGGCTCCAGTAAGGCTTTAAGGGCGGGCTGGCAGGTTGTACTGGTTTCTACCTAGGCGAAGGGCCCTGCGGGGTGAGCCCCCGTCCCTCCCCGCGGGAAGGGGCTGGTGCTTCAGGACAAGGCTCCGGGCGAGGCTGGAGGAAAGCACCGCCGTAACCGGGAGGTACGGTACGGCACGGCACTATGGGGGGGTGTCCGGGGCTGCCGGCCCCGCCTGGGCGATGGGAGAGCCGAGGAGCTGCGGGGCCTGCAGCCTGACGGCCTGGCCTGGGCGAAGGCCGCCGCCCGCCCGCCCGCCCAGCCGCGTAGCGGCTGAGGGCCAGGCCGGGGCCGGGGCGGCTGCTCAGACCCACTAGGTGGCGGCAGCTCCTTAAATTTGTGCGTTTGGCGTGGAAAAAGGGGAGGCTGAGGTTTTTCGGGTGGAAGTTGTGAAGGGAGCGGAGCGCCTCAATTCCCAGGGGTTCCTGTATTCCCCAGGCTGTGGTCTGGACACAGCCCGGAGCCCCTCTTTGGGGGTGTCGGTACAACTAAAACCACTTGCTTGGGGGGTTGCCTTCAGAGCAGGGGAAGGTTGAAGACCTCGAAGGTGTAATTCCTTTAATAAATGCTTCAAATCTGCTTCTCTAGCCCATGGCCGAGTGCCTTGCACCCACCCCTGCCCAGGCTTCGGGGTGACTCGGGAGTGGGTCAGGCCTGCGCTCTCCCTGAGGTGGCTGGTGTGCAGTTAGCAGAGCTGGAAGTCCTCTAAATAGGATCAAATGTGTATAAAAATTGCATCTACTTAAAAAGGCCCGGAGTCTCTTGAGAGCTGAAGGCTTCCTGGGTTTGCAGCTCATGTGCCAAAAAACTTAGTGGCTCTGGCTGCTGTCGCTGAGACTTTTGCTGTGTTCAAAATCCGTTTTTGAGATGTCAGCGATACCCAAAGCTAGAACGGGAAGCAGATTTGAAAACAGATTCCTGATTTGTGATAGTGTAATTAACTCCCACCTGTTTATGACAAGGAATGTTGCATCCTAACCCTACACAGGGTGGGTGATTTCTGTCTCTCATCTTTCACCATGCAGATCCCACTGTTGAGGACTAAGAGCCCTTTCCTGGGTGGGGTTGCCGGAGCTCTTGGCAGCTGATGCAGCCAAGAGAAACAGGGGCATAGGATTCATGATTTCTTTTGAAGCAAGCAGACAGTGGTAAGCAGAGAGGTGGTCTTGCAGCTGTGGCCACCATAAAATCCTCTGCTGTGTAACAGGCTACTCAAAGGTTATTCTGTGTCCTAATTATGCTGCTTGGTAAATGGGAGAACTTGCATACAAAAAAATCTGTCAGACTTGCCTCCTGTCCTTTCCTGGAGTGGCACCTCGTGGTGGACTGTGTCCTGATACTGCTTTAAGCAAATGTAGCTCAGTACGTGCCGTGTGTTGTGTGAGCCCTGGACATGTTCACTGTGTGAAATCAGCCCTGGCTAAAACCTTTACTCTCTGCAGATGCAGCAGAATTGTCATGTTACTCTGTTTAGAAACAAGATATAAATGACTTGATGAAGGTCAGGTGAGAAGGTTGTGGCAAAGCTGTGAGATAAATAAGCACTTGATTCATGGACAATGGCAAGGAGAGGGAGGACAGTTATGTTAACTCAGACATCTCAGTTCCCTTTTCACTGTTGTCATTAGCTTAGTCCCTCCCTTTTGCATGCTCATTTGTACCTCTGGTGTGCAGTGCACACTATTCTCCTTTCCCTGGCTGCAGAGAGCATCCCTTTCCTACTGCAGCTGTGATGCATTTCATAGGAGTGAGTATTTCTGAGTGTTTGCCTGCTGTGTTGCTTTACTTAAGTGCAATGCTGGGAAGAGAGCAGCCCCAAAATGTTTCATTTCTGGTTTGTTATGGATTTGCTGGGAAACTTTTAAGAACTGGGCAGTTTCCCTAATGCCTAATGTTTCAGACTCACTTGTGTAGCTTTGTAGCAGAGTGCACAGTCACCTGGGCATCTCTAGGACTTGTATTGGATGACAGGTACTATGGTTCTTGCTACTGTCGTTCCTAAAAAATGAAATATGCTTCATTGCAGGTCCGTTGCCCAGAAACTGTGCCCTTTGCTGTAACAGCTCCCTAGTGTTAAAAGTGGCAGGCTGTGTTTCCAGTAGTCCCCATACAAGACAGCAGAACCTGTAAGTGACTTAAAGATGTGCAGTCTTCCATTTGCTTATCTTCTTGTAGCTCACCAGAGGGTGTCTCTTCTATGATGCTTATCACAGTCCTGAAGTGCTTGCCCAACTCTGCTGGTGGGGCTTGTTCATCAAGATTCTGCTTTTCATGGAACAGCCCTGCAAAACTGGGGACAACTGTTCCCTGGAGTTCATCTGTGTTCACCCCCCCCCCCCCCCCTTTCCCATCTACACTTCAGTGCAGTTTAATTGGGATGTGAATTTTAACCTTTTTCTGAAGTGCCATTTTCTTCCTGGTTTCCTAGTATCACATACAGAAATGCTGATGTCCTCTGCATGCAGTTATCTAGAGCCAGCTCCTTTCTGGAAGGCGAAAGGGAGCTTGTTAACAGTTACTGCCATGCTTAATTAATGGTCTAACTTGGTGGGGTGGAAATGCTCCCTTCTGCCCAGTGCAATTCTGTTACCGTGGTGTGTCACTATGTACCCAAAACTGCATTTTATGTCAGCGCTAAAACGGTAACTGAGCTTGATACAAACATAAATGGGATGAATATTGGTAGTTTACACATAGCTCCTGATTCCCCTTGTGTGTCTGTTCTGTGAAATGTTTGGAGGGCTGAGCAAAGGAAGGGAATAGGGTAGTGAATTTGAGGCCTTTATTTCCGTTTGCTGCAGTCAAATGACTGAAATTAAATGTGACCTGTCTGAAAGCCAACCTTGTTTCCAAAAAGTGCATGGGGAGCTGAGATCAGAAGACACATTACAAACATAGCAGTAGCATAACTTGAGGCAAGTGCAATCATTTACTTGACTAATGAATCCCCTGGGCTGCTAGCAAGAGAGCAAATCTCTCATTCATCTTCTTAATTTAATAAGCAGAGGGGTTGGCCTTAAGGGTAAATGAAATGCGTAGTGATCCCATGAATGTTTCAGCAAATTGATGTACAATAAGATAAGGGAGATCCAGCAAATGGCTTACTTTATTCTGAGAGACTGTCAATGGGTTTTAATGGAAAGGGAGAGAAGCTAGAGCTGATAGCTCTGTGTAGCTGTCTCCACTGCATTTCTCTCCCAATCTCTCCAATTTGTACAGGCTGAAACACAGGATTTTTGTTAGGATATCATCTAGTGAGCTTAGTACAAAAGTAATGCCTGCTGTGCTTGGTGCTGCACATGAGACCAATGAGCTTGCTGAGCTATGCAGCATGTGAAAGGCTGAGCAGGGAATGCAGCCTGTCTGCCGCAAATAACCCTCTGCTGTTTTACATCCCTGTGTGTACATACAGTGAGTTGTTGCTCCTTGGAAAGGTTCATGGAAGAGCTGGAGGATGCCTGTACTTGTAGGAGCTAATGAGGCTCATTCCTGTCTTTCATGCTCTTAATTACTTTAGAGAATAAATCAATGGTGTGAAACAATTAAATGCTTTAATGGCTAGAACAGTGATTGTTAGTTCTGCCATCACAGCAATTACTGTGTGATCACCTGAGTAAGTGTTATGCATTAGAGAAACTGAGGCAGAGATAAAGTCATAATATTGCTATAGATAATAAACTTTTTAGTATAAAAATAAAAACAGGGTAAGGAAGATTCTGGCACATGCAATAAATTTGGTAGGTTTTTTTAAAAAGAAACAAACAAACAACAACAAATAAAAAACCCAGAAGGAAATACTTTTTAAACTTCAATTAAATCATAAACCATATAAAGTGACTTTTTGGAGACTGGCTAAAGTATAAAGAAGTTGAAAATGGGAATGCTTGTTCTTGGCTATTCAAGAGAGGGTTTGGGGATTAGATGGTCCATTGCTATTGAATGTAGCTATTACTTTATGATAAACAGAAAATACAGAGCAGAAAACTGAGCTGAATTATCAAAAAATTAGTGTCTTTTGGTATGTCATGAATTTCAGAGTTCTTGAAATCAAGCTGGATAGTCATTTTCTGTTAATGAAGGTATAATATACAGGTATAATGAAGTTCATGTATTGCATTGGAATCTGAAATAATTGCATTTGTGAACTCTGTCTAATTTGATGGGATGGAAGCTACAGAATACGGATATAAGTTAGGAAACTTCATGTATATATGCATTAGAATATTTCTGTATTAGAGTGAGATTGTTTGTAATGGAGTGCTTTTGGATTCTGGCCAGTATTTGCAGGGCTGCTCTTCTGGAGCTTGGTGACTTTAAGAATACCGTGTAGCAAACTGCTCCTTTTAATTGAGGTAAATAGTTGTCATGTGCTAAACAAGGCATTGGAATAATGTGAGCAGAATCATTCTATTTTACGGTTCCAGTTGAAGTTCTGAACACGAGTGATTGAAGACCTTGAACATCTCAGTATTGCAATATTTATGCTAGCACAAAGCAAAATTCATCAGAAACATCAAACTGGTGACTGGATTTGTTGTAAACACATGCGGTCTCTTTTCACTTGGAAGCCAAGCTAAAAGCCAGCTTTCATGTCCTGTTGTTCCCCAGGCGGTCAGCAACACTGCTGCCAAATGCAGTGGAGTTGCACGGTGCCTGCAACTTTGCAGTCTGTTTGGCAATTTCTGTAGATGCCCTGTGCAAGATGCTCCTGTGTCAGGGCACAGACTGTCACTTTTGGGGTGTGGATAGCTTAATGTTGTAACAAAGAAAATTTGACTGAATTGGACTGCTAATGTTTTTTTGTGTCTGTTGCAGTATTGTAGTTGTACGAGATGCCTGTTGTAGGAAGCATTTTTTATTTTCAGGAGAGAAAACCATAACCAGGTGTTTAGGTTTCAGTGAGCTGGGGCAGGGGGGAAGCTTCCAAAGAGGAATATTCTCATTTCCACTGCAAGTAAATAAGAGGCTTGACATTAAATGGTCTGTTCCATCAAGCCTGTCTGGGAACTAAAATGTTTAGGCAGATATGTTGTGGTCAGAGCTGCTGCTTGTTTGTGGAGCAGAGGGTACTGGCGGATGAAACATCCGGATCTGGGTGTGTGGTGTCGCTAGCTCACCTGCAAGGTGACTGAACTGGTCAGTAAAGGCCAGATCCATCTCCAAATCAGACTTAAGACATGAGTGATGTTGGCATAGGAAGAGGAAAGAGAAGTATCCTGGTTCTGTAGTTGGGATGCAGGCAGTGGGGGATACATGTGTGTTGGCTAGGAGTCTCCATTGATTTGGAGCACTGCTAAGGTCTTGTAGATAGGCTGCTCACTGCTATTCCAGTTTAGCTGCTGCATCTTCATCCGGCCTTGAGACAGGACTAGTTTCATCAAAGGAACGACTTGGAGTGAAGGAAGGGACATGCTGTGGTTGAGCTGGAGGGACACTTCATTCCTGCTGGAAGAAGGGAGGTTGTGTAGGTCTACCCTTGCTGCTGGTTGTGAATCTACCCCTCCCCTTCCTTATAAGAGCTCATCAGATGTATTGAGCTCATGCAATTTGCTGAACTAACAAAATTATCCCTCTTGGGGTAACCCAGAAGACATACTAGTTCTGGGTGCAAGTCACTGGATAAGGGTTGTAACTCCTTGACACACCACACCACACACACACACACACACACCCCCCGCCTTGCTTCTTGGTGAGTATTTCAAATTATGATATTACTTCAGCCAGCCTCACTCTTTGATGCTTTAGGCTGTTTTCACTCGAGGTGATTTTTTTTGTTGTTCTGGTATATTAGAATAATGAATTTTTTTGGCTGTACTGCTATCTGTCACTTCCTTCCTAAGAGTCTGGGCAACATTTAGCTGTGTTAGATGGGAAGAACAAATAGTGGAAAAGTTAAGCTGATTCAGCCCTGTGTTGACCTCCACACGCTGGTGCCTAGATAATGTTATGGTTTTTGTGTGAACCTGATGAGCGTCGGGGTGAAACAGGCCAGCAGTCTTGGCTGAGACATTAGGTTTTTAGTTCCCAGTTTGGTGTGCATAGCTCACTCCAGACTGGGAATTTGTTATCAAACTGGTGTCAGGATTACAAGAAATAAATCCTTCCTGCTGAGAGACCCCAGGCTATTGGCAAACCTGTTGCACACCCAGGCACTGGACCCCAAGTGTCCCATTTCCTAAGCACCTCTCTTGCTGTGCTGCCTCTTTGCATAATTGAGAAGCATCTGGATTAGTGTGCTGTGTGGATGATGAGCAAGTGACTCCAGCAAAGCTTGCTTTGAAATGGAAGAGCTGAATGATAGGGATATGCAAGTGCTGTAATACCAGCCAGGGCCTGAGCTTGCATATTCCTGTGTCTCTGAGGGTGGCCAGTGCCAGATGCATCTGAGAGGTGCCAGAAACTCCTTAGTGTGCTCTTTTAAAATGTCAAACTCTTCTGTCCGCTCCACAGAGGGATGAGATCTTTCATGTCTTCAGCTGAGGCTCCATATTAAAAATGGTAGTTCTGTACCTTGTTCCAGAGCTTGCTGGGTTTCATTTGGCCAGAAGTCTAAAGCTCTCCTGTACTCCTGCCCCAGGAGGTTTAGCCTTAATGCATTTATCTGTGTGTACAAGGAGAAGGGAACATTTCTGTTTTTACAGATGGCGTGGATTCAGGAAATCCAGTCAGCTGGTGTGGATCTGGAAACCATTCTGCCCTTATTAACACCCTCCGATGATATAAACAGAGAATCCCCAAAGCAAGGAGCAGTCTAAATAAAACTTCAGGCCAAACCAGAACATCTAAGGTGTGCCAGATCTTGCCTCAGGGAAAGAGAGAGGATGGGAAGTGCCAGGAAAGGGAAGGTCTTAATTTCTAAGAGAACAGCCCCATGATTAAGGGAAGTCTGTACTCTTGCCTCTCCCAGAAGGGAGTGAGGAGAGCTGAGGAGGGGATATCCTAGGGAAAGGGCTTTTCTCTGCCATTGCCTTGTCTCTTCTCTTGGAAATGACTGGTGAGATCTAAGCCAGGGATTGTCTTAAGACAGAGGTTGGAGGCCAGAAAGTCTTTATAGATCTGAGCCTATATTTGCTGTCTGCCTCAGTTTCCTGTCTGTAGTACAGGAAGAGCAACTAAAAATATCCAGCTGCAGAGCAGTATCTGTGCCTGTGGTGGGAGTCTTGAGGTCTTGCTGTATGACATGTCCTTTCTAGTTTCTGGAGGGAGATCTGGTGGCTGCAGGTATGTTACATCAGGGGTTGGGGATGTGCCACTTGCCACTAGGGAGGGTGCTACAGCTCAGGATACATCTCTGCTGTGTACCTTCACCCTGACCTGCATTTGTAGTGGGGAGTGGACTGTGGAGCAAAGTGATCTTTAACCGGGTGTTTGAGAGGCTGTTCCTATGTCCTGTCAACTGGACTGGGACAGTTCTTCCAGGGTTGACATGTCCTATAGAGATGGTGAAGGGGCTAGAAAATGCTGTATGATGCAACTTTGAGAGCTGAAATAAATGGAGTTTCCTCCTTCTTTTCTTCTACTGTCTTATCTTTTTAGCTTTCCTTTTATCTCTCCTCCCTTTCTGTTTGTGTCTGTTCTTTCCCTATAACTCCTAGTGTAAGTAAGAAAGAATTTAATATGCTAAGACAGGAGAGAAGTCGTTCCATGCATTGCAGATGTACAACCTGTCTTCATTAACTCCCCATGACATTCAAAATAGCTGGAGATAAAGACAAACTAAATCTGGGAAGACAAATATAAATACTGTTCCCCGTCCCTTCCTCTCGCCCCTGCACAGTGCACCCCCCTAGGGCATGCGTTCAATTACTGAAGATGAATGGAGCAAAGCAGTGCAGCATTTGAGATGCTTTGAACAGTGCTGCCCGCTTCTGCCATCAGATGGCCCCACACTTCACGAAATCTGCTCCCTGCCTTGGGTCCAGCCTGGGAGATGCTCCATGGGGTCTGCAATCCCTGCTTTCCCTTGGTGGGGTGATAGTTTGCAGGCAGTCAGGGAAGGCTCGCAAAGCCCTGAGTAGGTATTGCTGCATTTCCCACACCTGTGCTGTCTCTTTTTGACCTCCTAAGGTATATAGGGAAGACCTTGGTGTTTAAGGCACTAGATGGGGAGCGAGGAGTCAGGCTTGCTCTCCTTCACCTCACTCTGTTGCTGTGATATAGCTTCTCCCCTGGGGTGTGGACACAGGCTGGCGGCAGTGGGGAGCAGGAGTGCTCGCTGGGAGAGGCTGAGAGGCTGCATGTGTTGTTGCTTCTGCTCTCCAGCAAATCTAGATGGCATTACAGAGAGCTTGAGGTTCTGATCAGCTTTTGTTTTCCTGAGTGTAGGCTGGAGCAGTTGTTCTGTGTGCCCATGTACACCCTGGCTTGTCCCCCCAGCTCATAGACGGTTTGTGTCTCAGAGCTGTGCTGTTGTGCAAGGAGAGCTGATGTGCAGTGCAGGTCCAGAGGGTCTCATTGTGGAATGTCAGACACAGGATCCTATCATGTAAAATGACTGTTAGCATATTATGGGTCCTGTTCACCAGTGGTTAATATGTCTGTAAAAGGCTTCATAACTCCCGGAGATATGGACTAAAACTTGAGGCTTTTTTGGGGGAGAGGTGTCTCTGCCCTGGGATTTACAGCTGGGTACCCAGAACACCCTGGCTTGCTCTGACTCAGAGGTGTACAAAGAACTCCTCTTTCATGCATCCTTTCCTGTACTCCACCAGACTCAAACTCTGCTCAAGCCTTACTTGCGTGGAAGTCTCTCTGATCTCTCAGAGCTTTTCTGTTGCTGCAGTGCTGCAAGAGTTAGGGTGAGCTCAGATTACTGCGAGCTGGGGTGAACAGCTTCCCAAGGAAGGACTTGCCATCTCTTTCCATTATAGTCTTTTCAGTTCCCTACCTCTCTGTGCACAGTAGATGATTATCTCACAAAAGCATTCTGGGTTTTTTTTCCTGTGTAGTTCAAATTATCCTTTCCTAAGTGCATTACCTTGCATTTGTCTGCACTGAACTTCATCTGACTTCATGCTGCCCATCCACCTAGCTTTGTTAAATGTAATTGAAATTGAGTTTGGGCGGGGGGGGGGGGCTGGGGTTGATGTAGCAGAAAAGCAGAGGCTTGTGCTTCCACAACTAAAGAAATACTGTGAGCTATTGCAGTTGTTGAGTCTTGTTAAATCCACTTGTGTTCATGTTACAGTGAATTAAGTGAACATCAGAAATGAAAAGGCAGAACATCATCTCTGCTACACCAGGCTTAAAACTAGAATAACCAAATAGCCTTCCTTGTGTGGATTCATGCTTCATTCTCCTTTGTCCGAGGTCAGAATCTGTCCCTTGGAAATTGTCTAGAAAGGACAACTTCTTTCTTTCTCTGGTAGAAGCAGACTGAGAGCAAAATGGGGATTGTTCCTTTGTGTCAGAGGACACAACCCCTGAGGGTTCATTACAGCCCAAGCAGGAATCTGGACGCAGTTTTCTCATTAAGAACAGTATCTGCTTCCAAGGACTTTAGCAAGTTCATCTACGCGAATGAGCTGGTGAATAGTCTTACAATTTGCTCAGATTGTTTCATTGTTTAAATTACTCCAAGTAACTGGCTAATCATAAGAAGTTAAGCTTTTAGTAGGAATAGTGGGGGTAAAGCCACAAACTACTGTTAAAATGAAGCTGCTTGTGAATAGAATTATACAGTCCAGTAGACTACAATAGTGGAGGACTGTATTCAGCAACTAAGGCTTTTGTGGTGTAAGGTGGCATGCTGTTGAGAAGAACCCAGACCTCCATCTGGAGAAGTAAACTCAACACTCTTACCTGTAGTTTGCTTAGAGGTCAGATGAGATGTGTACATGATTTTTTTTTTTTTTTTTTTGTGCAAGATGTTCATCAGAAATAAATGCAGGGTTCAAATTCTCCCTACTGCAGCCAGCAGAGGAAGGTATTCCAAAGGGTGCCCCTCTGTTCCCATGCTTCTTCCTTGTAGGAACAGCAGCCATAAATCACCTGCTTAAATGCTGTAATCAGCTTGGTGCTGGAAGTTGGAGAGTGGCGTGTTGAACGCCCTTTAAACTCCTTTAGTCTGGGATTTTTAATCCTTGCAGCCCTGCTATGAGGAAGGGGTTGTGTCATCATACTCTATTTACAGAGCAGACACCTGAAATGGGGAGAGGTTCTGGTTTGATCAGCTATCCAGCACCAACAGAGATGAAACAGAGGGGAGACTGTGGGTGATGTGGGTTGTAAGTACTCTGCTTGTTTTGCAGCAGTGACCAGCCAAGTTCTGCTGGAGATCTCCCTGCTGTTCCCTGTACTGCCTCACCTTTCCCTTTGTCAGTGCTTTGTGGTTCTGTTCCTCTCTCTCTTCCCTGTGTTCCTTTTAATGGTTTATTATTGCCTTAATGGGGTTTTTCCCTCCTTCAGTTCCTGTGACTTGCACAATGAACAGCTCCAGCATCCCTGTACATGACTAGCAGCTTCAGGTAATGTTTAGTGGCAATTAAATGAGATTTTCCTCCCCCACCCTGCCCCTTTGTTGAATGACTCTAAAAAGGCTTTTATGGGGGGGGATGCAGGGGGGAAATTAAAAGGGTTCATAAAAGTGAATTTTAAGAAAAGCCTAATGAAGGAAATGAACCTCCTGAGAGATCAAAGCTGAACCTGCTGTGCCAGTGCAGAGAGTTTAGGCTTTTTCTTATGTTTCCACTGGCATGAAAGCACATGCACAAATATTTCTTCCAACAGCTTTAACTCTTAAAGGCCTGTGGGGTTGGCATTAATGGCCTATTTCTGTTTTGTCTAGTGCTAGGGCTCAACTGTTTCATTAGAAATTTGTTTATGTGAAGCCTCCTTTCACTTACAGAGAGGATTGGGCATCCCCATGATCCATCAGGCCCAACAGTATAGGCATGCCACCTTCTCTAAGAACCGAGTCAGCTCTGTGCTTTGCTTTGTGGCATTGCTCCTGCCTCCTGCTACAATGGCACTATGAAGAAAATCATAGAATCATTTAGGTTGAAAAAGACCTAAATGCTGTCCTAAGTAGGAGATACGAAGGCAACACTCTTCCGCTCCTCTGGTTGCCAGCTCTGCCTCATGAGAGAGATGGTATTTGAAGGGGGGAAATGGCTAATCACCTGGTCACAGTAAGTTATGGAAATGTTACAAAGTCTTAAAATTCCATTTTCCTTAAATTAAAAAAATAGGGGGCTCTCGATAGGCTCTGAGGGGGATGGAAATGTTGACTGAGTCGCATGTGGGGGAAGTTCCATTAATCATGGAAAGCAAACTGAAGGCTCTTAATTTTAACCAATTTTTGTAGGCCAGACTCCCCATACCCATAATTTTTCCATTACACATGTAATCTCCTTTCTGAAAAGGGCTAGGTTTGTTTAGCATCATTTTTTGGGAGTTGTTGTGGATTAGAGACTGGATGGTTCAAATTTGTCAGGGGCTGGCTCTGGTCTCCTCTCCTCATCTCGTCACTTGTCGCCCTTGCACAGGTCCCAAGGCTCTTACTTTTAAAGTGTTTCCATGTGTTTGAGAATAGAATAAAAATGGAGCTGCACAGAGTGCCTTATGCACTCGCAGCTTCCCAGAGTGCTAATGAGGAACATATTGGCAGTAAGTGGCTGAGTAGAGCAGTATAGCAGGAACAGCAACTTGCACACAGCCTTATTTATTGCAGGCCTGTTTCTCAGAGAGAGGGAATGTCAACCTGGATTTGGACTTTCACCTAATCTTCTCTGAAAGTACCCAGAGATATTAAGTGGCCACCTACTCGGCTGCTGGACTTCAGTTTAAAAGCAGATCCAAAAGCCTGCTTCTATGAAAGCAAATTATTCGCAGGCGCAGTGGTGGCTGTAGGTCATGGCCGTAAGCCTCAGGCTCAGTATAAAACCTTTGGACCCAATACTTTTGCGTGTAAGCTGGGGTGATCTTGCCATCTTTGGACTGCTGCTGATGTAGCATTGGTGGCAAGGACAGGAGGAATCATGTCCATTGCCTCTACTGGGAGGTGATACTAACGCTGCTACAAGAGAGCTAGTGAGAGTGTGCTCTTCACAGAACCTAGCCTAGGAGGAAATAGTGTTGTTTCTTGTGTCTGCATGTTGGGAAGCAACCCTTCTGGCTTCCATAGCTGCCTGTTTGAGCAAGGAGGTGGGAAGAAAACAGTAGGGACCAAAGTCCAAATTCAGTGACAAGCACCCGGACTCAGAACTTAATGGACATGTATGTGCTCATGATCACAGCCTGATTTTTCAGATTGGCCTGTTGCCTTTTAATAGGAGTAATGCTACCTGGATGGACAAAAGGGGGGGATTTATTCATGGACCAGCACATGTGTTGCATTGCTCAGTCTCCTTCATTTCTTTGCCCCTATTTGAATATAGTGTTCATAACCTGGTCTGCTGTGGGTGCTCCACTGTAGTGCCCTGTTCTCTAGTAATACTTCTTGCTTAATACAGAAAGCAATGAAAAGCATTCCTGTCTGCTATTAAGTCTGTATTCATGGGAAAAGCTGGAGATGTCTGATAGAGCATCTCCCCTCTGCTACTGGGGTGCTTCCAGGAATCTACAGCAGTATTGAATTTGGCCCAATGAACACTGTTACACTTTAAAAAGCTAGTCATTGAATTATTCTTATAATTAGTTGCCTGTTGAGATTCATGATTATCCATGTGCATCCTAACGACTTGATTAAATGACTTTGAACCATGCTTTCTCTGCTTTTTTCCATTTACCCACATCCAATCAGACAAAGCCATGATGGAGAGCACTTTGCCTTTTACAGCACTGACCGGGTAGCAATTAGCTGACAGTTACAGCAACCTAAAACCAGTATATAGTTTTAAAGAGGTCTTCTTCAAGGTGAACAGAGGAAATTTTTAAAAAGAGTTAAATTCTTTATTAACAGGCTGACCCAGCTGCTTCAATAGTGCAAAATTGACATTGCTCTGATTTACCCTGGCTGAGAACTTCACCCTCTGCATTAAATTACACAAATTACTATGAATATTGCAAACTACAGTCAGTCCATTCCTGCCAAGGGATGAGCTCATGATTCCTCACTTGTCTTGCGAGGGTTATGATGACCTAACCAGGACCAAAGATGCAAGTTCTTGCAGCTCCTTTTGACTGCTGTTCGTTGCAGGAATGGTGACTTCTCTGAAAACCAGTGCTTTATCAGCTGCGATGTGGGAATGACAATTCCTTTTTTCTTCCTGGAGTTGGAGGAATCCTACCAGTGCGTGTGTGTGAGCAGGATGGGGTCTAAAGGCAAGTCTGTCAGCATCTGGTCATGTTATCTGGCTGGTAGAAGGTTATTTCTGATTCTGTGCTTAGTGTGTTTCTTGGTATTGCAAACAACATAGCTTACCCTGGGGATGGTGGTTCCCATTCTAACTGGGTATGAGTTTTGTCCCTGTGCAAACTTGCTTAGTTGCCTCTCAGACTTTTTATTGCTTATGCAGGGAACAAGGGAGCCAAAGCAAAGCCTTCACCTTGCTTATGCTGAAAAACCTTATAGTGAAGGAGGAAGCTGGCTCAAATTGAAGCAGATGCTATGTGGGAACAATTACCTGAGAGAAACTCTGGGAGGGAGTGGAAGAGATAATGAAACACCTAGGGATTTGGGAGTCAGCTTTCCAAGGAGCAAAGGGGTTAGCAGTTTAGAGTTGGAGCTTGCAGCTGTGGTGAGAATCAGCTTCCCTTTCTCTCTGCTCCTCCTTTTTCCCCTCTTTCCTCCCCCGGGCTCAGAGGATGGAGGAGAAGGTGACCTTTGGAGCATGAGTCACATTGCCAGCAAAGAACCCCGGCTGCAATGGTGCTGTGCTTGAAATGCAACTTGCTGAGCTCAGCTGCTGCCTGCAGCCCAGGCCAAGGCAAACAGCCGGTGTGGGGGCTGCAGCAGGGATATCGCTGGGTCCTGACCCAGCTGCTTGTCAGCAGAGGAGCTCTCTCCCTGCTAGATGGGGAGTCGCTGTCGCCAGATCCAAAGCAGTGTGAGCTCTACATGGATGTGAACTTAATGCCCTACGACTGCAGAAGAACAAGAGCAGGATGGGTGCCCAGAAATCATCCAGCCGTGGATTCCCTAGAGCCTGAGGCTTAGCTAGTTCCCCTCCCCTTCCTCTTCTGCAGGCAAGCACTCCTATTCCATCAGCTCATTGGAAAGGGCCAGCTTTGTTTTCAGTTTACCTACATGGCTTCCAGTACTGTTGATAGGGGATTTAGCATATGTGTTAATAGCAGGCTGAGCCGGGAGGACCAGGGGTTGAATAACACTCGCTGGGTTTCTGTACCTGTCCTGCCAAAAGCCCACTGTTAGTTAAGGCTGTTTCTATTCAGTCCAATAACAAAAACAGAATTTGGACAAATCGTCATTCCTGCAAAATAGCCTGCACTGTTCAAAATTAGTTGCTGTGTGGAGTTAGGCAACATCAATAGCTCAATGGTGCAAGCAACAACCTTTGCCCTTGTAAGGCACCTGAAAGTAAAAATAGGGCCAATTTTTGGCAGCTGAAGGCCCTCAAGAGATCCTCTTGCATCTCAGAGCCTTCATCCCAGTTTGGTTTTAGACTCATTGTTCCCCCATTCTTCTGTGCCTCAGTTCCTTTCTATGAGTTTGAGCGTAGAAATGCTGATTGTCAGGGAGCTGGGTGCTTCAGCCTCTACTCCATGTTGCCCTTCTGTTGACTTCAGAGCCTAGTTCAAGGCTTTGCCACTAATATTGAAAGGCCTCTGTGGTGCTGGCTGTGGGTTCTTCCTTCTGAGCTATGGATCTCTTGAGCTGCTAAGAGAAAGTTTGAGTGTTAAAGATGGCTGATTTGCAGGAGATGGGCTATGGCCCAGAGGTTAGATGGACTGAGAGACAAAGAAAAGCATACCAGAAAATCACTGAAACCACTGCCTTTCAACCTGTAGTTTGTGACCAATTTGAAGGAGTTGCTAAGAAATTTTTAGAGGAACCTGTCATCAGTATGCAGATATTGGCCTTATCAGGGAGAAACTGGTGTTTTAGGAACTTGACTAATAATAATACAAAAACCCCACTTCAACAATCTAGGTCTGTAGTATGAATTTTTATGTAAATCTTGTCAAAACTGTCAAGTCTTCGATGCAGAGAGCTTCATCTTGTGTACTATAAACCAATGTAAAGCGAGATGTGTGTGGTTTGTTACTTACCTATGTGGGTTTTTTTAACTCATACTGAGGGGTTCAAGAGACTGCACTGTTTCTAAGCCAACATGCAATTTGGCCCAATTCATATATGGCTTCTGTTCTCCCATTTTAAATCTAAGCAAAGACTGTAAAAGCTACATTGGGTGCATGCTGGAGGAGGTTTGAAATTCTGCTTTACAATACAGGAGATTACTCTCTCATTTTTCTCAGACTTGATTAACTGGGGCTATCACAGGCAATCACCTTGGCTCCGGGTAAAATGTGTCCAGTTAGCAGTTTCTGCAGTAAGCACAGAGAAGCACATCAGCAAAGACTTGAAACATCTCTTTGTTCATTATTTGTTATTGTTTCACCTGCCTTGAAATGGTAATTGCAAGTGCTTTGATTCATGGATTAGAATGCAATTTAGTTTCAATTGTTGCAGGCCCGTCCTACCCGCCCCTGAGCCGGGCTTTGGAAACTTCGCCATCAGCACTCAGCAAATCCTAACAGATCCCCCCACTCCTGCTGCAGCAGCTTGCCTTCATGAGGAAGAGATGTAGGGAGGGTTATCCCTGTTAAATCAAGGCATTATGGTGATCTTGTCCTATTTTTTTTTCCTGAGCTTTGTAATTTAGTATATTTTCTTTAGATTTCACCCTCAGGAAAGAATGGGCCAAAACTAGTTTAAGGGAAGCTGGGGCACTATGCTGATAGCACCAGCTGAGGATCCTGCTTTGTTTAGTCTATTGATTTAGACCCTTGTGGATTTTCTGTACCTGAAATATTTTTCATGCTGTAGCAGGAGCAGCTTTAACTTGGACTAAAATTTGCAGTTAAGACAGAGAAATGTTTAGAAATGTTTTGTTTTCACAGTGATCAGGAGCTGCAAATTAGCGTTACTGCTGGTGTTACCAGCAGGAGGTGGACGGTGCTGGGGATTGTGTATGTGATTGCCAGAGAAGAACTTTTGTATTTAGCTGTTGGACAAGCTTGTGCATGATACTCTGAAAACAAGCCTTGGTGTTAATCAGAAAGGAACAATTCCAGAGCTGAACACAATAGCAACAAGCCTGGAAGGGACCTCAAGAAATCATGTAATTCAGCCTACTGCTTCAAGGCAGGATCTGTTCTACCTAGGTTGTTCCTGACATACCTGCATAATCTGCTTTTAATTTGCAGTGAGGGAGTACTTTTAACAGATTGAGGAGATTTTTGTCTTCCTAGTATTTCACCTTAAATCTCCCATGGTTCGAATTAGCATTGTTATTCCTTGTCCTATCAACCAGGAGCAGAGAGAAAATTTTTTTTTCCCTCTTGCCTAGTTGAAGACTGAGGGGAACTCGTTGATCTTTCCTAGGCAGGACACTCCCTGATCCTTCAGCCTTGTCTCTCAGTCAGTGTTTTCTGGACATCTTATTCTTACTCATTTCCTCAGAACTTGCTCCAGTTATATGCTTTGCTTAAAATGCAGAGCCAAACACTGGATGTGGTACCACTACCTGAGCCCTCAACCAATGCAGGAGGAGAAATATTCACATTTTACAGGGATCTTCTTTGTGTTTGTAGGTGTTTAGCTCCTAGGAAACCCAGAAAAGGTGCAGTTCAGCTCTGGCCAGGCAGATCGGTGGGATGCTGTACTTACCAACTGATTCTACAAAGTTTCTGGCATCGTTTGAGTTCAACAAAAATCTGAGGTCACATATGCAAAATAGAGATCCAGGAGATACACAAAAGCTTGGAAATCAGTAATATTCAGTCTTGCACAGAAAATTAGGCCATCATTTGGACACTCGTAGCAGCCTTCAGCATATTGCTGCTACAGTGCTGTCTGCTTTGCCATAGCCTGCTGCAGGAGAGCTGATTTGAAGGTCAAGTGCTGCAGAGCAATTAGTTTCGAGCCAGCCAAGCCAAAGTAATTCTGACACCTCGGCACAAGAGGGTGCAATAGGTTTGTAATAAAACCTAGACACGAGGTGGGTTTGTGCCTGCTGCTGCAAGTGCCAGTGGAGAAGTTTTTCTTTGCTAAGACTTGTCTCGCAAACCTAACATCCCATCATAATTGGTGGAGTTCGAGCTGTGTGAGTTTGCCTCATTATTTTCAAGTCCTTTTCACTCTGAGTATTTCCATAATTATGGTAATTAAACTTGGTGGGTTTTTAATTATTACTTTTTTAAAAATAATCAGAACTGTAGTTGAATTATGAGAGTGCCAAAATGAGCCTGGCAAATCATAATTTTTGGTTTGCTGCATTATAAATCAAAAGCAGACTTGATTTCCCAGCTTGCTGGATGTTTTGTTAACCAGATCACTCCAGCTCTCCTGAGGCCTCGTATGCCAAGAGCTGTCCCTGAACGAACAATCAGGCTTTATAAATAGCAGCCTTAACAAGAGCGTCACTGCCAGATGCTGCTGAAATAACTTAGGGACTCGTGCACAAAGGAAACTCCCTCATCTGGGGGCAGCTGGGCTCCCATCCATTATCTAGGACATCCCCCTGCTTGTGAAATTTCAGAGAAGCTGTTAGGATGCCTGCAGATGGGGTCACAAGCATATTCCCATGTTTCTCAGATGCTGGGCTTGCCAGCAGCTCCTCCTGATATGCTTTGTGTTTACTACAGGAGTTCAAGATCTGAGTTTGATCTATTGCTTCCCCTCATGTCTTGTATAGAAACAGCAGTAACTCCTCTCTGCCTAATTAGTTCTAACCAGTTTGTAGCTATGCTCTCCCTTAGCACAGCAATGACTGAGCTGCCTTCTAAGGATCCCTGAATGTTTAGCAACAATTGCAAGGGGTGGTCCAGGCTCCTGCCTTCCCTGAAGAATCAAGTTCTTTTCTCAAAATCCTTTCTTGTGCTTATTGCCAGTTCTCTTGGCTGGTAATACCAGCCTTTCTAAGCAATTTAGGTGAGTGGTGGACAACATACTCCAGTTTTTAGGTAAACAATGATTTTTAAAGTGCAGAATATGTGTGCAAGTCTCCAATAAGGCATTATTTAAGAAGTACCATGTGCCGAGATCTGTATTAGAATGTAGTCAGAAATTACAATCTTGGCCTTTTGGACATCTGGGTAAGGTAACAAGGACCCACTGGTACTTGAACTCCCTAGGATTTCATAGGGAGGCAATGTCTTTTACAATAAACTGTAGAAGACTCTCCAGAGGTGATGGAGACAAGAAGCCATGTAAACCCTGATTGCCTTTGTC